>NC_132814.1:19670878-19989212 GCF_048594095.1 Paramormyrops kingsleyae | reverse complement strand
ATAAAATGGTGTGACAGACATAGGTAATTGCCTTTACAAAGCTCAGGTTTAGTTGAAACCGTTCGTTTCAGACCTTGTGAATTAACTGCGGCGCGGTACTGAGAATGCGCGTGCACGCGAAAGGCTGGGAGAGTTTCGGCACGAAACCGTTTTTATTGCTTAGCCGTATAATCTGTTGGATTTAAGGTACCCCAATTTACATGGATTTTCTCTTTGTTCACCTACTTATATTCCAGACACCCACAAATCCTGCTTGATGATACAGGCCCCTGCTTGACGATACAGGCCCCTGCTTGACGATACAGGCCCCTGCTTGGAGCAGCATATGCTCGCAGGCTAAATAAATACAACAACATGTAGCTCTACAAGTGAGCTTCCTTTCGTATAGTACAAGGCAGGTGCCGGGTTACGAACGTTCCTAGGTCCGTCTTCAAGTCGAATTTGTAACCAAGTCGGAACAGATACATATGGTTGCTATTTTGCGTCAGTTAGTCAAATGCATAGTATACGGTACATATTTTACCTATACATATAAAACATATATACCTATGAAATACTTAAACACTTCCAAATACACAAAACGTAATAAATACAATATGGTACATAATAATATAATACAGTCATTATAAAAGTAACTACATACGGTACTGTACCGAAGAGAGAAAAATTGGGTGTGTGTATGTGTGAAGGTATACAGTACTGTAAAAAATAATGAAAGTTCTTAAAACAGTTTAGACAGAAAAGATCATGACTAAAGGTTAATACTTACCGTCGCTCCGTCGCCGTCTGGCATCCCGGCAGCGGCATTCGCGACGTAACGTTACAAGAACCGCTGAGCCCGCGCAATGTTCTTATGGGCGTCACAAAATAGTGCGCGCGTGGATTATCAACTATTCTATTCCAGTCAAAATTTTTATATATTGGGCCATATGTCCGTCCGTTTGCAAGTGCGTTAGTCGCACCTTATTAACCCGGACACTCACTGTAATAAAAATGAACCCAAAAGTAATCTGCCTAAACCGACTTCGTAGTTGGCTATAGGCCTACCCCTTAAGAGTCAGTCACATTTCAACTTAAAAAACATTTTTCATCGGACTAAAATATGTTCGACTTCAAAATGTAAAAAATAGTAAACTCAAGTTTCTGAATTTTTAAGACCTTAATTGGTTCAACTCGAGTTTAAGACTTTTCAACACTCCGCAGACCCATGGGCGTCGCCGCCATTAAATCTTAGGGGGACGTGTCCCCCTCACATTTCATAATTATTCGTTTGGACCCCCCCAATTTAACATAAAATATTAGTTCACCCAGCGCTGTTTCTATTGCTTCGCGAAAGAATCCACTCAGCTTGATCGATATGAGAATACACATACGGCATCTACTTAATTAATACATTTCTGTTGGAGGGTCCCCAGAACCCCCGCCAGTGTGTCCCCCAAACACACAAAATTCTTCTGACGCCCCTGCCGCAGACATCCCTAAAAGGTCGGCCACCTCGATCCATTTCAACACACTGCAGAGGTTAGTGTGGGATTCATTAATTGGCTCCTGGACAATTCCGCTGACCTCCATTAGGTGGCAGGGTTGTTACACAGGTGAAAACCCAGCAGTTTATACTACAGTGGAAACGTTCCTGGTCTATGCCAGTTAGCATTATGCTGTATTAGAAAGCGTTTCTACTGTAATTTACAGGTGCATCTTCTCACATGACAGCAACACCAAGTGATGGGGGTGATGTGTGGCTCCTACCGCCAGCAATGAGTGGAGGTAATTCTTAGTAGCCAAGGCGAATCATGTTTCCTCCTCCTGCCGAGATTCCAGTAATTCTAGGTAGCCACAGCCAGTCACGTTGCCTTCTGCAACCAAGTTTCAGGCAAAATCTTGGTTGCAGCAGCCAATTACGTTTCCTCCTCCTACCAAGTTTCGAGGCAAATCTTGGTAGTGACAACCAATCATATTTCTCCCTCCTACCAAAAATGAAAAGGACGGCCCAAACGGTCAAGTAATTCCAGAGAATAATTTATTACAATAAACACTCCCAAGAAGTTGGCGATTTAATACTAATTTATATATGGGTATAAATTAAGCATTAATTAATCAATCATTTATTTATTATAATTAATAAATTACTTAATCATTATGGATCAGTATGTCTATTGTATGACGAAATTCAGAATTTAAAACATTTTTCGATTCTTGTAAGCCCAACATGGCTCCATTTAAGAAGACATTCACAGCCTTGCTTTGCCATGGGAGGAGTCAAGCCACATTGTTTCCCTCTGGCGGGGGCTCGCTGACTACGACCAGGAACGCACGGTGCATGCTCTACATCATGATGTCGGCATCAACAAAGGATGCTTTCGGGCCACAAAGAAAATTGTAGCACCAAAAAGGTACAGTGATATGAGCAGTTGTGCTAATTATCTCCCATTGCTCCGATACTTATGCCTTTAGTAACCTATATTGTTACTGGTCTTTGTCAGGTGCTTTGTTGGAGCACACAGTCCTGCACAGTGGCCAGACTGTAACAGGATTGTAGGGGAAGCATTTCTGAATTTGTGTCTGGAGGTTCCAAACCCAAAGTGCACTGATGGTGTCACACTTTTCAGGTGGAGGAGACTACCATCCAACTGCCAAAGTGAACAGCAGCCGGTCTTTGAAATAATCCAGCATACGCTGTGTGTTTGGTAAGTGTGTTCAGCCAACATTTGGGTTCAGCTGAACTGAGAATTTATTTTATGGCTTAATGATAAATGCTGACTAAGGTTATTTTAAAAATGTCTTGTTTCTGGTAGGCATAACAATTTAGTCAGGTGGCAAGAGCTTGCTGTGCTGTCTATGGACATCCCTCTCCCCAGCCCCAGCCTGACAACAGCCACCCCTCTACCAGACCCCAGGCAAACGGAGCCAGAGCCTGCTGGACCCCCTTCTGGCCTGAGGCCGTTCGCCTTTTCCTCCCCCCAGACCTGTCCGGCAGGCTGTGACGACATCCGTTGTCAGAGACGACAGTGAGCTGCCACTTCTCTTACTCCGCAACCCCAGCCTGCCCCTCTGCTCCCTGCATCAGTCCCGCATGCCCCTTACCCGCCCCGCCGACGCCTCAACCACCCATACTGACCCCACTGACACTGCAGACTCCCTTAACCGTCCCACTGACACGGCAGCCAACCTTGCAGGCAGACTCCCCCCGCAACCTGCCCGGGTTAAAGATTTGCAGAAATTTTTATGATTGTATATTTTGTCATTTCAATTAATCTATTAATGGCTACATTATTATATTGTATTATTATACATGATTTTTATAAATATAAAGTTTTGCTGAAAAAAGGTGTAGATTTTTTCCTCCATTGAAAGCTATATACATTATTTTCACAGTTACGGCTGGAGCTGGATTTGATCCCACGACCTTTTGGTCCATAGTCCAGTGTTTTATATACTTAGTGACAAAAAAAAGCTAAGCACCCAGACGGAGTTGTGGAAATGAATCTTTGCGTGATGAAAGGTCATGTGACTTTATTGCAATGATTATAATATCAGATCAAAGGGGCAACAGAGTTGGCAGTATCGGCACACTGCTGGTTCCATGTCAGTAGGGTGTGGCACCCCCACCCCGATCTGGATACATGCGGCGATACCATGCGGAAGGGAGTCGTACAGCTGTTGTATATTCTCCTGTGGCAAGTCGGCCCACAGCTGTTGTAATTGGCTCTTGAGATCCTGCAGATTGGCACTGGGTCTGAGTTGACGTCCAAGCTGATCCCACACATGTTCCATTGAGGAAAGATCAGAGGACCTGGTTGGCCATGGGAGGACCTCAACATGATGCAGGCAGTCCATAGACACACATGCTGTCTTAGGAGGGTTAAGACATGCAGACGCAGGATATCACTGACGTAGCGCTGTGCCATCAGGGTCCCCCGAATCACTACCAGAGATGACCTGAAGTCATACCCTATGGCTCCCCACACCATGATGTCATACCCTATGGCTCCCCACACCATGATGTCATACCCTATGGCTCCCCACACCATGATGTCATACCCTATGGCTCCCCACGCCACGATGCCAGGAGTAACACCGGTGTGTCTCTCCACAACATTGGCAGGATTGGTCCTCTCCCCTCAGCGCCACAACGGTCATCCATGGTAATGCAGAACCGAGATTCATCGCTGAACATGGTCATCAGTCCATGCCTCTCAGTTACGGCACCACTCCAAACACAGCCGTCTCTGTGCTGGTGTTAACGGCAGCCTACGCATGGGACGGTGAACCCGTAGTACAGCTTATGCCAGTTGTCAAGACACAGAGTGGGAAACGGGGTGTTGTAGAGAAGTCCAATACCCGTGTCAGGATGGCAACCTTCACAATGTGTGTGGGTGCCCTCACGTGCCCATTGGTTCCAACATCGGGCGACTGCGACATCTCCATGCCTCACATGCCGGGCAGTTGCATAATATGACCACCAGGCCTCATGCAAACCCACAATGTGACCCCTATCAAACTCCGTCAAGTGCTGGTAATGCTGTCTGATGCATCTAAGAGGCATCCTCTGTGTCTGATGAGTAGACATGCCAGCTCCTTGAAAATCAGATCATTGATATAGCTATTAGTGGTCTGCATGTGTACCAAATTTCATCCAAATCAGACCATTGCTTCTGGGTGCTTAATTATTTTTTTTGAGTGTATTATATAATAGTCAGAGTCAAAGTGAACTTTATTGTCATCTCAGCAATATACATGTATAGAGTGAGACGAGACGACGTGGCTCCAGCTCTTACAGAGGATTTTATTTCTTTTGCATGTTGAGCTGCAATATTTGGAAACCAAAAGACCACAGTAAAAAAACAGTCTACTAAAAATGTTTGTATATATTTACACGTAAAGCAATATGTAATTTTTGCAGCATTCAATACTCCATAAAAGTTACTGTAAAGGATCAAATGAAATCCAAATGAAAGGCACATTATAGTAAAATGTAGTTTAACTGCCAAGCCGAAGAATATTCATTCTACATCATAGTCATGTTTCAGGGCTGGATCAGGACAGAAACCTGCATCTACAGCAAATGTTCTCCCTTACTAGGCAATGGGGGACAAATCCTCTGTTGTGATCTATCCATACCTTGAAATAGAAATTCGACTCACCTATGGCACTTGCACTCCCATCCAACACATATTATATGTTCTAGTCACTCTTTGACAATTTGTCATGTTTAGAAACATGTGAACAGTTTTGAGTCATTGTGTTTAAGCCAGTTGTATTGTCGGAGTAAAAACTACACTACCCATTACCTAAAACGGCTCTGACGCGTGATGTTTGCGCCATATAAAAGTCGCGCACGTGATGCGTCATGTCCTCTTTATGTCGACGTCTCTGTAGGAAGGTGAGTTTAATTATGGGGTCCCGGCGCTTTAAAACATCCATATGAATCCGTGTGATCCGTGTGAACGCAAAGCCATCCCTCGTTTGTATTAACAGACTTATGTTCCTCCTTAGGCGTGTCTCACAATATGAGGGCTAAGGTAAGTATTTTATTCGCCTTTTGATACACGTAATAGTGTGTGGTTGAGGTGCTTAATGGCTGCAAGTACAACTACGAGCAAAATTAAACTTGAACGTATGTGGTTCTTAAAACATTTGCTTTTCTATGCTTTTTACGTATACGTTTGAGATTATCGCGATTTGCCATTTGGAATTTGATAGTTGTTCATCCTGGTGCTCATTTTACGTTGCCGACTGCAGAACAACTGCAGTGTACCTTACTATTAATGTCACCAAGTGCCAGGTGTTAAATTAACATTAGTGCATCTTTAGACGTCAGATTAACAAGCCCTTACAGGCACTTGTTTTGAACAAAAATATGTTTTGTCTTTCAGTGGAGGAAGAAACGCATGCGCAGGTATGATTTGCCTCTGATTTTATTGGGTTCTTTACACTTTTGTACCAAAATATCCTCGTCTCCATAGTTTCGTATATCATGGAAAGCAAATTGCATGACCCTTGAACAAAAAACTTAAAGATTACGTTATGATTAGACGTGTCTTGAGTCTTGTAATCACAATTTATGGTTTGTATTTGAAATGATTAATTCCTGATTCCTAGTCGATTTTATTAATCTTATCAATCCATTAAAAATAATTATACAGTGGTTTCTACCTCTTAGGTTCCAGTGCGTTGGTGCTGTGAACATTTAGATTACAGCAGTTGGATTCAGTCCGAAGTACTTAATGGTTTTATGAGAATATTATAACGTTTTAAATGTTAGCGTTTGCTATGCAAGAGTGAAAATCTGAGGCAAAGAAAAAAATGAAACTTAACTAACTGTTAAGGGAAAAGTAATGGTCATTTTTGATTTCAGGTTTAGGATGTATCACTACAGCGTTTTGCTTGCCATAAACAAATTGTGCAGTTCATATTTCCAGCTTCATCCTGTCATGCACCTGTTGATGATCTTTGTGATTCAGGCTGAAGCGCAAGAGGCGAAAGATGAGGCAGAGGTCTAAGTAAACCACCCTCCCCTCACCACAGTCAACCTGCGGCTGCAGTACATGCTGGCTTTTAACAAAGACTGACTTTCCAGATGAGCCCGAGATGGACTGGCACTAAATGCAGCTCTAAGGGAATGGCTCACTGCCAAATGACTGCTGACAGCAGTGCGTGGAGTAACTCTCGGGATGTTCTGAAATACAGTTTACCTGTTTAGCAATTTGAATAAAAAAATGTTCAATTGTGCAAGTTGTTACTGAGTCTTTGCTGTCTTTGAGGATTTTTGATCTTTGTAAAATTTGACCAGAATGGTTACGGATTCTCATCTGCAGATAAAACATTTGTCACATGAAGTTAAGTCAGTTTTATCTTCGTAAGTAGGTGTGCTGTCCTTAGACACTTACACTGGTCTTTACACAGACCAGTATGATTTTAAGTCTAGTGGGAAAAACGTCATGATAGTGTTGAGATGTGCAGATAAAAAATATCTTGTACTAATAGCTGTATTCGTAAGTAAAACAGCTTTTCTGAATACTGCGAGTATTCCCTAAGTGGTCATGAATCTTATTGGTTGTCAAATAATGAGCAATGGTTTACATAACCAGTTTATAATTCATAATCTATAGCGCTTATGTGGTGAAGGGTATCTCATAGCTTCTCCTGTATAACCAGCTTCGCTAGTCGGGCACAGTCTGCTCCTAAAGTGTGGCACTACAACGGGCACGGCAGGTAGGTATCTCCCTCACCTGATTCACCCTGTGCTGCTGGCTGATCCAAAAACTTGCAGGTGATTCACCTGGGCTCTTCAACAGAAGGTAATGCCTTTATGTACCATGGACTGTACTCCCCTGTCACTTTATCCACTCTTGCTCCACTATTAACTGGAAGCAGAATTTTTATCAAGATCAATAGCAAGGTGAGGAATAGGGCCTCTGGCTCATATAAGTATCGTTACTTAAAATGGCAACATGTTCAGACACTGCAGCTTTGCAATGTAGTACTTTTCTGTCTGCCTCTTAGTTTGAACATTTAAGAACGTGAACATATTCTGAGTCAGATTGTATCAGCCAAGTATACATGCATACAAATAATTGGATATAGTGTGTTTGCTCCTAGTACACAGAAAAAGAAAAAAAAAACGTGAATGGATAAGGACAAGCATGAAGGCTATGTATTAGTCCAGAGGTAGATTGTGGATCAGGTGTTGAGCAGAGCAGCCACTCGAGAGGAAGCTGTTTTTATCTCGATGTGGGGATTCTGATGGACTAGGGCTGTCTCCCTGAGCAGGTCATGGCCAGGGAGGGGATGGGTGATGAACTTGTTAGCTCCCCTTATGGTTCTTGAGGTGTGTAGTAAATCACTGGGGGTGGGTGTTGAACCCAATGGAACTGATTTGATTATTTGGGGGGGTGGATTTCTGGAAGTGCACAATCATCCAAGCTTTTTCAATGCCAGATTACTTGCTAACTAAATGGTTGATGTAAGGCTCAGAATCTCAGGGTCTAATCCCTGCATTAGCTGCTCAAATACCAGCCTGCTCAAACAATTCCAAGTATGATACTCTTAAAGACAATATTTCATCAAAAAAGAATGCATACCTTGTCACAACAGTACTGTAACAAGTGATTTTATTTTTAGTGTGCAAAATGGCAAAATTAATAGACAATAATAACGAAGATCTAATTGTTATAGTCTCGCCCGAAGATGCTGGGCTTGGCTCCAGCTTCCCTGCGACCCAGATGGATAAAGCGGTATGGATAATGGATGGATAATTGTTATAGTAGCATTTTACGTGGTCTGATCATTCATTTCTATGTGTACAAAAGCTAAAACAAAATGTTAGATTCTAATTGTCTCTGGTCTCTTGCCAATTCTCTGTAGAGTGGATGTAGGCTATAGGGCTACTGTCCATAAACTGCTGGTTAGAGACTCTCAAAACACACCCTTAACTGATAATAGGGACCTTTTTGGGAACGGCCGGGCTTTTACAATTGGGACGGGGCTAAGTCATGCTATCCCAAAACATGGCAGATACTTTACCTGCCTGACTGAGAGCAGCACCATAGAGGCCATAAATCTGAGGCTGTTTATTCTCCCATCTTTAGCTCATGTCTGACTGTGACCCAGGTGCTCATACACACGGCCTCCACTAAATTTAACAGCTATCTAGAAACAGAGTTGAGTGAGATTAGAAAGAATATATTAACTATTATTAGACCAAGACTTAGAGCTAAATGTTCCACTGGGGACTCCTGTGTAGATAACTTAATATCAATCCCACTTATAAGATTAAATTGGCCACAAAATAAGCCCATTATAAAATGTTCATTACTGAATGTTCACTCATTATGAATCAAATCACTTCTTATCAATGACATGGTGCTTGACTGTGGTGCAGACCTGTGCTCATTAACAGAAACCTGGCTCAGACCCACAGATGCCATTCCTCTTGTTGGCTTAGTTTTGTACAGAAACCATGTGGCTCAGTTGTGTCTAATGACACTGCATCTATTGTCAAGTTAATTACTTTAAGGAAGTAGAGACCTGGATGAATAAAGCTTTTTATCACTAAATGCTCAGAAATCCGATGCTCTGTTTTGAAGGTGAGTAAATCGGAATGCTATAATCTCCACACTCCAGTCTGAGGGGCTGAACTTTCCCTCAGCAGCTCAGCCTGTAACCCAGGCGTTATCTTGGACACAAGCCTCTCAATCAAATTGCATGTGGATGCAGTGTCGAAGGTTTGCTCCCTAATGTGTAATATTGCCAAACTACAATGATTCCTTATTAGTCGAGAAATTGATGCCTGCCTTTGTATATAGTAGGTTACACTGCTAGATGTTCTGCTATCTGGGAGCACATACCACACATTAAACACCTCGCAGCATATTTAAAATACAGCAGCTCGAGTCATCAGGAGCAGAAAGTATGAACACATCCATTTTCCAAACTGCGTATCCTTCTGGATCATAGGGGGTCCAGAGCCTATCCCAGAAGCTACGGGCACAAGGCAGGAAACAACCCAGGATGGGGGGGGGGAGGGGGCTAGCCCATCGCAGGGCACACTCACACACCATTCACACTTATGGGCAACTTAGTAACTCAAATTAGCCTGTTTCCCTGGGGGTAAACTGGAGTACCCAGAGGAAACCCCACGATGACATGGGGAGAACATGCAAACTCCACACACATGTGACCCAGGCGGAGACTCAAACACAGGTCCCAGAAGTGTGAAGCAACAGTGCTAACCACTGCACCACCATGCCACCCCAGTATGAACACATAACCCCTGCTATTAGTTCCCTGCACTGGCTTCCTGTTAGGTTCAGAACTGGCTTCAAAGTTCTCCTACTTGCATATAAGGCACTTAAAGGTCTAGCACCTGCCTACCTAACAGAAGTACTTCAAATTTACAAGCCACGCCGTCCAGTTGGATCAAAGTACACAGGTTTCCTTGTCATTGGTGGTAAAGCATTATGTTACAAGGCCCCTACATTGTGGAATTGTTTGCTAACCTATGTTCAGGATGCCAAATCAGTCTCAGTCTTTAAATCTTGACTGAAGACTTACAACCCCATTTCCAAAAGTTGGGATGCTGTGTAAAATGTAAATAAAACAAAATGCAATGATTCACAAATTGTATAAACCCATATTTAATTGAAAATTGAACAATGACAACATCAAATGTTGAAACGGTAATGTTATTGTTTTATGACAATACAAAATGCCTTTTAGCAACTCTGTTGTGAAAGGTGCTATAGAAAAATACATTTAATTGAATTAACCCAATGAGTCACAGATTGCACAATTTTAATATGAACTATGCATGAATATACACAGAGTATATTTTTCTTATATTTCTCAAAATGTTTCATATGTATCTGCAAGTCTGTATCCCAGCCTGCTCCCTCTGAAACTTCCTCTGTACCATTGTGTGGTGTATGGGAAATCAAGTGCTGAAGAGGTCTGAGATTGTCCATCTGTTGCAGAGCTCCAGATTGTAGGAGGAATGAAGGGCAATAACAGGACAGAGGTACTGGAAGGGATGCAGGGGCAAGGAGCGCTAGACCTGGGCCTGTAAATCCTTGGCAAGCTGCATGAAGATTCTGCTGTGGAATCACAAGTGAAGTGGTGAGCAGGTATCTTTGTGTCCTTGCAGTGCCAGCAGTGTTTGGAGGAAGGGCAAAGACAGGAGGGTCACCTCTGGAGGTGAGAGTGTCCCCCTGAGCTGCTGAGCACTGCTCTACAGGAACTGACACTGCTGCCTCTGGAGGAGGTTTGCCATGGTGCAGAACATCACATTTCTGTGCCCAAGTACGTCTGCAATACCTACAAGTGAAACTACTTAAGGCAGTCAATTCACTTGTTAATTCCGTATTATTTGCAGCTATTCCTGATGCAAAAAGCTTTATTAATAAGTTTGACTGACTCACCACTGTGCAAGTGTGGTGCTGTTGACGTCTGCCAGTTGGATGGTAATCTCCTGCATTACCTAGCCTTGTTTAAAACCCTGATGTACATGCATACACAGGACCACCTGAAAAGTGTGACACCATCAGTGCACTTTGGGTTTGGAACCTCCAGACACAAATTCACAAACGCTTCCCCTACAATCCTGTTACAGTCTGACCACTGTGCAGGACTGTGTGCTCCAACAAAGCACCTGACAAAGACCAAAGGCATAAGTATCGGAGCAATGGGAGATAATTAGCACAACTGCTCATATCACTGTACCTTTTTGGTGCTACAATTTTCTTTGTGGCCCGAAAGCATCCTTTGTTGATGCCGACATCATGATGTAGAGCATGCACCGTGCGTTCCTGGTCGTAGTCAGCGAGCCCCCGCCAGAGGGAAACAATGTGGCTTGACTCCTCCCATGGCAAAGCAAGGCTGTGAATGTAGGAGGGAGAAATATGATTGGTTGTCACTACCAAGATTTGCCTCGAAACTTGGTAGGAGGAGGAAACGTAATTGGCTGCTGCAACCAAGATTTTGCCTGAAACTTGGTTGCAGAAGGCAACGTGACTGGCTGTGGCTACCTAGAAATACTGGAATCTCGGCAGGAAGAGGAAACATGATTCGCCTTGGCTACTAAGAATTTCCTCCACTCATTGCTGGCAGTAGGAGCCACACATCACCCCCATCACTTGGTGTTGCTGTCATGTGAGAAGTTCCACCTGTAAATTACAGTAGAAACGCTTTCTAATACAGCATAATGCTAACTGGCATAGACCAGGAACGTTTCCACTGTAGTATAAACTGCTGGGTTTTCACCTGTGTAACAACCCTGCCACCTAATGGAGGTCAGCGGAATTGTCCAGGAGCCAATTAATGAATCCCACTCTAACCTCTGCCATGTGTTGAAATGGATCGAGGTGGCCGACCTTTTAGGGATGTCTGCGGCAGGGGCGTCAGAAGAATTTTGTGTGTTTGGGGGACACACTGGCGGGGGTTCTGGGGACCCTCCAACAGAAATGTATTAATTAAGTAGATGCCGTATGTGTATTCTCATATCGATCAAGCGGAGTGGATTCTTTCGCGAAGCAATAGAAACAGCGCTGGGTGAAGTAATATTTTATGTTAAATTGGGGGGGGGGGGGGTCCAAACGAATAATTATGAAATGTGAGGGGGACACGTCCCCCTAAGATTTAATGGCGGCGACGCCCATGAGTCTGCGGAGTGTTGAAAAGTCTTAAACTCGAGTTGAACCAATTAAGGTCTTAAAAATTCAGAAACTTGAGTTTACTATTTTTTACATTTTGAAGTCGAACATATTTTAGTCCGATGAAAAATGTTTTTTAAGTTGAAATGTGACTGACTCTTAAGGGGTAGGCCTATAGCCAACTACGAAGTCGGTTTAGGCAGATTACTTTTGGGTTCATTTTTAGTACAGTGAGTGTCCGGGTTAATAAGGTGCGACTGACGCACTTGCAAACGGATGGACATATGGCCCAATATATTAAAAATTTTGACTGGAATAGAATAGTTGATAATCCACGCGCGCACTATTTTGTGACGCCCATAAGAACATTGCGCGGGCTCAGCGGTTCTTGTAACGTTACGTCGCGAATGCCGCTGCCGGGATGCCAGACGGCGATGGAGCGACGGTAAGTATTAACCTTTAGTCATGATCTTTTCTGTCTAAACTGTTTTAAGAACTTTCATTATTTTTTACAGTACTGTATACCTTCACACATACACACACCCAATTTCTCTTTCTTCGGTACAGTACCGTATGTAGTTACTTTTATAATGACTGTATTATATTATTATGTACCATATTGTATTTATTACGTTTTGTGTATTTGGAAGTGTTTAAGTATTTCATAGGTATAGGTGTTTTATATGTATAGGTAAAATATGTACCGTATACTATGCATTTGACTAACTGACGCAAAATAGCAACCATATGTATCTGTTCCGACTTGGCTACAAATTCGACTTGAAGACGGACCTAGGAACGTTCGTAACCCGGCACCTGCCTTGTACTATACGAAAGGAAGCTCACTTGTAGAGCTACATGTTGCTGTATTTATTTAGCCTGCGAGCATATAATGCTCCAATTAAGCAGGGGCCTGTATCGTCAAGCAGGGGCCTGTATCGTCAAGCAGGGGCCTGTATCATCAAGCAGGATTTGTGGGTGTCTGGAATATAAGTAAGTGAACAAAGAGAAAATCCATGTAAATTGGGGTACCTTAAATCCAACAGATTATACGGCTAAGCAATAAAGACGGTTTCGTGCCGAAACTCTCCCAGCCTTTCGCGTGCACGCGCATTCTCAGTACCGCGCCGCAGTTAATTCACAAGGTCTGAAACGAACGGTTTCAACTAAACCTGAGGTTTGTAAAGGCAATTACCTATGTCTGTCACACCATTTTATTATCTTCATGTAAACGTCCGTGTTATTGCTTGGTCAGCCCTAAGCAAAATTGAAGTTAATCCGACAAACAAAAGATACTTTAATATAACTGCTCTCGAATATTCACACTCCTGACACTCAAATTTATGACGAGTGAATATTTTTTCATCTATTACATGATTTTATTTCACCAACCAGTGGTTCAACACAACATGTTTTATACGCAGTTACACAAGTACAGGATGGCATTGAATCGTAATTTTCCTCCCTGCCAGTATACCCCCCTCCCCTTATCTCTGGATTGGAAGGTCAGGCTGACTTCAGATTTCTACTGACATCCACTGACTCCTACATTATACCCTAGACATTACAAGTGTGTAGCTCTCAGTCCATGTTAGCGAAAAAAATGCTGTTAAAACACCGCGGTACTGAGAATGCACGTGCAGGCGATAGTGGGGTGAGGCTTTCGACACAACCAGCTGGGTTAACTTCAGCTTAAAGTCATGATTTTCCGATATAAATGCCCATTTTCTAAACAGTTATCGGACGATCACCACTCCTAGCTGAATGTAACCCAACTGACTGAGAAATAAATGGTGGAGCTCCCCCGCTCGTCTATCAGTAAGGAATAACTCTAGATGGCACACGTGAGCCGCAGTCATTTCTTTACAAAACACGAACGCAGTTCCAGCCAATCACATGGTAGTGTTTTAAGGACGGACAACCTACGGACAGCGTGATTGGTTGAATTTCCGAAGCACGCACGCTTCTGTTTTGGAAGAAATGAGCGCTGCTTCAGAGGAAGCCTCCCTTACTGGTGAAAACGTATGCAGCTCAGAATTCGAAGCATCTTTTATTTAGGACGTGGATAAGCGAGGTAAAAAGACGTCGGTATTGTGGTGATACTTTTTGCAGTTTAAAGTCGGACAGGCAACAAGCTGCTGCCGTGTACTTTAAACTGTCGAAAACTTGCGAACTACAACTGGGAATTCTACGAACTTCTTTCACTCCTTGAAGCATCGCCATGCAGAACATACAGAATGCAAGTGCTTACAGCCCCGATCATGGAAGATTTTAAAAAGATTTATGTGAAAAGCGTAACGTGGCTTAATGTTCCAAAACAGCGACTATTAATCTGTCGGACATATTTGGTCATAAATAGGCCCGTCTAGCAAAAAAAAAAAATCAAAACCGAGTATGGACGTTATCTCATATTTTAAGGAAAAAGCTTAACGTTAATAAATGTTCCAAAACATCGCCCAATAATCACCAAAATTGGCATTTCGGTTTTGACTTTTTTGCCAAATGGGAGTGTTTATGGCCAGATATGTCCGAGAGAAATTTGGTTATACATTAAGCCACGTTAACCCTTTTTAACGTTAAGCGTTTTAGAAGGTCCCCACAAACTCCAGGTTTTAGGGTTTCCACGTTCGATCTGAAGAAATATAAAACAAATCGCGTCCCGCAGTAGTTAAAACGCGACGCCGCATTTTATTTTTCACTACGGGACGGCGGGGGGCGGCTCTATCAGCAAAGTGAAACTTCGAGCCCAGTCAGAGAAAAAAAGCTAGCAATAAACTGTAGGCGTTTTGTAGTTATACGCCCTATGACAAAGACATTTATTTCGTATGATTTGTTTATTGAAATTAAATTCTAGCTTGAGGTGCGTTCGGCTGTGGATCTTTTTTAAAAAAATGGAGCCGCGAAGTAAAAAGTAATGACTTCAATTATATACTGACTAATATAGTTATCGACTGGTGTGGAAATAAAATGTATTTGCTATTTATAATCCCCTCCCGGCCCGGGCTGCGAGTCGCGCGACTGCAGCTGATACGGGACAGTCCGTGAGCTCGTACCACGGAACGACCAAAAGTCCCCGTATTTGAGTTGGTCGAGCCAAAAAAAACTGCTCGAGCCAGCCAGGAGTCGAACCTAGAATCTTCTGATCCGTAGTCAGACGCGTTATCCATTGCGCCACTGGCCCACGAAAACGTATTGTAACTGTATGGAACAAAGAGTACATTAACTGAAAAGCCCCAGCAGCCAGATAAACGTCTGTTGTATCGATTCTACACTTCAGATGACTTTCAAAGATTGCTTACAAATAGCCAGTCCCCCCTGTCACAAGGACAGTGTAGTTTTAAGCTACAGATAAATTTGAAAGTTAAAAACAAAATGTACTATATGTGTAGTAATATATGGCTTGCTTTGGCATCACATTAATAATTGGAGTGATACAGAGATTTGCAATAATACCTTTGAGAACGGAAGAGAATGGAAAAATCAACTCAGATCAACTCAAATGAAACGTAATATTGAATATGTCCCACATTACTTGCCAATGAACGGCAAGCAGTTTAAGAGTACTCGTGTTTTCAACACATACTCATCACGTGCAGCATTGAAAACAGGCATTTTCTAACCCTCTCACTGGCTAGTCATACAAAGAAAATTGTACATCTGGTGTAGAATATTGCAAAATATGGAACGCTTCACGAATTTGCGTGTCATCCTTGCGCAGGGGCCATGCTAATCTTCTCTGTATCGTTCCAATTTTAGTATATGTGCTGCCGAAGCGAGCACGATAGTCAGAGCTGGCCAAGCTCCTTATGTACTGCGTCCCCCCGTATACTTTCATGTTGATGGGTGGGCGCATACAGCTTGTAGTACTACTATTTCATTAATTAAAGCTTAAAATTTACCAACTACTACATTTTCTTACATGGATGGTTTATTTTACAATTGCTTACATCTAAAAATGAATCATTTTCTTGTATTATTTCTTCTTTTCTTCTATTATTTTTCTCTTGGCAGATCCAGTGCAGCATGCTGGGAACGATGCAAATTCGAATCCTCTTCTGAGTAATTTATTGGTCGACTGGGAGAGGAATCCAGTAGGTGTCGATGACAACTTCCTGCCAGTTTCTTGCTGGGATATCCAACTTCCTGTTTAATGGTGGTCGGCAAACACAATGGAGCAATCGGGGTTGTTGTTCAGCTGTTCTCTCAAAAATCTTCCACAAATGACCATGGCACACGTTACACGATCAGTGGAAAGCCGCATACCATCGAAAAAACTTGAAAAGGGGCACAAATATTTTCATAACAATTCTTTTCAAAGGTGCAGGTAAGTGCTCTCTTGTTAATGCTACTTTGCTAGCTAGTATCACATGGCATGCTAATTTTAAGCAATTTTATTTCTTATTTCTTTGTTCTTTGTACATGATTAGTATCAAACGTGTTGAATATAGAGATTAGTGGTAAGATGCAGGTGTCACAGATAAATGAGGAAAAGAGAGGAACCACATTCCCTACAGATTTTGTGTAGCAGATTGGTGCTGGTTACCTCCCCGCCAAAGCAGCTCCACTCAGCTTTAATGTTTCTGTGTGTATGGCATTGCAAGAGCTTTGTGTCTAAAGTGAATAGTGTGTAATCTGCTTAAATTAGTAAATATTATTGTGACCGTAAATGTCACATAACTTGGTATGATAAGTTGCTACACAGTAAGGGTGCTTGATAATAATACAAATATAATATGACTGGTAGAGGGCTACCTGTACTGGCTGATTGCCTTAGTGTCATATTGCTCTTGTTTTTCCATGAAACTTTGTTCAGAAGGCCTATGTTAGCTCATCGTTAATTATTATAACAAACATTTCATTCCATGCCTTATAGTGTCACACTTCTTTGTCCACCTGTAGGTCACTTTACAGGTTGAGCCTGTGCAGTTAAACAGCACGTTATGCTCATGCACTGCAGGGAAAGCACTGTGCGCCGACCTGCTCGCCTTGCTTTTCCAGTGTGCACATGGTAGTATGATGAAAATGCAGACAGCCCCATCAAGAGTGCCATGTGCTGACTCTCTGCAGACCTGACATCGGCCAAGGACTTGGGTAATTTGCATTAGTTTATGTGATATGCATTTCATAATAAAACATTCTTTTTGTATTTTTTATAAATTCACGTATGTTATTCTCTCTGGAAGTTATTATGATTTGCTTATTTCATGACCACCCGTCACAACCATAAGGTCCACACAGTACGCAAGTGCTCCAGAGCTTCCAAAACTACAAACAGGGACTAAAATAATAAGACTGTCAGTGATCGACAATAAAAGCCAATCTAAAAAATAGGTTTTTAATCGTGATTTAAAAAGAGACTGAAGGAGAGGACCTTATCTCCAGTGGAAGAGTATTCCGGAGATAGGTGTTACATGATCCCGTTTTTTGTCATTAGCCTAGCTGTGGCGCTCTGAACTAGTTGTACGCCACAGAGTGATGACTTACTGATTCCTGAATACAGAGAGTTACAGTAATCTAAGTGGGATGAAATCAGGGCATGAATAACTTTCTCAAGATCTGGAGGTGATAAAAATGATTTTTATAAGATGATAAAAAGCCGATTAACTACAGAATTAATTTGCCGATCAATCAGTCAAAGACAACACCAAAATTCAGTGCATGATCTTTAACAAAAGTAAAAAGTTCCGCCGGAGCAGGAACCTCTGGAGCAGGAACCTTGGGTGCGGGCACCACAGGGACTGAAACCTTGGGCGCCAGAGCAAGAACCTTGGTACGGGAACCTTGGGTGCCGGAGCAGGAACTTTGGGCGCAGGAACCTTTGGTGCCGGAGTGGGAACCTTGGGCACGGGAACCTCGGGCGTGGGAACTTTTGGTGTCGGAGCGGGAACCTCGGGCGCGGGAACCTTTGGTGCCGGACCAGGAACCTTGGGCGCAGGAACCTTTGGTGCTGTAGCGGGAACCTTGGGCACGGGAACCTCGGGCGCGGGAACTTTTGGTGCCGGAGCGGGAACCTCGGACGCAGGAACCTTTGGTGCCGGAGCAGGAACCTCGGGCACAGGAACCTTTGGTGCCAGAGCAGGAACCTTGGGCACGAGAACCTTCGGTGCAAGAGCGGGAACCTCGAGTGTGGGCACTGAGGGGACTGGAACCTTGGGTGCGGGTACCACGGCAACTGGAACCTCGGGCGCCGGAGCAGGAACCTTGGGTGTGGGAACCTTGGGCGCCGGAGCAGGAACCTTGGGTGCGGGCACCACGGGGACTGGAACTTTGGGCGCCGGAGCAGGAACCTTGGACCCAGGAACCCTTGGTGCCGGCGCAGGAACCTTTTGTGCCGGAGCAGGAACCCTTGGTGCTGGAGCAGGAACCCTTGGTGCCGGAGCAGGAACCTCGGGCGCGGTAACTTTTGGTGTCGGAGCGGGAACCTTGGGCATGGGAACCTTCGGCACAAGAGCGGGAACCTCGACCGTGGGCACCAAGGGCACTGGAACCCTGGGTGCGGGCACCTCGGGTGCCAGAGCAGGAACTTTGGGCGCGGGAACCTCTGGTGCCGGAGCAGGAACCTCGGGCGCTGGAGCAGGAACCTTGGGTGCGGGCACCACAGGGACTGTAACCTCGGGCGCCAGAGCAAGAACCTCAGCCGCAGGAACCTTCGGCGCCGGAGCAGAAACCTTGGGCACGGGCACTACGGGTGCCAGAGCTGAAATCTCGGGCGCAGGAACCTCTGGCACTGGTGCAGGAACCTCGGGCGTGGGCACCACGGGTGCCATAGCAGGAACCTCGGATGCCGGAGCAGTAACCTTGGGCACAGGAACCTCGGGCGCAGGAACCTTTGGCGCCAGAGCAAGAACCTTGGGCACGGGCACCACCATTGCCAGAGCAGGAACTTCAGGCACAGTAACCTCTGGCACCGGAGCAGGAACCTCGGGCGTGGGCACCACGAGTGCCAGAGCGGGAACTTCTGGTGCCAGTGCAGGAACCTCGGGCGCCGGAACCTCAGATTCTGGAGCAGGAACCTCTGGTGCAGGAACCTTGGTTGCCGGAGCAGGTACCTTTCACACCTGAGCAGGAACCTCGGGCGCAGGCACCACGGGGGCTGGAACCTCAGGTTCCACAAGAGGAGCCTCTGGAGTGGGCACCATGGGGACTGGAATCTCGGGCGCCAGAGCAGGAACCTCGGGCACAGGGACCTTGGGCGCCGGTGCAAGAACCTCGGGTGTGTGATTCTCGGGCGCCGGAGCAGGAACCGCCGGGTCAGGAACCACGGAGGGCCGAGCAGGAACTGGAATCACGGGGGCCGGTGCAGGAGCCACCTGGTCAGGAACCACGGATGGCGGTGCAGGAACCACGGATGACGGTGCAGGAACCATGGATGGTTGCGCAGGAGCCGCCTGGTCAGGAACCACGGAGGGCCAAGCAGGAACCACCAGGTCAGGAACCACGGGGAGTGCGGCTGCGGTTTGCGCCTTGGCGGCAAGCGCTGCTCACTTAAGGAATTTTGGGATCCGCGGGATGGTGTCCTTAGGCGACCTTGCCCCAGAAACGGACAAGCTGCCAGCGCCAGCACGAAGACCACCGGATCCAGAATCGGGAGGGATTTCTCCCGACACACAGCAGGGCAGGCAGCGGAGACAGAGACAGCCCCAAGGAAGAGCTCCGTTGGGTCTTCCTGTCTTCGGCTTCTCCGTTTCTTTCTGCTGCACTTTTTTGGTGGAGCCTGGGGTACCTCTGACAATTCCGCCAGAAGACCGTAAGGCAAGCCACAGTCGGTGGCTACCTACCGCATCATCGCCTCTGCCAACCCACTCCTGAGCCACCGCAAATTCCCTCGCACTTATTACACGAGGTGTGGGTCCCTTAACGGAGACATCTTCTCCAAGATATCCCACGAACAAGCAGCCAGGGCACAAGCCGCACAGTCCGCCTGAACCTCAGGCTGTTGCAGCCAATAAATTGTATGTTTCACTCAGCTGAGGCATCTTGTTCGGGAGTCCCCAGGACGGGGGCCAGCCCATTTCAGACAGACAGTAAAATAATATAGGAAATAGGGAGTAATTCAAGACTTAGGCATGATAATTCTGCTGGGTTGACTTGTTTATCAGTGCTAGAGGGTAAACAGGAGGTGTGTTTGTAGAGGAACTGGGTTTTGGTAAGAAATAGCTACCTGGGAAGCAAAAGACAATGGGATGATGTTGTAAATCACAACATTGACAAATTTAAAAAAGGGGAAGAAGTGTTGGTCAAAAATTGCCCCCAGAAAGGGATTTGGGATGCAAATTGGACAGGTCCACATTAAACCGTGGACACCTGTGGGGAGGGCAATCTTAAGCTTAGAATCAAGCTTTTTCTACTCATGGTATGCCTTGCACTTGCGGACTGCAGCAATACAGCAAGCAGATGCATCATGTACAGCAAAGGATAAGCGTATCCCCAGCACAGGAACTACAATGTAACCAGCCACATCGGTCCCATAAGTGGGATGACTTCCTCGGGGCAATGCCAGGGCTCTGCAGGCCACAAGGGAGGAAGAAAACCACCTCACACGTCAACCAACACATTTGGGGAGCTTGAGTGGAGAAGGGATCAAAAGTAAATTTTTGTGTCTTAGAATGTGGTATATTCTAGATTTTTGGATAATCCCTGTTCAATACAGCATACAACATACAGCTATATTATTGTGCAATGGGATCTGAAGAACTTAAACACATAATTGATTAATACCCATAAAATGATTTTGATAAAAGTTGATTTTCTTTTTTAATGTAGAGGGATGTGGGACGGGACAGCGCCAATATTGAGATGCTTACGATGCACAGACGGAAGGTGGTCTTTCTTGGTAAAATACAGACTACATACAAAAATTCTACCTTGATTCGTTTTGCTGAATTGCTAAAACAATAAACCCCATTCTTGGAACAAAGCTGTCAGTTTGCAAAACTCATCTATTGGATCAATAACTCATTTGGTGGAACTTTAAACTCTTCACCTAGTTAAACACAATTTGAAGATCTAAGGCACCCTTTTTGCAAAACTCTAAACACATTCTCATTCATCAAAACCGTGGTGAACTTTGATGCAGAACGGAATATGCAAGCTGCAAAAGTTACACACTAACCAGCACGCAGTCATCGCTTGATAGTCAAACATTGAATGCGCAAAATGTAGCTAATCAGTAAATGCGTAAATGAGATTAGTTAGTAGACTGGCATTTTACTACTGTAAAATTTGATTGTCTTTGAACTAAAATACTGATGCACAGAATAATTAGACCAAAAAATGAACGGAAAAGTATTAATAAAAATATAAATATGGGGATCTGTGGGCCAATTACTAGTGATGGGAAAAATTGGGTTTTTGAGAGATAGAAGCAACCGAAACATGATTAGGAAAATGTTTTGAAACATTAAAAATATCACTTTGCATGCAGACATCAATTGGCCAAATAATGCTCCATTAAAATCACTCATAGGTGAAGCGAATAGCATGGATTATCTCATTACAATGGCACCTGTCAAGGGTGTAAGTGTAAGGATCTGAGTGACTTTGACAAGGGTCAAATAGAGATGAATAGACTGGGTCCAAAACGACAGGTGTCTTGGGGTGTCTCCGGTATGCAGTGGTCAGCACTTACCAGAATAGGACTAAGATAGGCCAACCTGTGAACTGGTGATGGGATCATGGGCGCCCAAAGCTTATTCATGCATGTGGGGAGTGAAGGCCAGCCCGTTTGGGCCGATCCCTCAGAAGAGCTACTGTAGCACAAACTGCTGAAAAATGTGATGCTGGCTGTGATAGACGAGTGTCAAGTATTCCTCGTGTTGATTATGATTTGCTCTTCAACATCTCAAGGAGCCAGTCACATCAAGAATAAGGACAAAATGCATAGTATGCAGGAGTCTGATACAATCTTTATTATGATGGTAATACCCTTGTCATTTATTTTGATAATTACCCTTTTAGGATAATAGTTTTTCAGTACCAGGAGTCCATGATTCGCCTCATGGACATGAACCTCATGCCACTGAAGCTCCTGTACTCCCCAGGCCAGAAGTACCTCATCCATCGGCCAGTGGCAGCGCAGTGCACCGGTCACACCTCCTCACACTATGGACTCATTCAAAGAAAGTTTGTCAGTGGAAAAGGCAAAAAGAAAATGATAATTGCAGGAACAATTGCTCTGAATTGTCTCCTGTTACTGCCCTGGAATGGTCATGAAACAAAACAGTTGGTAAAACTGCAAGATACATATAACTGCAATCATTTCAAAGAAGGTACCAAAATTTTGTGCCTTTCAGGCCCTGCTCCACAAGGGGGCTGATAAACACTAATTTCTACGAGATTTGGAACAGAGCAGCAGCAACCAGCTGAGGCATGTCTCAAAGACAAATCTTCAGACTTGAAAATATTACTTAAATTAAACGCTGAATACAAGTGTGACTGACAACATAGCTTTCAGAAGTTTATTGCATTCCAAAAAGAGCACGGCATGTATCGATTTCTCATTCCCAAAGTGCACGTGCAAAGCATGAGCAGCAGCAAATCAATCTCCTTTCCCGTTTGTGCCAATTGATATAAAAACACATGACAAAACCATTATATAGCATTTTGATTATTGTAATATGAAATCACTAAAAATACTATCACTAAAAACTGAGTTTGAACTGAGATGATGTTACAGAACTAGAATGGGTCTGTCAGAATGTATACATTAAACAAGCATGATACTCTTCTGCTCTCCGCGGGAGTAGCTCTGCTGCAGCCGGCCACAGGAAGGCTGTATGCACCATGAAGGAGATGGGGAAAGCCTTCGGGAGCCCCATCCCCAGACGAGTCGAAACCGTCGGGAGAGCTAATAGGGTCAGACCTGTTTGGGGATGGGGGCTTGGTGTGGTGCTGAGGGGTCACCTGCTGCAAGGTGGCACGTGGGTCCCAGTTTGAGGCAGCCCATCTGGGTAGGCACGTGGAACATCTTGTTTCTCTGGCAAGATGACCATCTTCCTCTGCTGTCAGGGGAGCTTCGTAAACTCTGCGTTTTGGTAGCAGAACTCTCTGAGGTATGCAGACCGGGGAGTGGCTGCCATACTTAGGGAATAGCTGTTGCGGCTCCTTCCGATGGTGTCCGATGTCTCTCCTTTTGACGAGCCCATCATGAGACTCGGGCTATGTCACTCCTTGGGTGTCTTGTCTGTTGTCTCAGTGTATGCTCCGACCGCAGTGAGTGATCTCTCATCGAGGGAGACATTTTACTCGCAACTTCGCTGGGTGGTTGAAGGGTGCCCACAAGGTGACACTCATTTGGTCATGGGTGACCTCATGTGCGACCACTGGCACTGACAGGGCTGGCTTTCAGGATTGTGTCGGTCCCCATGGGTCTGGAGACCGGGGTGAAAGTGGCTCCATGTTCCTTGACTTTGCGAAAGGTCAGGGGCTGCGGGTCGCTGGAACAGGTTCATTTTAATACACGTTTGTAATGTGGGAGGCCTTCTATATATAGTTCAGCTCCTTGGGTTGGGCATGAAGAGTCAAGTTTTTACTTGAAAGGGGAGGGGACTGGTTTCATTTCATTGTGTGCATGTCTGGGTCAAAGAGGGAAATGGAATTAGCTGAAATTCGTCAAAATTAAGTTGGTCACATAGGGACCCTGATGCCTGTCATTTGCTTCATATGACATAAAATGTCACCATTGTAATAAAGAAACGGTGAGGGGTGGCTAAGGCGCCCCCCACGTCAGGGGCTTGAGTTCAAGGGCCGCTCCAGCTTGCCCCCCCCCCCCCCCCCCCCCGTCACCAGGCTGTCATGCTGGCCGGGAGCCCTCAGGGTCATTGGCAGGATAGAGTGAATATGCCGCCCCCCCCACCCGATGAGCTCAGCGGAAAGAGGCAGGTGGCCGACGTCGCAAATGCTGAGCAGGGCGGGGGGGGGGGGCACTCACCCATCCCCCCACGCCGCAGGTTAACACAGGCATCCAGTCAGGGGAGGGTCAGTGACAGGTCAAACTAGCCCTTCCTGATTGGGGGGGATTTATTTACATTAATTTATAAAATAGCTATTGAGAAATTTAAACAGAGATGGGAAAAGTGACTTAGAAAGGGACAGAATCAGAATCCTTTTATTTTCTAGGGGCAAAAAGAACTAGGGATTTGTTTAGGTGCAGGTGGGGCCATGGAAGACACCATGCAACCAAGACTAAAATACAAAAACAATGAACAAAATAAATCAAATACATGAAGAAACAAAGATTTGTTACTAATAAACAAACATATAAATAAGACATGATGTAGTGTACAAACAGCTTTGGGGGTTGCACAAATGAGCTACTAAAGTCAAAAAATAATATAAAATACAGTGGGTGACTAATAGATCCCATCCTCACCATTACAAATCTTGTTATTGTACAAATATACAACGAAATTGCATTGCACCCACATAAAGAAAATACGGTTCCTATCTTAAAGTAATAAACAAATAAGTTAATAATTTTCAACACACCACGTTTTATTTCAAAAAGCTTGGACAATACAAGGACTTAAAAACGGACTCAAAAAAGACCACCTGCTTTGGTTTTCATGGCTCCTTCGATTTTTTTGTTAATACCTTAATCGCTAACTCGGTCAGCGGCAGAGGATGACGACACATGGGCAACAGGGATGTCCCACCCCCCTGAAGCGAATCCCTTAGCTTACGTGCTAAAGCAGACAGCCGGGACCCATCGGTCTTGTTATTGATCCTTCCCTTTCTCATTAGCCTGCTCCAATGGACGATCTCCCTGAGGCACTACGAAGGTCGACCTGCAGGTCTGCACCGCAAAAAAAGAGAAAACCACTCGGGGGACCGCGTCAAGTAGTGCATAGGTCCTGGCTCGGTCCAGCACGTGCTGTGGACCCCCCCGGCCATCTCACTTCATGAGGAGCTGAGCAGATTGGACCTCGTTATCCCTGCAGCTCCCACCACACGAAGACTGGGGGTCAAGCACGAACGACAGCTGGCCAACACCCAGGGGAACACCTAGCAGACCCCCCTAACACATTTATATGAAAGCTATACACTCAAACACATGCCACCCATCGGACAAGACGTGACCTGACCCGGTTTTGCTGCGCGCGAGACAAATGCATTTACACGGCAACCACGTGACCTGTAGACCCCGCAAATAAAAAGGAGGCGTTTTTAAATACCCTTCAAGCGTTGGTCATTTCAAGTAGAAACAGGCTCGAAATGCATATTTATAGATGCAAATTCACACTTATTAAAATATTATGAATTATTAGTTTTTTTCTTTGAAAGCCCAGTGTGTCAACAGCATAGGCTTGAAAACCAGTTCCAAGCATAGGAAACACCAGTTTCAGTGGGGACCACCAGTATTTGCAATAGTTACTGTGAACAATCGTGGTTATGATAGTGATACTTACAGGGCTAATCAGTCTGCATTTGTGTTTCATTATGCTTTCTTAATATGAAGTGGCTCGGAAATCTGGGGAACGATCCTGGACATAAAAGGGGTACATAGAGATATCTATAATTGTAAAAAAAATTAATATACCAGGCATCTGCATGATTAATGACTGTATAAATCTCATTAGTTATTCACGGGTTATTTTTGCAGACAGGTAAACAAAAACGTTCCACAACAAAGAAACGTAATTTCACCCCCCCCCCCACCACCACCCAGACACACAAGTGCAGACAATATGAATTATCCGCTTGTCCTCCAAGTACAGTAGGATGGATCATGTTTAATGAACGCATTTTGCGCGTGATCTACGGAAACACGAATCAGCCAAAAAAAAAAAAAAAAAAAAACCTCCAAAACAATCAAAGGGCACACAAACGTACGATTTAGTTTTTTTGGGTTTGTGAAAATTTCGGGCTAAAGGCCATTTCTTTGAGAAAGAATGCCACCTGGTGGCCAGTTTAAGTCACAGGAGACAGGCAGTTACAGACACACGGCTGTTTTGCAGGACTTCTGCATAATTTATATTACCATTCCCTGCAATGACTGTTCATTGGGCTGAGGGCGTCTCACTGACGGGAGGTAGCGGTTACAAATCAGGATACCGACTAGAGGAGAGTGAGGATTAAATCAGTGGATCCAGTCAATAGAATAAATAATGCCAACACAGCCAAGGGCAACTTAAAATTTTAGTCCAATTTTTATTAATTTTAATAAAACATGACATCTCATTACGATGGAAATGCATTTGATACTGGTTCCTAAAACTCCCAGTACCATGACATTGCCACCAGGTCCAGGCGTGACTCGCTCTCTATACCGTAAAGAGCACCAGGAAGAGTGTTTGTCAAAAGAAAGGAGACTTAAAAATGGCTTTAAGTACACTTAGGAAAGGGAAAAAAAAACACACGATTAAAAAAAAAAAAAAAGCTTAATTCCATGTTTATTTTCAGTAGCGGTTATTCTGTGAACACCCCAGCACAAACCTCAAAAACAGACACGTTAATGCATAATATTCTGACAGAAACAAAACATGTTTCCCAGCGTTGCCGAGTTTCTTTCCACAGCAGGTCACTCTGTACACCTTACGCTCTCGTAGGGGCGGAGCCAAAGGCCAATCTGCATCTTGTGTATGTTTAGGTGAACAACACAGGAAAACAAGTTAAATGGTTTACCAGCACAACTGCCAAATACCTTAGACAATATGGTTTAAAAAGCCCTAAATGATTCATATGCAGACAAAAATGATAAAATACACTCTGCACTGGTTCATCACCTGTTTATACCCAAAGAAGATACAGACGCACACAGACTCTGAACTGGCTGTATTAGGTAAGGCATATTTCATCAAGGGGGGGGGGGGGGCTGTGTGTGTGTGTGTGGGGGGGTTGGTATCAAATATCAAAGTCGAAAACCGCACCAACCAGGGTCCAGTGCAGTCATTGCATAATATGGCTTTGGGTCACTGTGTCTCTGTAATGAACCAGCTGGTTAGCAACTGCGAAACTACATACAGAACGCAGGAGTAATGTTCAAGACAATGCTAATGACTATACGAGTGTTTTTAACACAAACAATTCGAAATGACCTGGAGACAAAATACATCTATGACACTAAGCGCAAAGACTGGAGCCCCATAAATACAACTCACTGGATTCATCAGCTTTCATTTGGGTAAAGCGATTTATAACTCATCGATTCTACTCCCTTCTGAGATGACTGATAAAAAGGGTTTTGGCGGGAACACTTCTAGCTGGTCATACAGTGAGTGATTGGAAGATGTAGAGAGCATAATCTGTTTTTATTCAACTAGTCGATCCGGGGGCTCCACTGAACCAGAAAACGGAGTGATTCGGAAACATATGTATCAGCAACAATAGGGGGTACAAGGAGATATAACCAAACCCAGCAAAAATGCAGAATACATGAATGAGCCAAACCACATTGAAAAATCACTCAGTGCGTCCGAAACAGTAAGGACGTAAGAATGTTTCAGCGTGCCAATAATCCCCACAATCTCACATATTAAACAGCAGCAGAGATTATTTCTAAATTAGGTTTGGCAGAAGGAGGACAGGAGGGAAATGTGTAGGTATATTTAAACACGCACGCAAGCACACAGACGCACGCAAGCACACAGACGCACGCAAGCACACAGACGCACGCAAGCACACAGACGCACGCAAGCACACAGACGCACGCACGCACACAGACGCACGCACGCACCAATCCACAAGGCCGTTTTAAACAAAAAGCTAAACGTCTTTTTAAAAAAAAAAAAGAAAAAAAATAACCCAATACAAAAATAAAAGGCTAGCCTACGGTTCTTCATAGGGAAGCAAATGCTAATTATCTGCCCCCCTTTTCTTCATCGCTACTTCACCCTGAGAAGGGCTCCCCCACTTGGTCGAGCCTCAGTCCTGCAGGCGGCCGGCTGCTCCCGGGTCAGACTGTGCAGCAGCGGTTCTGGAACAGCTGCTCGATGACGGTGCTGTCAGCCAGCGTGGACACGTCGCCCAGGTCCCGCTCGTTACGGGCGATCTTACGCAGGACCCGGCGCATGATCTTCCCTGCAGTGACGATTCAGGGGTGTGGCAACCAGAACCAATAAGCAGGCAGAAAAAGCAGAAGAACCACAGGTGGCATTTCTGTATGCGGCACTGGGGCTTAGGGTCTGTGTCCGGAAGGTTGCTGGTTCAAATCCCACGGCAGGCAGCGTAATTGTATCACTGATAAGCACCTAAGCAAAGCCCTTAAACCCCAAACCCCAACTGTTTATAGAAATGGCAAATATGCACATCAGTATTATCATATAACCAGCATAAACATGTTGCGTAAGTACAGGAGTTAATTTTCCTTAAACCAGAATCTTCCCAATATAAAGCAGACCAGAGGTTGAAACCCTCAAATTAAGGCAGGAGATTCTGGGTTTCACTGGAGGTCAACATAACTAACCCGTGTAACCACTGCGGATGTTATCAGACCTCCAGCGGCTTCCCTGACTATGTCCGCAGCTCGAGGTGAGGTTTCATGAAACAGGAAGTGGAAGTCAGGCCTCACCTGATCTTGTTTTTGGGAGCGCCGGAGCATTCTGCATGTAGTCCGGTGTGGCGATGGCGCCGATCTTCTCCCGCACTGTCAGAGAGGGAAGTTAATCTCACCACGCAGACAAAACCACGCGTGTCTATGGGACGGGGTCCGTCCCCATGCCTGAATACTGTGACCGAGAAGCGGGTACCCTTCTTCTTGAGCTCGGCCTCCAGGGTGGCGCTGTACTCGCAGCCATCCTTCAGCGTGACGAAGCAGTAGAGGCTCTCGCCCTTCACGGGATGGGGGTGGCTGACCACAGCTGCCTCAGCCACCGCCTCGTGCTCCACCAGGGCCGACTCCACCTCCGCCGTGCTCAGCAGGTGCCCTGCGAGTGATGGTCAGCGTTTCCATGACAACCCATCGTGACAGGAGTCGACACCCATGGCACGCCTAACCTGATATACGGCCTGAATACTATACTTATGATGAATGGCTACATTTCGCCACTTAGCGCCGCCCAACAGGCCTTACCGGACACGTTCAGCATGTCGTCGATTCTCCCTGTGATCCACAGGTACCCGTCCTTATCCCTCCGGCAACCTGAGGAACCCAAATTAGAAGTCATATTGGTCTCAGGTCATATATACCCCCCCCCCCCATAGAAAACCGGAGCATAAACTTGGTGTCCCCAGTCTGGGGCCTCACCATCTCCGGTGACATAGTAGCCCGGGAATTTCTTGAAGTACGTGGTCTCAAACCTCTGCTGGTTTCCGTAGACTGTCCTCATGACACCAGGCCAGGGCTGTTTGAAAACCTGACAGCACACAGGCGTTCAGCACGTTGCCAGGAAGCCTCCCCCCCCCCCAGCGTCTCCCTAGCACCCCCCTCCAAGAGTGACGGCAGGCATTTACTGGCACACAATCCGGGCAGTGCCGATACGGGCCATTTAAAGTGAAAACAGGCCACCAGCTGTTCAGGTTCCGTTTGCTCAGACTCACACGGTCCTGCTGTAAGCACTGCGTTAACGTTAACGCTAACGTTTAAAATAACGCCCATTGTTCCGGTGAGCAGCTACCGTTGAATTTAGCAGCCATTGTTAGCATTAGCGGCTGTCATTCGATTTAGAGGCTATCATTCAATTTAGCGACATTTAGTTTAGAAGTTAATGTTCCCATTAGCGTCGACCGTTCCAAATATATCAAGGTTCTCATTAGCAACTACAGTTCAATTCAGCAGCTACCATTCGTCGTCATTGCCATTTACAGGACATTGCTGAAATTAGCGGTTATCATTTATGTTACCAGGTATCCCTCGTTTGGTCCCTCTAGCTCCTCCCCCGATTCATTCAAAATGGCAGGAACGACACCAAAGAAAGGAAACGTCTGCAAAAAAAAAAGAGACACCAACAAACAAATGGCCAGACTGTACCATGGAGGACCTGGGACTCCAGGTTTTGGAGAGAATTTGCGTTTTTGGCCAACTTAATTTTAAGAGGTGATGGAGGACGACTTACTGCTGAGCCAGGCTTCAGGGGGGTGGCAGCTGGGAGCGGAGTCAAAACGTGCCCCCCCTGGGGAGGGAAGAGGCAGAGTCAGGAAACCAGCACCGCCCCGCAGAGCCCAGTACTAGCCTGTGCGAAGCTTTAGCAATTTCATTAAGCAGCAGACTACAGCGATGCAGTAACTCTAAACGAAGCAGGTCTAGATAAACGCCGCTCACCGTCTCCGTCTGCCAGAAGGTGTCTACCACGGGGCACCGCTTCTCCCCGACCACGTTGTAGTACCACAGCCAGGCCTCCGGGTTGATGGGCTCCCCGACCGTGCCCAGTACCTTCAGCGACTTCCGGGTAAACCTGCGGTGGAGGCCGAAACTTCCCGTGAGCGTTGAGGAGCAGCTAAGCCTAAACATGGTGTAGCACAACAGCATCAAAATCCATCGTGCATTCAAACTGGGTCGAATGGCCATTAAAAGGGCGCAAACTGGCAACATCCTACCTGGAGAATGAGACGACCCATCCAAACAAGAGGTTACAGCCAAAGTCAAGTTAAGTCAACGTCAACGTCACTGTCATTGTGCACGTGCACAACAAAATGCTAAGAGAAGCTAACACGCAAGACTGCAGGAAGAATGGGACTCCAAGGGGGGCAGGACTAAGAAATACAAATCCTCCAATCCAAGGTCCCCCATTTACGCATCTGAGGAATCTTCGGCGCCTCGTACGACTATATTCCTGCACACCATGAGGGACTCACCTGTGGACGGGCTCATCTCCGAACTTCATCAGCATGCGGATGGCGGTGGGCGCCGTGTAGAACTTGGTCACCCGGTACTTATCGACGATCTCCCACATCCGGCTCACGTCCGGGTAGGTGGGCAGGCCCTCGAACTGAGACGAGTCACAGTGGCGATGGCGCCAATTCAGATCACGTGACCCGGCTATTGCCGCCAGAAGTGACGACGGGCAGGGAGAGTCGTCTTACCAACACACTGGTGGCCCCGTTGGCCAGGGGCCCGTAGGTGATGTAGGAGTGCCCGGTGATCCAGCCGATGTCGGCCGTGCACCAGTAGACGTCCTGAGGCTGGTAGTCGAACACGTACTTGAAGGTGCAGGCTGTGTAGAGCATGTAGCCGCTGATGGTGTGTAGGACACCCTGGTCAGGAGGACAGTGAAGTCACTACACCTAAAACCTTCTCGCCATCATTTCACTTGATGTCGATCTTCGGGCAGGGGGGGGGGGGGGGGCGGCGGCGTACCTTGGGCTTGCCAGTGGAGCCACTGGTGTAGAGGACAAATAGTGGGTCCTCCGACTCGCACCATTCAGGCTCGCACTCGTCTGAGGCGTCCTCGACCAGAGTATGCCAGCAGAGGTCCACCTCGGGGTTCCAGGGAATCTGCGGGGGAGCAGAACAGGCCGCCATTAGCTGCCGAAATGGACCAACGGGTCAGGGATACCGCCATCACTGACCCCCGCTTTGAGTGCGGTCGACCGTGGGTAACAAGACACACTGTCCTGGGAAAGTCTCAGGCTGTCAAAGAAAAATGTGTAAGGCTATTTATCATGCAGCAATATGAACAGCGCTTCAGGCCCCAAACTCTCCTCAGGAGCACCTCAGCCATTTCATGTATTCGTTAAATTTCACCACTAGCTCTATTAATTAATTACTTAGGTAACTTGATGAGATATTGATTAGCCAAATATGGTATGCTAGTGCCCAAGTCAACAAATACTGTACTGGAAGGTTACTTCAAATACTGGGGTGACTTTAGAAGAGGTTTGGAGATGGCTAAGCTAACACACTTTGATAGACACATCATCATTATATAGACATGATTTTCTTCAACAGCCTTTTGCACAGAACTGTATAAAAACCACAAACGGTTTTTATATGTTCTGCTTCCTCATACACACAACCCTTGAGGGAGTTTTATTTATACAAAAATGTTCTGAGGGTAGGAGGTCGGTTCAAGCAACTAAGGGTGGTGGGACCAAGACATCTGATTGGTTGGTCCCACCTCCTCTACAATGTGATTGGTTCTCTCTCTGAACCAATCATTTTTCATTCTGCCCTCAGAACATTCTTCTGCAAGTAAAGCTCCCATAGCTGGTGAGTTTCACAGCCGTCATGGATGATAATTATACGTATTATAATTCATTTCAAAAGAGGGGGAACGCACTGGGGGGTTATAAAGAACAGACTAAAGACAGAAAAAGAAACAGCTCGTGACTGGCCGGCTCGCACGCAACATCGTTAGTACTACGGCGTGTCTGATGTTAATCCGCAAATGCAGCGCTTAAGAGGGAAGGAAAATCAAACGTTTTGTAAGAGTACAAATCAAAACAGTCAAGTGGGAGCGTTCAGCCAACTAATCCGCATATAACTGTTAAAAAGTACCACACCAGTTCCTGGGGCCTCAATTCAAATTCAGCAAAGGAGCCTGAATTTTCCCCGAGAGTCCAGGTTAAATGGCAGGACAGGAAGGACAGACAGTCTCAGCTACTTAAACAGGTTAGCTGGACGTTTCTATCCAGGACACAAATCCTCAACCCGGATAGAAATGTCCCCCCATTTAAACCGACTGTCCATTAGCAACAGGGCATAGAAACATTTGCTCAGTCAGTTGGTTCAATTTATGGCAAAATCATCGTTTTAGTGATCATCTACAGGGAGATGTAGATCATTCTACAACAAATTCTGATTCAGTTAGGATTATGGTTAATAGGAGTATTATTTTTTAGTATGGTTATGACCACAGATTACCGTGTTACTAAGTAATATTGGTGAAGTTGGTGGAACAGAAAGAAACCAGTGTGCATTTGACAAGCCAGGAAATAACAGCGTACTCTCTTAAGTATCTGGACCAGTTTCCTGGAATTTCAAGCCATACTGCGGAATAATGGCGGGTTTGCGATCACAGAGAATCCATCGATCTCCATTCCCTGAGCCGTTTCTACGCCCTGGTGGCCAGCAAGAGAACTGCACAGGCGTAACTAAGCATGCTCTCAGTCTACACTAGCTGGAAGCGCTTCAGGGGGAAAACGGCGGGAATCTGCGGGAGCGGGAATACCTGGGGGAGGGGGCGGGCTTTCTTTACAGTCCCTTTGCGTTCCTGCTGTTAAAGCCAAAGGTTAATGGAAAAGGATTTTCAGTTAAAGCTGACAATCAGGGACCGAAACGTCGTTAGCATGAAGCCTGACCGCTCATTAAACACAGACTCAGAGGCAACGTAGAGGTGCAACTGAGGTCGATTCAGTAACAGCGAGAGCCTCTCCGCAACCCAGTCAGTACCTGGCTGTGGCTCTCACCTGTAGGTTGGGGCAGGTCCGCTTCGCCGGGGGGGACTGGGACCCCAGGGCTGGTGAGGGGGCGGGGCACTCTTTGGACAGATGTTTCAACATGATGCACTTCTGTATGGAGAAGTTTCTGGAAACGACACGGTAAAAATGCATATTGTATTTACCATGGTCAATTCTTCATTGCTTAAACTCTGTCTGACAGATCGTAATGGCCAATTAACGGGAGAGTAGGAGGGATTAATTTTCCTCCATAACTAGGATTCTGGGTATTCCTAAGCAGCAGTTCCTAACTACCTCCCAAAGACAGACGCAAAATATGGAAATTGGAGTGCCCAGTCGAAGAGATCGATCTGAACCTAGTTTTCAAAATCCAGACTTAGTTAAGACTATTTTTGAAAACAGACTTATTTCATGAACCTCCCTAAATGTAGGACATTATATTACATCCCTTAAAAACAAAACAGACCTGACAGTGACGGCAAAATCAAACTAGAGCATCTAGAACTTTCTGAGTCTGCACCTGCTGAGCAGAAGCAGACTGATAACGGACTGAGAGACGAGATTAATGAACAAAAACTGATGATATGTATCAGGTCGGTGTTGGGGGCCGTGATCAGGGGCTTGTGTTCGGGGCCCCCAGCCCCCACATCCTTACTTTTCTTTGCATTTCTCCAAAGCGTCATCTGCGATCACCTTCAGGCTGATCAATTTGTCCCCTCGGTAAAATCCATCTGCGGGGTGGGGGGGAGGAGCATGAGTGGAATAGAGGAATTAAAGGGAAGGAGCCCACAGAGAGCGAAGAATAGAGTGAAAAGACAAACTTATCAATCATTTTATCAAGCAGATGAGATGTATAACTGCAGGGGGGGGGGTAATATTTATTTTAGGGTCTGAAAGAGTAGGACATCTTTACAAGAGGAGAAGTGAGCTATCTGAATCGGGACAACAGCGGCATGGAAGACTGCAGCGGTCCAGGATGACGGGGCGTGATTCGTACCTGCAGTGATGAGCAGAGAGCACTGCGAATCCAGGATCCTCTCTGACAGCGACTCGGCGGAAAAGCCTGCGAACTGAGCAGGGAGATGCACGTCAGAGCCTCGAGTCACATACACCTCCATCCATCCATCCATCCATCCATCCCCAATCGCGGGGTCACCCTCCCTCCATCCGGAGGAACCATAAGAAGCAAGACCAGCATTTTAATAAAGCATTTAAAACATACATTTCCAAATTCTAGTAATTAAATGACCCACACTGTTATTGGTTAACATGACACACTGATACGGACCTGCAGTTTGATTTGTGTGTGAAAATAGTTTTTGGGCTGCAGAGATTTGCTCAGGCCGATGGGTACGGATCCCCCTGCGGTTTCGAAGTACCCGCTCACTCACCACAATGGAGTGGACCGCCCCGATGCGGGCACAGGCCAGCATGGCCACCACCAGCTCCACAATCATGGGCATGTAGATGGAGACGCGGTCACCCTTCTTCACGCCTGTGTGAGCGCGCGCGCACACACACACACACACACACACACACACACACACACACACACACACACACACACACACAGTTAATTTACAGTACATTTACTTAGGCATACAAGTGAGGAAAGCTTGGGGTCAAAGCACAGGGTCAGCCATCACCCAGTGCCCCTGGAGTAGTTACAAGCCATGCTCCAGGACCCAAGAGTTACTGTGTGATTTGAACCCATGACCTTCTGGATGCAGGACTACATCCCTAACCTACTGAGCTACGCACAACCCCCTTAATCACAGTCCGGATAAAGGGCCTTGCTGAAGGGCCAAACAGTGGCATGCTTAATCTACTAGCCATGGGATTCGAACCCACAACCGTGTACTTCCAACCAACACAGGCACCGCTGTGTACATGACCCGACTCCTTGTTCCCCCTCACACAGCACCCCCCCCCCCCACAAATTTCCAGTGTCCATCACACCAGTGCCTGTCAATTCACAGCATACATCTGTCCCAAAACATCAAATCAGCCGCTTATTCCTGTCACTATAAAGAGCAGGCAGGGATATGGAGGGGGTCCATACCCAGAGACTTCAGGACATTGGCGAGCTTGCAGACACGCTGGAGCAGCTCCCTGTAGGTGATCTTCAGCTCATCCCCTGGTTCATTGCCCTCCCTGAAGATCAGGACACGGCCGTCGTTAATCACTTGCTTTCAACTGGTTAACATCACAAGGAGCAGTGACGTCACATCCTGGAGCCTTTCATTCTGCATTCTTAGCTGATGTGGTCACCGGCATGAAAGAGTTTGTATTTTTAAAGGTTACTCAAACATACAGGAGAAGGGAGGGTGTAAAAAGTCACAATAAAAGTCAAATGTACATGAACAGAATGTCCGTACAAGAAACTGAAAAGGCCGTCGACATGAGCTCATTAAAATAATGAATTCTACAGCCACCCCCCCCTCCAGGATACAGCTAAAGTGACCAAGGTCACCCACAGTTTCTCTTTCTAAAATAAGCTTCTCTTAGCCTGCAGTGACTCCCAAATTATTTTAATCCTGTCAACTGGATAAAAATACAACAGAAACTGACAAAACGACCAGCGATTAACAGTCGTGATCCTCTGAACAGGAGCTAGAGCTAAAGTTGGCACGTCTGCACTGCAAAGTATTTTACTGGGGGGAGGAGGCACTGCCATCTACAACAGAGGAATTTTATTGCATATAATTATTTACATTCTATTAACAGAAGCGTTTATCCAAAGCGATGTACTCTTAAATTAAATACTGGGGGGGAAAAGTCTCTCCATTACCCAGACCCCTGGTTTGGAGCCGTGCTCAGGGGGCGACCCTGGGTTTAAAACCAATACCCTTCCTCTGACTGGCACTGCATCCTAACCAGCTGACCCACACATCATCAGAAACACATCAGGGGCTGCTTCCACAAAACACCTTCAGTTAATATTTTCCTTAAAGTCTGAGTTAAACTTTTCTTAACATGAAGTCAGCAGCACAAAAAACTCTTCTCCTTAAGGTTTCATTAAAATGTTTACTTAAGAATTCACGTTTTTACCCATATCTTGGTCTTATACTTAAGGAACCCATTTGAGGCACATTAAACAGTTGCACAAAAGACCATAGCAACCAATACGAGGGGAAAAAAAATAAACTAAAAGGTACCTCTGACTGCATCTTAACCACAACACGGCCAAGTTAAGCGATAAACAAAGAAAATGAGCATATCCTGTGAAGAAAGTTCTATAACTGAGAACCCAGTGGATACGAATAATGATAATCAATTGATTCTGCATTATAGATTTGACAGGTAATTGATTTATGATTTTATTTATACAGCCCACGACAGGTTTATAATTCATTTAATCCAAGTTAGCGCTGCTACTTGTCTTAACCATTCAGCAAAGTTTATCGCCTTTTGCTCACTCAGTAGTTCTTAGTTGAGTGAAAAGTAGCTATTCTTAGTGAACACAATACAGCAGCAGGAACAGTCCATCATCAGATAAGGATGCAGTGGGGACGAAATCTGGCTTTTTAAATTCCATTTATATTCACTAGACGAATAATCTGTTTCTACACTGTCATTAGCACATATTTTAGTTACATTTTTGTTTTAGTTATTGTCACGTAGAAACCCTTTGTCAGGCTATATTCTTGTCTGAATTTTTGTCAATTAAATTAAAACTGGAGGGAAAGATGGTGGCGCAGGAGGCAGTGCTATCGTTCGGCAACCAGAGGGTTGCATGTTCGAGCCCTGGTTCCTCCTGACCCCATCAAAGTGTCCTTGAGCAAGACACTGAACCCCAAATTGCTCCCGGTGAGCTGGTTGGAGCCTTGCATGGCAGCCTTCACCACTGGTGTGTGAATGTGAGTGTGGATGGTGAATGTGAGGCATGTATTGTAAAGCGCTTTGAGTACTCGTAGGAGTAGAAAAGCACTATATAAATGCAGTCCATTTACCATAAGGATCACAAGCAGCAAGCAATCAAGTGGTCTCCATGGAAATTGTACAATTTTACTGTTGTAAAATGTCTTTCAACGCTGTAAATCCCTTAAAGTTTTTTTCTTATCTAAAGAAGGAAACCTTTTAAGGCATTCTGTGCAATACCCTTAAATAAATACCTCAGCTAAGTTAGAATTAAACCTTAAGTGTCATACTTAAGGGAAACTTAAGGGGATTTCGTACAGCCGAGCCCAGAACTTTAATCCCAACATACGCAGAAAAGTGAAGAGTAAATCATGTAAAAAGTTACACTATTTCAACAATAGTTTTCCTCACATTAACCCTCAAATGAGTACCTGGGGTGGGGGATTTTACTCCAACAATCAGATTGGCATCACATGCAGAGACCCACAGCGCCCCCTGGTGTTTCTCAATGACCTCAGAGGGCAGTGAAATCCCTGGCAGGTTTAGGTGCCAAGGAGGGGTGAAAGCCTTTCTCCACGAACCGGGCTCAAGTTAACTGAGAGAGAGATCAGTGTGTCCCCAGCAGCACTCGGAGGGGGACAAACTGCTAATCTCTGCTTCGCAACATCGTCACGCTCACCATGCACTGCAAACAGCAGGGTTATCGTCGTTCACGACAACTAACAAAGTAACGAAAAGTTAATGTGAAAAAACATTTTCGTTAACTGAAAAATAAAAACAAGGCTTCAAGAAATAATACCTAAACTGTATTGTATTGTATGTTTACGAAACTAAAATTACAACCGTGGTGATACAGTTAAGGTTAAAACTCGAACCCGCTTTCAGGAGTATTTCAGTAACCTATAGATACGCATATCCCCACATAGATCCTCAAGCAAGAATAGCAGGGAGGTATATGCGAGATTAATGGTTCGGGTTTAAACCTTAACTATGACACTGCGGTAAAGTTAGCTTTATATTCAGGTTTCTGGCTGTAATATCTTTCAACAAAAGAAAACAACCCTTTGGTTTTCCAGAGTTCTTTACAGGCAAATTTTAATTAACATTTCCAATAGCCCAGCTGTCTTGTTTACCATCACCAGTGAATGGAGACAGTGCAATTATTAATTAATACATATAGAAACACATATATGACAGTTACATGGTGTGCATTGTCCCCCATAATTTAATGCTAAAAGCTCTGAACTGGACACGTCTGTATCGTTTAGGTTTATACTTATTAGTCCGCAAATAAATTCTATGTTTGGTACTATAAATGGATACAGTCCAGTCATTATTAGTAACGCAAAAGTATTGCGAGGGATAGCAAAAGTTCATCTCAACTTTGTGAGATCTTGCAAAATTCCATTTTTTTCCCCCCAACCACCATTTCTCCCCCCCCCCCCCATGTCCTATCCAGGGCTCTGTACAAATGACAGGCACATGATGGCACAACATTTTCTCACATATTTGAAACACAAATGCCTTGCATTACTAAAAACTAAAAGCAGAACTAAAACTAAGCATTTTCAAAAAACTGAAACTGAAGTAAACTCACAACCCCACTTTAAAAACTAAACTGAAATTGAAAACAAAAAGTGAAAATGAAATAAAAACTATTGAAAAGGAAAATCTATTATAATCTTGGTGACCAGGCACACAGGACTGGCCAGTTATACACCTACTTACCCTAGACCTGCAATATTCACAACATTAAAATGTTTACAATGCACTGTGTTTACATACTTGCCATAAATATCATTGTATCTATCGTCTTATTCATTTTCTGTTTAATTGTGCTCAGATTTTAGCACCTCAATTTGTATCAGTGTTTGTTTACTGTTTACCGGTTGACAGAAGGAAGATTTTCATTGCATAGTGTGACTGTTTACTGTGCACATGACAAAACTGAGGGGTCATGTGACCAACCAAGGTGCACCTGTGATGTCACAGACAGCCAGATGTGGGAATGTACAGCAAATTGGGGGGGGTGGGGGGGGGTGGGCAGCCCTGCCCAGAGCGAATACACAGCCAAGCTGAATAGAGGCGTCCAAATTTAGCCTACGAATGGATTTAGTGAAGGACGCGTCCAACGTCCGGCGAAATGCCTGCAAGCTACACGCACCGGAGCAAATTCCTTCGACACTTTTTCTGTCTGGGGCTATTAATACCCTGCGGTGGGGCAGTTTGGAGACGGTGGTCAAGCCGTCAGGACACCTCTCCGCATGCTGACATTCATTACTGAGATTATTTCAGGGCTTAAAAATAAGCAAATCAACGAGGGGGGGGGGGATGACTCTCTGGAGATTCAAGGTTTCGAAAGCTTTGTCATTTGTACAAGTACACTGAGATGTTTGCTTGTGTATCGCCCTGCAGAGAGAAACGGCTTAATCATCTGCTCTTGCGCACACAGGCCGCGCTGTTCACTGGGGCCTTCGTAAAGCAAAAACGAGAAGGAAGGGATGTTGATTGGTCCATCTGCCCAGGTGACGAAAGTCCACGGCAACCGGAATCTAAACGGTTGTTTACTTTCATTAGAAAACAAAGGGCATCTGCGATTGTCCCAGAGTCAGAGATAAGGCCTTTAGACGTAAACTGTGTGTGTTTCAAATATTTTGCTCCAAAACTGCGAAACAGCCAGCCCAGAAAAGCCCCATTTAATAGCAAGCACATTGGGGTACAGAAAGCTAATCGATACTCACCTGCTGTTAATTGTTACTATTAAAAGGAAAAAAAGACTGACTAATCCTAATTAAGATCAACTACCTTCTGCACTGTCAATTAAGGTGAATGTACTAATACATTAAGCTGTCAGGTTAAGTACCAAGTCCAAGGGTATAGCAGCTGTGAAACATGCAGGGACTTGAACCAACAACCTTCAGGGCATGTCGTAAACTTTTTGCCCCAATAATGCACCAGACACAGATTATCAGCACAAGTTTGCTGGGACAAAAGAATGTTGCAGAACAGAAAACTGAACGGCCTCATGGGGGGGGAGTGGGTGCTAAAATAATCATAATCTTGCCTAGCAGTCAGCCAGTTATGATGACTCTTAATATTCACGGCTACATTCACGGCGAGAGCATATGGGTATTACAACAGCTTGAATACCCAAAAAAGTTTAAAACTTCCTGGTAACTTTGCCTAAGGACGTTAAAAGAAGGACAATACAAAAAATGCATTTAACGCTTAAAGGATTGTTACACGAAGGACATACAGGTGCATCATCACCAGTAAATAAAAATGTTTATCAGCTTGTTATGCCCCATTCAACACCTTGCAGAAGTATCTTGCCTAGTAAAGACCTGACTGGCAGATTTAGCGTGTCTATTTTTAAAGGATGGCAGATTATGGCAGTCAGAACTGAACTCTTGACAAACTGGTCAAGAGTTCGTCCCCTTAACCTGTTTATCAATCACTGCCAATCATAGCACACTGCACCTAGCAACCAATCAAGAGCGTCAAATAATGCACCGAAGAGCCTGGCCCACAAAGACAGGTGGGGAATTAAAGGCACAGCGCACCATTCTCTGCGGTTTCAGACTCACCAGAAAAACGCCACCTTCTCCCCCAGCTTCTTCTCATGGATGTTTCGGTCCAGCAGGTTGTAGCAGATGTTGGTGGTGGCCCCGTCCATGAACTTCACATACACTTTGCCCTTGGTCACGTCAAAGTTGTAGTCCAGAAAGGGGCCCGTGTGCTTGGACTTCCAAAAGTAGTCTTTGGCAACATCACCCCAGAATTCTGAAAATAAGCACAGAGAGACAGGCGAAATTAGTGCAGACTGGACACACAAAAGGAGAGTTTTGTAGCAGCTCTGTGGGACACAGTGCCCTTAGCCAGAAGGTTACTGATTCAGATCCCTTGGACAATGGCGTAACCATTTGCCTACTGGGCTCTCCAGCAAGGCAAAGTGTAAATCTGGGTATTTAACGATGCCATCCGACAATATAATGATGATTAAACTACCAATAAATAATCAGTGCATAAACAGCCTACTCTTCACAAAAAGAAAATGTCAAACTTGGAAAAAGTCAGCGGCTTAGGACGGACACGTCCTTTCTACACCAGGTAGGTCATCGTTTTTAATGCAGATTTCATTCATTCAGTCCTCACTGCTTGGACAAAAACTGCACTCACCCGCAGGGTTTTCCACCGACTTCAGGTAAAGCTCCTTGTACTTCTCGAAGCTGGGGACGTGCGCTTCTTTCTTTAAGTCGTGCGCCAGGTACACGTCCTCCCTGGGAGCTTTGTCCGGAATCATCCTGGCCTCCCCAGTGCTCAGTGAGCGGCCGGTTTAAAACTGCGGACAGGGTGCAAACAAAAAAAGCGGGTGCGGGTGGCTTGGCACGGGGCAGATCGCGTCCTCCGCACTTATCACAGCTATCAGGACCCGGAGCGGATGGGCGCACTTCCTCATTCAGGGAACCGATTACCGCGGGACTGCTGGAGCCACACGGAGAGCGTGTGTCGGGGTGAACGTGCGATCGCGGACGGAAGGAGGGTTCCGCGGATGTAGGAATGGACGGACCCAGGGGGGGCTCCAATCTCCAACCCCGCCAACTCGTCCGAAAATGCACGCTGCCCCCCGACTTATAAGGAAGAAACTGCGCAGTTACAAAGATGTCAGGTTCACTGCAAAATATCCGTGCATGCCGGCTGCATGTTTTTAAAGGTGGAATTATATAACGACTATATATACTAGCCAATAAACAAAAAAGGACTATTCATCCAGCACCCAAAATAGATGCAATTGCGGGGAAATGAGGCCGCCTTCTTTCGGAGGCTGCAGGCTCCAATGTTAGTTATACGCACCAGCGAGGAAACTGGACTCGGATTGAGAGTTAACTGAAAACAAACGCGCATTTAGATATGATCACACATATTAAATCAGATAATGAATGGTGGCGTTTGAAGGTTTTAATTAAAGCAGCGCACTATACCCCTAAGCGTCAAGGCTCCTTCCGCGAGAGCTCAGAGAACTCAGGCCAACGGCGGGCCAGGCGGAGCCTCGCTGCTGCCATGACTGGGCGTGGCCTGTCCGCTCTCCTCCAATCACGGCCCAATGCGTACGATGACGCGTTGGGTTTTCAAACAGCTCTTAAAGCGACAGCGCATAAGGCGAGAGCGTGAGCGTCGTCGTGTTGCGTAAAGCTTCTTCCTGAGTTTCATTGTTGTGTTATTTTGTAACCAGTGGCCTGTACTACGAAGCGGGGTTACTGGCTTATCGGGGTAACTTGTTGGATTTAAGGTAGTCTGGGCAAAATGTAAGTGAGCGAATATGAAGTCCATTTAAACTGTGGTACCTTAAATCCGACAAGTTACCCCGATAAGCCAGTAACCCCGCTTCGTAGTACAGGCCACAGCTGAACAACTGCGGTGGTTAACGTGTGCGAGGAGTTGTTTTGCTGGACATCGGAGCTGGTGGATGTTTGATTTCGCGTTACATTTTAATGCAATGCTAGTCTTTACGTTGACACTTTGCAACAACTTACTGAGCCATACTACTATTAAAACATGCCATATTTCTGCTCTGAAGTTTAAATGTGGATTCTTTCTTTGCGAATCAAAAGTCACATTTGTCGTGTAAATGTGCTGTGAGTTACTCCAGTGGAATTTCACTTCCTGTTATGCGATTGCAGGTCAAGGTCTTTCACAAAACATTGCACTGAATCATTAACAGACGTTTGCGTCTCGCTACTGACTTCGCCCTTCAAAGATAAACTGTTAGTGGGTATGTGAGATTATTTACTCATTATTACCTTAGATATCCGTACCGACTGTAGTGTGCTAAAACCTAATATTGATGGTTCGAATCCCACGGAGAATCGTATTTGTCTCCGAGCTTAAAGGTTTTCTTTTTTTTTTTTTTTTTACTATGTTCCACTTTTCTTCAAAATATTATTTATTAAAAATAAGAAAATATGTATTGTAATGTTTTTTTTTTTTTTTAAATATGACTTCTTCAACACATACCTGCATGTTTCAGCTATATATATAGCTACAATTTGGAAATAACGTGGACGTTTTAGCGTTTACGGCAGTGTGAGGTTGTTAAGTTTGTGGTCTGGTAAAATATTTCACACACTTAAGAGCTGGGAGTCTTGCACATCCGCGATAAGGGCAGAAACTGAAGACGTCATTTCCATGTATAATTCCCGTTTTTCGCAATATCGAAGATTCACTGAAGCGTAAACTCACACTGACGTATTAAACCACGTCATCGTTCTACTCAATATGAAGCCTTTTGCTCGTTTGTCAAATAATTAAAAAATAACCAACAGAAAAGTTTCAGAACAGATTGCGTTAAGGATATTTAAACTAACCTTAATTTAGTACAGAGAGTAACCCCGCAGTACAGAGAAACCGTGCAAACTCCACACACACAGAACAGAGATTTGACTTTGAATTCATGCCTGAGGGTGTGAAGCACCAGTGTTATGCAATGAGTCACCCCAGCATCCCATTTTTCTTTTAACTTCTGCTTTTACAGAAGATTAATTGCTGTTACATATCACTTAAAAATATTAAGTTGACTCAGGGGAGTTTCTAGCTATTGAAAAGATCTATAGTTTACCTATATGGGCTTGACTTTTTTTTTGCTTTTGAAGGAAGATTGGCATCGGGGCTAAGATACTCGGGGCTATAGCCCCAAGTGATCAGACCTAAAGACGCCTGCATGGATGTGACTTAAATATACTTAATGAATACAGGCAGTCCCCAGGTTACGATCTGTCTTTAAGTAAAATTTGCGTAACTCGGAACAATAATAATACAGTTGGCGTTTATAATAATAATAATAATAATAATAATAATAATAATAATAATAATAGTAATAATACACCTCCGTATCCGCGGGTGATACTGTACGTTCAAAGACCTACCACAGATAATAGTAAACCATGCATCCGCGGACCCCATATATAAAGTCATTTTCCTGCACTTACATGTGTCAATTAATACATTAGGCACAGTAAAAAATCACTACCTTTAAATACAGCAAAGTAGTCTGCATTGTTGCTGTATACTCTCTGGAATGAAAGGAATTCTGACGTTTTAGCCCAATTCTCAAGAGACGATAGGGCAATTAAAAATATTATCAAGGGATGACGAAACAATGAAAATAGTGCTTTTTATACACGCCAAAGAACAAAGGAACAATGAAAAACATACTGTCACATGTTTTACAATCTCTTTCGGGACTCCTGGGATACAGCACTGTACTGCCCCTCAAGCCGACGAACCGCCGAAGCCGTGAAATGTTTTCACAAACGTCACAAAGTAGTTCGCGCATTTAGCTATTACGATCCATTGTTTTGAAACAGGGCTTATGGCAGTCCCTTTGTGTGGGGGACCAAATCACTCACAATTATAATTATTTTTAAATTATGAATAGGCCTATATTAACTTAATGTATTAGATATTTTTAAATATAGAATTAAATTCTAAATGGCTAAATTAAATAGCCTAATTACAAATTTAATGATGTATTTATTAAATTAGTTTATTGTGATTGATTTCGTCCTCAAGACGTTGGCAAGTACAATTTGGCCGTAAGCCTTTAACCCGGGGACTGCCTGTAACTGCAAAAAACTAAGTAGAAGTCAATGGTGTAACGGTATAGTCTACTCGCGATTTGGTTTATAGGGTCCACGGTTGGATACGCTCCCAATAGGCCTGTATTGAACAAAATTAGACCGAAAACAAAGATCTCACCGTTTATATAAACTAAAGCGGTTTTCAAACCATTTCTTTTTTATGCAGTTTTCTCCTTATTCTGCATACCCCAGTGCAAAATGCAAAAATATAATTGCAAAGCAAAACTGAGATTGTGTATTGCGCCCTCTTGCGATAACATTAATGAATGATTTCGTGCCACAGCGCATTGTTACACCCCACACAATGCACACCATCATATTTTTGAATCGCGAAGTATCGTGCCACAGTGCAATGATACCCCCTAGAAGCCGGGGCTCGACGGTCCAGGAATACGAAATGTGGCTTTGTTTGCACAGGTGCATTGGAATATCTCTTTTTACATACCATACATTACATTACATACCTTATCTTGCTCATTCTGGGAGCCATTTATAACTTTGGGGTGTATTATGTATTTTGGGCACTAGGGGGTGTATTGCGCGGGGTTGTTTGATCACGTGAGGACAGGTGGGTATGAATGGGTGTTTTCCTCTTGGACGGGGTGGGGGGGATGGCGGAGGGAACACGGTTCTTTCCGTAGCACCTGTAGACAGCATGTTACAAACAGCGCGTCGCTAGCATATTCTTCAGCAGAAGTGTTGTATGTTAAAGCTAAAAGTCCTTTTTCATGTGAACCCAACTGCAGAGACTCCATGGACATTGGTCTCAAAGCTACGCGTTGAGAACACTTGGTCATCCACTCTGAGGCTTACAGGAAAGCCTCTATACTCACCTTTGAGACACACACACACACACACACCTAGCAGCAAAGTTTGGGATCTCAGTGTTAGGTCAGCCATTTATGTGGTACCCCTCGTATCTTTGGGGGAGGGGTGAGTTAAGGACCTTGCTCAAGGCAGTTCAGATATGTCACTATGCTACTAAGGATGGGATTTCAACCAGTGACCTTCTGATCATAGACGCAGCATCTGAACCACACTGAACCACACAGCACCAACATACCATTTATGACGTTACTACGGGATCGGTGACTTAGAGAATTTAGGATTGTTCTGGAGAAGAGGCCATACGGTCTAGTTACAAAGAAACGAAAGACAATGTAAATCAATGCAGACACTGTAAAATATTACACAATGCTAAATAATACAGACATTGCTGAACAATACAGTAAGTGCAAAACAATATAGATAATGCATAACAATACAGACAGTGTATGTCCGTGTTCCTTAGACCCATATATGCTAGGGCCAGTGTTGCTGGCAGCAGTGATATGCATTGAAGTGTAGCCCCTCAACTGAAAAGATGTCCTGTTAAGGGGTGGAGGAGGAGTTATTGGAATCAGTTACTTGGAGAGACACCGCCAAAGTCAATCATAAAATGAGGAACCGCAACTAGGCAAGGTGTTTGACGACCTGGAGCTTAAGATTGTCTGTGCAGGACAGGAGTGTCGACATTATAGGACAAAAGTTACATGATAGGCTGGCCTGAGGACAAAAGTGACATGATAGGTTGACCTGAGGTCAAGTGCCAGCCCCATTGATGCACTGCATGTGAGCTCAGCCCCAGAACACCAGCTTTGATACCTGACCTCACACCAGGAATGAATGCTATTGACCTTCAGCAAGACTGGGAAAAATCAGCTTCTACATCAGCAGAATACACTAAACTAACAGGTTTGGGTGAGGGGGTGAACTTTGGTAATTGTCGGATGTCTGAAAGCAAAAACAACCAAAATTTTGTTTGTAAAAAAATGGCCATTGACAGATTCTGATAATATAATCACACGTGTTTATGGCAATATATCATTTTCATCCTCTTCATGTTACACCCTATTTGCATGGGATATGGTACCATGTCCCCGCACACTTAAACACCCTTTGCCATTGCCCATGAGCTGTATCTGCGTCTCAAGGTCAGTGAGCATCAAGTTGGAAGAAGAGAAGAAGAGACTTGCTTGGCCGGGAACTTGCCCATCGGTGCCCCCTGGTGTCAAGAACAGAAGAAACCCGTGTGGATGCCAGTAAGCCAGCGGCGTTGCTGGAGCGGCTCTGCTAATCACTCAGGAACATAATCCTGGGAGGACAGCGGAAGTCTGACTGCCTGAGACACAACTGGAGGAACCACAAAGAAGGACACAATGGAAACATCCTGGACAGCCAAGACTTTGCGAAAGATGCAGTTTTATGTTTTAACCACCAGATGTCACTTGCAATCTTGATCAACGGTCAAAACCAAAGTTTATAACTGCAGCCTCATGCCTCCAGAGTTGTGGTTTCTATTCCTGATTCATCTCTGTGTGTCTGGAGTTTGTATCTCCTGGCCCGTCTTTGTGTGGCTGTCCTCTCATGCTGAAATGGACTCAGTAGTAAAGTGGAGAACTTCCACTGCTGTAGGATTCCTGATTGCTGTATGCATGTTGTGACCCAACCTGGCCATTGAGTTTGCACCTAAATCTCTATATATCTTCTGGCACAGATACCTCCATGTTCTCAAGTGAGGAAGCTGGGCCATTTTTACCCAGTTAAAATCTAATTCAAGGGGGAATTAAACCCTGGAGCGTGAATTTGGGGGGGGGCTCCTTACTATCCCAAACACTGTTACCCACTTTAAGGGGGTCTTTGTTTCCTCTTAATCCTGGTTGGGTGGGAAACCATAGGTCAAAGGAACAGAGTGCCCTCAGTCTGGATTTGGATGTTACGCCGTGATCCTCTGTGCGCCGTCAGTGTGGCAACGTGGCCTGCACCCCAAAAATGTGCTCGAGCTGGATCCAGAGTGGCAGGCAGATATGCCAAGGTGCCCTCCTCAGAGTACCATGGCACACAGGCATGATGGGATAGGGATACGGTGCGGGGCAGGGGTTCTCAGCCTGGGGTCTGCGATGCCCTTGGGATCCCCAAAGATGTTTTTGTAAATTGACAAAATATCCATATTGACAGTCGGGTCACACCTGGCAGAAACACTAACGAGAGACACTGTGACCGTGAAGACACTCACACACGCCAAGCTCTTCAAAAGCAGCCAGGATCTCTTCATTGACGTCACGAAACAAAGGACATATTGTGTGGCTCAGGACTGAGACCACTGACAACAGTGGCTGTGGGAGGGGACTGCCCGCCCCCCCCGAGCACACACACACACACACACACACACACAGAGCATGTCCCACATTCCTTTACTCTCTAACGAGCTGGAAAAGGGTTCCTGAGGGAAGCTGAAAATCCCCCTTAACGAGCCTCTTTGTCCAGATGGCCACGGTCACCGTGTTTAGAGACTCAGTGTCAGGGGCCATTTAGAAGGATGCAGGCAGAGATGAACAGTCTCAGTCAGTCTGCTGTGTGAGGCTCAGTGGGTTAGGATGCTGTGGCTGTAATCAGAAGGTTACTGGTTCAAATCCCAGGAGTGATAGAGTACATTTGCTATAAGGCCCTTAACCCCAATTACTTCTACTAATTAATACATTTTGAACACATGTTGTACATCTCCTGTCCTGTAGGGGGTGCAATAAAAGAAATGTTAGCATACCTCTGGCATCTGTTACATGGTAACCAGATATGGGGGAACAAGTTTGACGCTCTTGACATTGCCAGAGGCAATATTCTCTCCTTATTGATGTTTAACAGGAAAAAATTTGTTGTGAGATATTATGATCCCTGTCTGGGCATCAGTGTTAAACCCGGCGGCTCAGAGGCTGTTGCGTTTGTGCAGATTGGGTGAGCGGACTGGGACCTGGGGAGAAAACAGAAGCCTGTTTATCGTGCCCATAATGAGGCACAGTGAGTTGATCACCTGACAAACTGCATCTTTTCATGTTACTAATATATTTTGGCTAATGTATTTTTTGCTATAAGGTGTCTTGAATTGTATGGGGAGTAAATCCGACTTACGTGAAATTTCACATACGCAAGGGTTTGTGGGACGGGTTACTCACGTCAGTAGAGAACTGCCTGTATACCATTGGCTTCATAATATCAGTTCCCATGTTTGCTGTAATACAAATCAGCAAAGCAGTTTATGCAGTTGGTTGACTAAAGCGTGACCTGGCATTACCCCAGGCCTGCTTGGTGTGGTGCCATCAGGGTGTTGCATTAAACCCCGTGAGGGCAGTGTACAAGGGAGCATACTTCATTCTGCTTGGGGATGAGATCATAGTCACATTCTGTCCACTTAAGTGTTCTGGCAGGCAGCCACTGTGTCGCAAATGGCAGCTGATAGTGACCAAGGGGGCCAGTGTGGATCAAGGCCCCAGCTGACCCTGGGTTGGAGAGTATCATGGCGGTTAGTGCTCGATTGTGTCACATGACCCATGCCAGCTGACATTAACACCCCTAAGCAGCCTGAAGATCCTGCACCAGCAGATCCAGATTCCATTTCAGCTGACGGGCAGACCGACCTGCTGAGTTGAGGTCTGGGGTGTAGGGCACCCCCCGCCCCAAAGAGCCAATTTGAATCCCCATAGAGATATTCGGTGGCTGAGGAGCAGATACTAAATATGATGCCCCCCCCCCCCCCCCCCACCCCTCACGGGAGCCTTAAGTCTGCAGTGCATTTATACCCCAGAAAAAAACTAGCCTAGAAGGATAATCACCAGCTCACAGCTTCTTGAACAATCTCTGTTTCTGTGCTGGTGACATCACCTATCTAACGAGGATCCCACCTTCCCGAAAAGGTCAACCAAATATTCCTTTTATTCATGTCAAAAGAATGGGAATACGTGGAGACTTCATCATATTCCCTGAAGCACTGAGCACAGGGGTGAGTTGGGACCTTAGTCTGGTCCACCCTAGTTACTTAACATACATAAGTACTTAACACAGAGACTGTTATCCACGGGGATAACTCCCAGCTCAACACACGCTACAATATCTATAGGACATAAAATACTTTTTATGTGGAAGAGCTGAACTCACTGTGTTTCTCTGATAACCACATAATGGGGATATTGAGCTCACCCTGGTGATATTTCTCTTAGAAGACTCTGAGATGGTCCGTAGGGCTTTTGAGATGGTCATGAGCCTGTCTGAGATGGTCCTTAGGGCTTTTGAGATGGTCATGAGCCTGTCTGAGATGGTCCTTAGGGCTTTTGAGATGGTCATGAGCCTGTCTGAGATGGTCATGAGCCCCTTTGACTGTGCTTTGCCCAAGTACATTATGGAATATTATTTAGCATTTCATAACGCATAGAGAATGTAATCATTAGGACTCTATTAAGAAGCTGATGTAAACTGTGTAGAGAGTGACTTTGTAACCTTCAGAGAATGCTGACCAATTACTGCTGTGCACAATGTGATAAAAAAAGCAAGTATGAATGAGCACCTTGTGTTGGCTTAGAAGTTTCTGTATCTGTTAGCCATTTTGTTAGCCTCTAGTGTATGAGCATGTACTTTATTAGTGCTGCAGCTTATCACTATGTTGAAGGACATTTACCTTATTAACCCTCAAGCCAGACAATCTGCAACAAGCAGAAGCTGCCAAGGTTTGCTACTGAAGGAAGGGATTCGCCTGAGTTCACCAATCATGGCTGGGCATTTAAAAAACTGAGTAGAGATGGTCACGTCACCCTTATGTTCAGCCGAGGCACCAAACAGTAAAAAAGATGATTGACAAACTTATCATATAGGGGTGTGGATTAAGGGAGAAAACAACGATGGTGAATGGCTGAGGGAATGATGATGCTTAAGTGGCGAGATATTGTTACACAATGAGAAAATGTATAAAAATTGATGTAAAACAGTATTGGACACACTTTAAGTGTCCGGCCTTGATTGGAACTTCATTGTTGCAATAAAGACTGAATTTGGATCTACACCAACGGCTTCTGACTTCTGATTTGGCGGGAGAAGTAAACACCACAACAACATCATTTTGTTACTTATCTTACTTATGTTTACATCCTAAATAGCAAGACGCAGAATCAAAGTTTTCTTACCAATCAGCATTTACCTTTCCTTCAGCCAGACAGGAGAATATTAAAAACAGTCTTGTTCCCTTGTTTCCCACCCGTGTGTGACAGCACAGAGGTATGTGCTGCTTTGTAAACACTGCTGCTCTGGGGTCTGAATGACCATCAGCTCCAACACACAACACTCAGCTTGACCATTCTGGCTTTGCAGTGTTTTTGGGTAACAGGCCATTGGGAGGTATGCTGGTAAATCCATCTTACCACATGAAATTTGCAAACCTGGAGCAGCGGAGGGTTGGGGTTAGGGTTAGGGTTAGGGACCTTGCTCATCCCTAAAGTCTTTCTACCAACTATGGGACTTGAACCTACAGATCACAGGTATAGTGGCCTAACCCAGCAAGCCACACATCATCCAAACACAAATGCTAAAATAATGAGGATGGAGGATGAGCACTTCTGCTAAATTATGCATGGTGGCAGCAGCTGTGTGCTTGAAGTCATGAAATCCCTACAGACCTGTGAACCTAAATTCTTGTGGACGATCATTTCTTGTTTTGTGGAACACCCTTGTTGAGGTGCTTCGATCACACGGTGTGTCAATCAGGGCCAGATGGCTCTTTCACTCCTTTCATCACAACCCCGTTTCTCCCATTTGCCATTCCTTAGCACCTCGGTTGTTGACATTTGGCCCGATTCTTTTTATACTGATATGAATTACCTGGGCCAGATACCCCGGAATCTTTATTACATCCTCATGCTTAATGTCCCTAATCCTCCAGTGAGGGGCAGCTTCAATGCCCTTTCTACTAAGTAGTCATTCATTTGCAAACTTTAAAGCCAAAACGGTAATAATGTTGTTCTGCCACCCAGTGGTCAGATAACAATCATCATTCTCCTCTGACATTTTACAAGATCCATTACAAATACGTACACAAGACAGGACCTGGCCGACGTGCTTCTGAAAACCCAAACATGACAGAGAGTAAGGAAACAAAGACAAATAAATAAATACATAAAACCCAGCTTCAGCTTGTGAATTTTGACTCTATAATGGCTTATTCAGCTCCATGTTCCCTCGAGTCATGATAGGTGCCCTCAGGAGAATAACAAAAGGGGCCAAACATCCTCATTATCAAAGTTATTACGGTTGAAATGAAGAAATAGGTGAAGCATAAAAGTAATGGAGTTCAGGAGTAGAGAGGCTGGGGGATTATGGGTAACACAGGAGATGATGTTGGCAGTTAGATTACAGCCATAAGCATGTCAGGATGGTACAATTGATAGGGCTCAGTTCAGGAATGGAAAATGAAGACGGTAATCTCCTGGGGAAGGGGGCTGGTGGTATATGCTATTTACTAACCATCTTTCATGTCTGGCTAATAGAACTCCTGCTTTCATTTCCATGAGGCACTCCATGCTGATCCTGCGTGCTGCCTCGCCCCTGTTTAACCTCCCCCCCCCCATGATAACCACTCTTCAGTGCTTGCCATTAATAATAGCGTTTTTTGGTGGGTGGGGTCGGCAATAGCCATAAAGCGGCAGACAGATCCAACAACAAATGCAGAAAAAATAAACAAGTTCACGGTGCCACAGGAAGGTGACGGTAAGATTAATCGCCTGAAGGGTACCCAACAAGAGTGCCCAAGGAGCGCTGGGTCTGATCTTATCTTCATCTCAGCCTAAGGTGTAGGTTTACACCAACAAACAACATTCCGTCACGCGACAACGATCGCAGCTTTGAAATTCAGATGCGCCGATTTAGTGAGATCTCATAAGTTAAAGCACAATCACTTTTACTTTTTCTCCAATCCTGCAGTGACAGAATTACACTTTGACTTTTATTTAAGGGGGGGCCAAAGGGTGAGCAAGGGTTTCTCAGAGGGGTCCATATAAATACGACAAATACACACTCATAATAAACAATGAATTTGTAAATGTTTGTTGAATAAATAAGGGGAAATATCCCCTTTTCTCTTCGTTCCGTCTCTATACAAAATAAGACACAGCCTCCCAGCTAACAAAATGACATCCTTTCAACATCATCTGAACGCCGACAAATGTCATGAAAACGTTTATGATTGACGTCATTTGGACGTTTTTTTGTAGGGTCCTCGGTACCGGATAATGACGTCATTTCCGACATCCTTTCAATGTCCTCTGAACGTTGACAAACATTGTGAAAATGTTTTTTATTGACGTCATGTGGACGTTATTTTGTAGGGCCCTTGGTACAGGACAGACAACGTTATTTCTAACATCCTCACCACGTCTTCACAAAGTTACCATGCTATTTCAAAAACAGCTATACAACGTTGTTTTTTGTAGGACATTTCCAAATGATTCCAAATGTTCTGCATACGTTTGTTCTCTGAAAGTCAGGTCAGTCCGCAGCGTCAGATTTGTCACCTCCTGATAAATCATTCTACCAAGCCATCTTCCCCTTTGTGTACATCTATCACAGCCATAATAACCAGAGTACTGCTTTAAATTAGCCAGATCACGAGCCGTATCACTAATGAAGTCCATAGATGTATGTTTTGATGAAGCCACTGCAAGCGATGATGGAAAGACAGACACTGGGTCAAGATCAATAGAGCACAAAACTGGCCAGAGTGCTCGGTTGTTGCTTTTAAACAGTGGTAGCCCATCCATGTTTCAAGAAATTTCCAAAGCATTCAAGGACTTTAGCATGGTTAAAGGGTAGGACTGCAAATGATCTAGAATTCTTTGTCTGACATCAAACTTAACATATTGTACCCCTGACACATTTTGTATTTGAATTGCCTGTGTGTTTCCCATTAATGTTCTTGAGGTGGTAGGCAGATCAGAATGTCCATGTTTTACCAGTACTTTCAGAAGAGAGTCAACTGCATTGTGCTTGACATAAAACATCTGGGTAATTCTTCCCTCAGAGAACTACTGCCTGAATAACGTCCTTCACTTTCTGATTCTGAATCGCTCACATCTGCAGCATTATGAGCTTGATCTTGAGAAGGAAAATCATGACAAGAAGCATGACAAGAAGGTACTACTGTCAGAATGTGCAGTAAGCATGTATGGGTCTTGAAACAAATCCAGCTGTCCTTGACCTAGTTCACCATCAACATTATGGTTGCTTCCACAGTCAACAAAGTCATCTCTTCCATCTGAAGTGTGCTCAAAGTGGGTTTTCTTATGTGATCGAGACACTTTTGCCCAAATCCGATTATACTGTCGTTTCTTCTGTATGGTTTTGAAGGAAACAGACCTGAATATTTGTCTTTGAAAAAAAATAACATTACTACCACTTAAGATGCAAGTTTAGTTATAGTAGTAATTAATTCCTTAAGAATAAAATTTTAACTTAAATGTTTTTAATAACTTTTGTAAATAAATGAAAAATAACTTACCTTCTCAGTACTCATTTTCTCCTGAAAATGTGTCAATATGTAAAGAACTTTACAGTCTAATATGAGACAAAATAAATACATAAAAATGGCCCCACATTGCAATATCCTTAAAGAAGAGGTTATCTATTGCAGTTCTATTGAACCACTTCCAGCATGCCTAGTATACTTTTACATGAGATGGGTCAGATTTGGTGAAGCTTGCAATATATTTACCATTTCCAGCGGGGTGGCAAGGGCTCTGTTAGGGGTTGCAATTGCCACCCCTTTGAGTCCGCACCTTAGAGCTTCTTAACACTCACTCTAGATGTTGCATATTTGCATTTTCACATAAATATTTAGCACTTATTTTATAGGGACCGCTGCTAGGGTATGTTTGACTGGCAGATTAATATTTAATAATAGACCAATATTTAAAGTTGTACGCTTCGCTCGCAAAGATCGTTACGCATGCTGTATGTTCTCGATCCGCACTTTGATGTTCAGATTTATCGTAGGATGTACTTGGTATAATGAGAATTTTGTGCACATGAACACGGTACGAGAGGACGCAGCAGACTGGGACAATAACGACAGGAACCGGACGGGAAGAGGAACTGTATCGGAGACAAAAAATATCAAATAACACAGGAACTGTATCACAAAGAAGCAGGTGGCAATAAAAGTGTAGATGATAAGCAGTGAATGCAAACGATCAGCGGATTAAACTGCAGGGTCCTTCTATCTTATAATGAGCAGAAACAGCACAGAAAAAATGATTTTTCGAGTACCGATGTTAAAGTGCCCTCCGCCGGGAGGGAACAGGGTGAAGGGGGATTACTGTTACAATGCTTGGGGATGTTTCTGGAGCAGGGCGTGGTGAAAATATCCTGAGGTGAAGACAGACGTAACACCTTGAGCAGTCTACACCGAAGGAACTGGGGCGACGAATGAGCTTTAAAGGCTCATAAATCTCTATTTGATAAAGGACTGGAAGACGTTTAGTCCGATACGCCCAAATGAAATACTACAAGGCAACTATCCGATACCCTTTACAATAAACGCAGAGCTGCTCAGACACACTTTACACTGACCTCACTCTCACATCCACCTTCACCATGTTCCAGTAAAAGTTGTACTAATCTTTCTGTAGTGCAATTTTTTCCCTACGTATCGGCATATTCACCCACCTATTTATTAAAATATATCTATTTTAAAATATTTGGTACTATATATTCTCTTTTTGCCATCTTGTGCGGTTGTGTACTGTGTTGTCTTTATTCGCAATTTCCTCCGAAATAGTTTTGATTTTCTTCATAATGCAACATAACGAACCCATGATTACTCCGTGAACCAGAACAACAGCTCTGAGGTCACGAGTATTAAATTAATTTCTACTGGGGTGCTGTGTGGCTCAGGTCACTGTGCCTGTCATTGGGAAGGTTGCCAGTTCAAATCCCAGGGCTGGCAGAGTGCTTTCATTGCTGAGCAAGACCCTTAACCCCACAGTTATTCCAGGGACTGTCTGACCCTGCTTTTTCAAAAAAAGAAAAAAAATCTGTTCCTGGAGATTAAGCATCTGCCAAGTATTGGAATAACCTGAACCTGACATGTCTTTTATTTCACATAATAGTTTTTGCAGGTATGGCAGTTTGCAGGTTTGCAGCTGAAGATGTCAGGTCATACTCAAGTTCACCAAGCAGTGCATGTTTCATCTCTGGGTACGTCAGATTCCATAACCCACACCCAGAAACTTTTAAATGCCGTGGGACATGCCAGTTTGACTCAACAGTAGCGCATTCACATGTATGACTGTTCACGGCAGCTGGGAAACATGCACAAACGATGACAGCTTGCACAAGGGTACTTGGAAATACTGATTTTATTGTTTGTAAGAAACAGACTTGGGGGGGAGTGGGATGAGGGGAGGAGAAAGAATTAGTCCTGCAAGGAGAGAACGGCTAGGAGGAAAACATGGTCCACAGTGTACAGAAACCAGAGAGAGGAGAAAAGGCCACAGGAGAATTAGGAGATAGCACCATCGCAAGTGTCTGTGCTCCAAACGGGAGCTCAGTTCATCATTTTGAACTGTTGGCAATGTTTCTCTCTCCTCAAAAGCACCGCAGTCTTTATTTGGGGGTGGGGGGGGGGGGGGGGCACACAAACGCGGACTCCAAAGATTCATACACCCTTCCCCAAATCACACACAGGCCGTGACCACACTGGCAGGAAAGAGAACCAGCTAAAAGAAGCTGAAATATACGAGACACATCACACGTCTGAAGACGAGAAAACAGCATACAGGAAACGCTCTCCTACCAGGACAGAGGAGGTATAAACAAGCAGGAAGTGACCAGGCCAGGAAGTTTGGGGGGGGGGGGGGGGGGTCGGTAATAAATACAATAAAACGTTACCAATTAGGATTGGGGGGGGGGGGGAACCCCATGTAGCATAGACCTCACAAAATTCATGAAACACACCCAACGAAAAGTATTATAGCGTTTGAACACTTAAGACAGGGTCAGGGACTCTTCCCAGCATGCTTTGCTCGACAGGGATGAAGCATTCCAAGAATATTTATCATTCTGCCAAAGAAAAAACACCACCATCAAGCATTGACTTAAAAGAGAATTACAACTGGGCTGTTGTCTTTATAAACCAACACAAGTATCTGCGCCTGGCATTTTCAAAAATTAATCCTCATAACTGTCTTGGGCCGACCGTGCAGATGACAAGACTTGCATGGGTCTGAGGCATTAGTGAAAACTGAAAGATAGAGGAATGGTTTGTGTCATGCCTGGTTCTCTAAATATCTTTATTTCAGAGCAGCGCAGATTTGCTCAGTCACAACACTATTTTAAACATACTGCCAAAGAACAAACCAGTCCAGCCACATTTTGTGTGTTATGGGATTTTACAAGGATTAGGGTCAATTAAAAAAAAGGTAATGAATTAACATAAAATAATCTGATCCCTGGAATGAAAATTATCCCCCTAACTAAGAGGAACTTTAATTTGCTGCTGGATACAGATCTGCCATCTTAAAACTGTCCAAAGCCAACAGAAAACAAGCTCCAACGACTGAGCTGAACAGGGAATGACGCTTAAATGTGTCTAATACACCAGGAGGGGGCTGCTCCGAGAATGGGACCCCGCTCAAAACTCCAGACTAAGGGGTTAGGGTCACAGGTTTAAGACGTCAGAAACAAAGGCATTCGGTGTACACAAATTCAGACAACCAAAGGAAATGGATCTGACCAGAGGTTCAGACAAAGGTTTTAAATCCTGCCTATTTAGAATGAACATTAGACAAAGTAGTAAAAATGCCTTTCAAATGCAATTAACGTGCCTTTTTTCCTGGGAAAAAAGGACTGTATACCCCTAAGCACTACACAGCCCAAGAGGAAGAAGAGAAATGTGGTAAACTGAGGAAGAGGCCTATTCTGAACAGCGTGTCTCCACAGTATGTCTAAACAGTCAAATACTAAATTCCAATAGTAAAAATGATCATAAGCAGTTAATTACAATCTTTAAAAAAAACACACAACATTGGGGGCATTTATAAATTCACAACAACCAGGTTTTTCTTCCAATACAAAAAAAGTGAAGAGGTGACATTAAAAAAAATAAAACAAAAAAAAGTGTACAGGTGCCAATAATCTCACTCTGCTTCGGAGGGGAGAGGAGACCAGGGGGAAGGTGAATATCTCTGACGGGTCGCTACGGCAACTCGGCAGAAACAACGCGCTGCACCTGACCCCCTCCCAACCAATCAGAGCACAGCATGACAGGTCCCCAGAAGGGGTACTTTTTTTTGCAGCCAGATACATCTGAAATAATTAAAGTTCATTCAGAACCAAATACTTAACATGATCTGGTGGGGGGTGTGGGTGTGTTTTGGTGGGACGGGGCGTAGACGATGACAAGGTGCAAGGTCATTAGAACTCCTCTTGGTCCTCTGACTCTGCATCCGGTATGACAAACCCCTCCTGCAGGAACAGGATGGCTCAGATGAGGCGTTACACAAAGCATACGGGCGTCACTTTCAAAATAAGAGTCTGATCCACTAGCCATCATTTACTTTAAAATGATTTCTGTTTATTACTAATTTTCATTTACAGTCCATTTTGTATTTACATTAATCTATTGTTGTATTTATGTTTTTTTCTGTGCCACTAGTATCACGGTATTTTTAGGCAGAACAGAAATGCACAGTATTTTCTATGAAAATGTACCAAATGGTGAATTTTAAATGAAAATTTTGATATAATTCCTCACCGTTACCCATCAAATTCCCTGTGAGACTCTAAATGGTTTCATTTTATGTTGTGAATTCTGGGATTCTGTGCAACGTCACGACAGAAACTCCCATGCTGCTTACAGCCTGGAAGGAATACTACAGAGTCCCAATTTTAATACATGATAGAAGTTAAACATAAATGGGAATGTGTCATCTTACATTTCATTTTGCAAATATACTGATGTACGATAAACGTTCAATACATCACCCAGGTCAGGGATCAATAGAGTTCTATCTTATCTTATCTTATCTGTGCAACAAAACCTAAAGACAGCATTGAAAATAGTTTCCACAATGATGTTTAAGAACAGCATCTGTTGTGTCTGGATGAAACTGAACCATTCAGAGCAGAGCATTTATCCCGCTGCTATACTTACATCTGTGGCATAAAGAATGTCCACGATCCTCTGCAGGGTTGGGTCACACTCGCCCTCCTTCTCCTGGCATATCAATTCAATATTCCTTAGCTTGCCAAAGTAAAAATCTCTCTCCTTCTCCATGTCCTGAATGGTGGACTTGAGAATATTTATCTGGAGGACAGAATATCTTGTTAAAGGGACATGCCGCTTCTCCGAGACCTTCCAATATTATAGTGGCGTTAAAGGGGAGGCCAAGGCATTCCACACCTCCTGGATGAGCTCGGCCCTGTCATCATCGCCGCCTCCCATCCCTGGCCTCCGTGCCGAACTGGGGGCCATCTTGGGAGTGGTCTTGGGAACAGCCGCCGATCGCTGGGGAGCTGGACAGCAGCCAGAGGGGTTGGGGGAGGGGGACACAGGGCAAGTAAGACAACGTGGGCCAGGACTGCAGAACAAAGTGGGGGGAGGGGCACTTCCACCAGATTCATCGTTCATTAAACCCCTGAGGTGCTGTGCTGCTGGTATCCAAGGCGACTGCCACAGCAGGCATTTCTTACAGAGTGCAACGTTTACCAGAGCAATCTGGGTTAACTAGCGTAGTGGTTCTCAACTTGCTCCTCTGGCATCCCCAGACGGCTCACATTTTCGCTCCCTGCCAGACAGTCCACGTTTTGGCTCTGGGAGTCTGAAAAACACTGAAGTAGCAGTCTCGGACCTGAACAGCAGGGGGCGCTACCACTCACCTCAAAACAGGCACCATTTCTAGCCAGGTCTAAGCACCAGAACAAGGAAAAGTGTGCTGTCCCCTATAGACACAGTTCCTCCGGGAACCACCACTGCCCAACGTGTATCTTCAAAAAAAAAAAATACCACCCCTATAAGTGGGACATGCCAACTCCCCCCACACAAACTAACAAGTGTGAGAGCCCAAAAACACCACGGGTAAAAACGGGAAACCCACAGTGACCCCAGTGCAGGGAAACTGCCCAGCAAGGAGCTACGGACTGACTGTACCAATCAATGCAGCGGGCTTGGGCACCTTTCTAGGAGAGAGTCGGACCTCTGCAATACATTAAGAGGCAGCAGTAAGTCCATTACTCAGCTTTTGGAAATGGCTCAGGACACCAGCTGAGAGCCGGCTGTCATTGGCTCAAAGTTTAGTTTCCTCAGCGAATCGGGTTACAAAAAAGCAGACAAGTGACAACAAGGGCTCCTCTACTAGCCTGATCTGTCTTTATGGTCCATGAATGTTCTTATGTTACCCTTCTGGTCCTTGAATAGTTTTATTATGCTCCTGCTTTGTCTGAAGTTGTTGTTTAACTCCTGCTCCTATAACGCTCACACACATAACTGGGCTGAACTCATGCCCAGTGGACTCACCAAAAGTCGTTCGTTTGTAATGTGCTATTTGTCTGACTTGTACATCGCTGTGGACAAAAGCATCTGCTAAAAATAGGCAAACTGGGAACTAGGGACACAAACATTTTCTAGCAGGATTAGTAGCAATAACAGTGACCTTTGTCCACCAAATAACTCAGAAAACAAGCAGACTGGTTTGAGACAGACATCTGACTCAGGTTCACTTTAAAAACCGGCGCCGAACCCAAGTCCTGTTCAAACATTGACCGCATCCAGCTTGGCTCTTTTCTGACGCTGCATGCCCGAACAGGCACGTCCCCGTGAGGAAAGCCACGCAGCGGTGCCCAAGTCGGGCAGGGCACTAACCGGTGTTGAGCACCTTCTTCGGCTTGTTCAGGGCAGGCACTGCGGAGTTGGGCATGGGCACCGTCTCCTGACCCTGGCGAGCTTCAACTGGGTCATACTCCTTCCCGTCATAGTTGGCATCGAAAAACTTCTTGAACCACTGGACAAACTCAAAGTTATCCTGGAATTTCCCCTTCACCAATTTGTCAACAGGGATAATCTGGGGAGAGAGAGAGAGAGAAAAGTATGGAGAGTAATTATGACAAGAGTTCCCATTTGTCATGTGACCTACCTCTAAATAATAATAAAAAAATATATATATAAAAATAAAGATGAAGTATTCAGGAGGCAGATCCAGACCAGCATGTCAAAGAAATTAAATAACACGGCAACAGGCTGTAAAGCAAAGTGAGCCTCAGATATTAAAGGACCATCGGATAAATTACATGATCGGCAGCAAATGTGAATGACGGGCTGCTCCGCGTGTCGTGACTGAAGTTAAACACCCCTAAAACTGAAGACACCCCTAAGCATGAGGAACAAACCACCTGCATATTTCAGACACCACTCCCGCCAATACTTAGACAATATTCCACAGATAACAGCCACTTCATAAAAAGTTTGTGATCAAAGGTCCAAAGGCAATAACCAGGTAGAGCTTCAGAGCTGGGAAAATAAACCTCCCAAGAGAATAGGAGCTTATGTAAAGCTGAATTCACAAAAAAAGCCACAGCCTGCGTGCGCAAGAAGATATAAAATCGATGATTACTGACCTTATCTACACCCATCTTCTTGAACCCAGCTTGCAATATTTTAAAGTTGTGGATAAACTCGTGTTCCAGTTTGGCCTGAAATTTGACTTTTTTCAAAGGCACACAGCCGGGAAACAGCATATCCATAAACTGGCAGTAGGCCGCACCTAAAAAAGAAGCAGACAGGCATCCACAACTGTTAGCAGGTTCTTTGGTGGGAAACGGGACATGTTGATGAATAGTCTATTTAGCAGGCTTTGCTACCCAAAGCAATACACAATTGAAAACAGCTTTTTTTTGGAGCAACTGGAGGTTGAGGCCCTTGCTCTGGGGCCCAACAGTAAAACAACTCTGCCAATTCTTGGATTTGAACCAGTGATCTTCTGATCACAGCCACAGTGGCCTAATTTGCCAAGCCACAAACATGACTATCAGTTAGAAACTGTGTCTAGTACACCGCAGGCCAAATTTACATCTATTCAGATGGCTCAAGTTACATGCAGGGACCCGCTTTAAGACTTCCCACCTGAACACAGCAGCTCGATCTTGGTGAGGTTCAGCTGTAAGGACTCATTGATCCATGCCAGCATGTCATGGCGACTCAAGTTGTCACTGGTGACTGAGGTGGAATAGACATTCACAGCCATCCTGCATCAGCTGCAACAAAGGGTGAGGGACGCTGGTTACGCCGGCGGCGTTCTACGGGACTTCAGGCCTTGGATACAGCACAGAGAATCCAGCACACCTGAAGAGGCAAACAGAAATTGAGGTGGGACCCAGCAAAAGCTGCTGAAACATCGGATAGATTCACACGGGCAAATACAGGCATTTAATAACGAGTCAAACAATAGTTAATGTATATCACGAATGTATACCACAATAAACTCCTCTGAACTAGACGAATAATAAGCCAAAAAGCGATTGTTTATAGAGTACTCGAGCGGTCATAGTCCTTGACCAGAATTAACCGGGGAGACGGAAACACCGTCGCAATGACAGCTGCGTCACCCACCACGGAAGTGACGCATCCCCCGGCCCTGTGCGACCCGTGTGTCGTGCTCTGGTGCAAAACCACGTATATTACCGGGCATCCCCCTTTCCTCCCTCCGTATCGACCGCTGACAGCTCCCGGACACGCGACTGACGCCCGGATACAGCGCGCCGACCGGCTAACAAAAAGGCTCCGAGGGCTGGGTAGGCGGGAAATAACACATCCTCCCCACTAAGACACGCATTATGCGGTGGCCGCAGCAGGCTGCCCGTCACACCCCAGGCCCCCAGGCCCGGCCGAGGGACCGCCGGCCAATAGGAAACACCGGCGCAGCCTGAAAGGCCTGCAGTGATAGTGGAGATTTTTAATGACAAAAAACTAACGGAAGGAAGGGGAGAGGACATAAAACATAATTAAAGTGAGTAAATGATGAGAAATACTGTATACAAAGTAATCGAGGCGGAGACGGGAAAAACCCAAGCAGCCCGGTTCTCGCCTCGGCCGCTTAGCACCGGCTTCCCCACCGAAGTGAAGAAAGCTCCCCGAAACAGGGAGGGGTGTCTGTGGCTATCTGACCGAGGTCCATCCCACGGCCACCACGGCCTTAAAGCCGCAGACGTCGTCCCGATCCCACGCAGCAAAGGGCCGCCTGCCAAGGTCTCCGCGACGCCGCCGCCGTCGCTGTGAACTGGGCGGCTTTAGCACTTCCATATTGGCCGTCTGCCCCCCACCCCCCTCCAGCTAGCCGCGGCGGTTAGCTCCGGCAACCAGCATTCGCACCCAATGCTCCCCTGCGTCCGCCATTCAATTACTCTATCTTTCCCTTCCGCTTATGTTCCCACCCCCAACAGAAAAATAAGAACGGTAAAAAAAAAAAAAAGCCGCCCGCCTTACCCGCTAACTGAGCCGAGTAGCTGCGGACGTTGACTATACGTGAGGCGCGGTTTAAAACGTCCTTCTACAGAGAGGCTGAACTGTCTGCCGCCGGTGAGCTCCCTTGCTGCGTGCTGCGTCGCTCCGGGCGTTCGCTTACGTCAGTGCGTAACGGCACGGCGCCGCGTGCGGTGAGCCCTTCCTAACTACCACTGACGTCAGCACGTAACGGCGCCGTGGGGCGAGGCGTTAGTTTAACCACTCGGTAGCCGGACAATAGCGTCTATCGTTTACAATCGTGACAGCCCTACCTCTGATAATAGCGTACAATAATGAAAAACACCCTTTATTAAATAAAACAAAGCAGTACTATGGCAACATTATTTCTTTCTTTCTCGTTCTTTCTTTCTTTTCTCTCTCTTTCTTTCTTTCTATCGCTTTGCACCTCTGTAATGTACACACAACTATGGCGACGGTCTACTGTTTTTTGAACTTGCACGACCAAAATAACGCTGTAATTCTTTCATCTTAAATCAAATCAACTTCTGTAGTTAATTTTTTTAATTGTCATTTCTTTTGTACATTGTAGTGCAACATATAATATCTTGGAGTTACACAGTCACCCATATTTCTGAGACTGCATTGCAGGTTCTCCTGCTTTGTGCAGTCCAAAAACACACAGTTCAGGTGCATCCATAATGTATGTATGTATGTGTGTGTGTGTGTCCCCTGCAATGGAATTCCACCCTGCCCTGCATTTCTTAGTATATGCTTCAATCTGTGACCCCGACAAGCAGTTATGGAAATTAGAGGAATATGATATGTTTGCATTTTAATTGCTTTGATGGCATTTTTCTCTGCAGTGACTGTTTCTGGAGAGATTTAAGTTAGCAATATTTGTGTTAGTTTAAGTTCCCGATACTCCTGGTTATAAGATCTTGCCCCTAACCACTATCCTATCTGCTACCTGCATACATACACAAGAATTACAGATAAGAAATAAAGAATGTATTCTTGTATACATACTTGTGTACATATGTATAGAGGAATACATTCTTTATTTCCTATCAGTAATTTTCCCCTAAGAAGTGTGGTCATTAACACGCATAGTCATACCAATATGTAATTACTTGAAGACAATCTGTTCTAGTGCACATGCCCACACACACCCCAGAAATGTGTTTTTACGAATGTCTGCCAAATCAGCACCAGTGCCAGGGAATAGATCCGTAACACTGTGGATTGCGCAAACCACATTTTCCATGGGTTTCGGCAAAGAAGGATTTTGTCATTACGATCATCCCAGATGGTGTAGGTTATACGCTAAAGGAGCTGTATTTAAACAGCCCAGATAAACAAAGGTGTGTAAGAGGGCAAGAACTTCAATGCATTAACCTTCCAATACAATATCTTTAAAAATAAGTGTCTTATCCTATTGTAAATAGCATTACGTGCACTCTGGAGCAGGGACAGAATGCAAAGCTGGGAAAACACATCAAACACCCCTATCCCCGGCACTGAAGCTGCACAGGTTTGTGTGATCTGCTCTGTTCTCCCTACACAAGTGGCTGCATCTCAAGTCACCCAAACATTAAGCCCAGGCGACATGACTGGACTTAAACATCACAGAAATGAGTGTGCAAACAAGCGGGAGGTGGTGTCCTGGTGCAGTCATGACGATCTCCGTTGCCCAAAGAGATGATTTTGTATATTAGGAGGCTTTCACAGCCCTAACCATAGCCCCCACCACGTTCCATTACCACGACCAGCTCAGCGGCTAATACTGTCAAGTCCTTTACATTCCTGGGAACAACAATCTCCCAAGACCTTAGGCGGGAGAACAAAACTGACCAGAATATTAAGGAAGCACAGTAAACGATGTTCTTCCTGTGGCCACAGAAGAAGTTCACCCTCCCTCAGACTATGATGCTCCAGGTTTACAGTTCCATTGCACTCTTATTCGCATTCTGCTCTCTGACTGTTATACGTCACTGTGAGCGCCACTCTGAGACATATTAGTGTGAACTTGCATGGCCAATGAACCTCATTCTGATTTTGAAATACATGAAAAAAATGCATATTTTTCAGTGTAGGTACCACAATGCGGCCTAATATTCGGGCACCCGTTTCATCTTGATTTTTTACTTAAGCTTGCCAAGACTTATAAAAACTTGGGCAATTATTGCTGACGGATAAACTGCACAATGTTTACACAAACATCGCCGATGACACAGACTTGTGCCGCAGGGTCGCCATGGCAACGGTGCTGTCACTGTTCCCTGCGAATCACATGATGCCTAGCTCGCCAACTCTAATGCTGCATTCCTTTTGAAGTGCGAAGATGGAATTTCTGAGTCCCTAGTCAGAAATATCAACTCGGACACCCCCTGGAGTCTGACTTTCAACTTGGAAGGTTGGAGGAACTTTTACAACTCCAACCTCATAATTCAAGATGGCTGCTCCCTTCATCAGCGGCAAAAAGCTACAGTAAATAGCTGTTCCTACTGCACGTCTGTCTTATTCGTGGCTCATTAAATCAATCGTACACACAGTACTGCCAAACCTATATCCCTGGCGCATGTTGCTACGGTATTTTATGGGCAAAATACTGCGTAATGCATTGTTATGAACTAGCATTGCTAACAATAGCTAACGGTGAATCTGGCTAGTTGTATTGGAATGCCATTAACTCGTGGTGTGACATCATTACCAGCTCCAACCCATGAGGTAAATGGAGCTCAGAAATACTACCAATCCTGTACACACTGTGGCCCAGATGTTAGCACCCAATCAGCATCTTGTAAAAAACCAGGTGAGGTCATGTGCAGTTCTATAACAAGGCAGGAAGCAAAAATACATTACAAAATTACTTCAACTTGGTTCTGAACTAGTGTGTCCTTGGTGGCGGGGGTGTCCACTGTATCAGGTGGCTGTTTTTGTTCATTTTTCATGCCTGCTTCTTGTTCTGCTTTTCTGTTTGAACACGTGTCGCATTTGTTTTTCTGTTCATGAACCAAAGCAATGTTTGTGTCATTCTCTAACACCTGCAGTGTGACTTGTTTTCTTTCAGTAGTCTCTCTGGTCCCTGCTGAATCACCCTTTCATATTTTTGAGGATTTCCCTGCCTCTGAGCAAAACACTTGGCCCAGATATGTGGCTGTACAAACATATTTCTAAGGTTTAAAGTTCCCTTTGGAGAAACACTTTTCGCAAGATAAATGATAAAAATGAATCAACTGCTAAATTAATTGTACTGTGTGAAAGTTTGGTCTACCCTGGCCAAAAATACATGTTCTGTTGATTTTTGTAAGCAAAACAAAATTAACACATGCTCTGCACTGAAACACGTGATATATTCCTGCTAATTTTAATGCATAGTCACTTTTTATTCCCAGAAAACTGAAAACACTAAATGTGGCATGTGTAACAGTTTGGGCGCCCGGTCGGTCAGTGCTCAGTAACACCTCCTTTGGCAGAAATCAAATCGCAGCCTCCAATCATTTCTTGAAACCAGCTAATAGTCTTTCTATTCCTACTTTCTTCCTTGCAAACACTTCAAGTTCAAAACCATTCTTAGGTTGTCTTGTATTTGCTGCGTGTTTGAGATCTGCCCATAAATTTTCAATAACATTCACGTGCGGGAACTGTGAAGGCCATTAACATTCACGTGCGGGGGCTGTGAAGGCCAATAACATTCACGTGCGGGAACTGTGAAGGCCATGCCGTGGTTCATTTTGCTGTATTTTTTGGATCATTGTCTTGTTGGTATCTCCAGCCTAATTTCAGCTTCAGGTTCTACACAGGCTAATGGACATCAAATCTGTTGATACTTTGCAAAATCCATACTGCAGAATCCATGTCTTGCCCTGCCTCTCATGTCCACCTGATCCTCCTATCTCCTCCCTGCTGTGGCCCTACTAAGCCACGCCTGTTGCTTGTTGTATCCTTGTCAGGCATTGTATAGAAGTGCCAGTCTGTCCTGTCAGCTCCAGTCCAGTCATTGATGTTGTCCCTCCTGTTGCTTTGCCCTTCCCTGTTCTAGCCTCCATCTGATCCCAGGCCTGTCCCCTTGTGCTTTTCTGTTCTCCTGATTGAACCCCTCACTGTCCCATTTTGTTTCTCCCTTAGCCAGTTGTGTATCGTCTAATAAAGCCCCCGTCTCTCGAGTCATACCTTTCCTTCAGATGCACATCTGAGTTTAATAGTTAAAAAGGTCTTTTTATCTTGAAATGCTTTTTTTTCTCCAGACATACCTTCAGTGACTGAAGCCCGGTGGTCATCAACTCTGATCCTGATCTGTATCAGGTATGTTAAATCAGGGCTGCACCTAAGCTCTGCAGGGTGGAAGATCTCCAGAAGCAGGGTTGGTGACCACTGCTGTAGACAAAGTGTTCAATTTTAGCTTCGTCAGACCACAGCACTTGGTTCCAAAAAGCACTTTGTTCAGACGGTGGACCGATACTACTCCTAGCTAAACTTTCCAGAATGTTCTTTGCAGTGATATGGGGCTTTCGCTTGGGTTTCTTGACCAGTCTCAGAGCTGATCTGTTAGAGCATTCTTGGTCTTCCAGATCTTGCCATAGGTTTTAACAGTTCCTCTTGATTTCGATTTCTTAAGATAATTCAGACAAAGGAAATTGCAAACCGGAAATTATTTTTACCAGGTGTGTTGTGCAAACCAAATTTATGGATAAACACCATTTCAAAACCACACACACAAGGCATAAAAAATACATAAAAATACATTAATAGATACCCGATAAATGAAGTATGCAAGTAGCAGTGTTACATTTAGCTTGTTGACTAACTAGTTAAAGTCAGTCCGAAAATAGTTTGCTAGTTGTGTTCAAAATACATGACAGGGAGATGGAAAAGGCTGTGTTGTGTTGGTGTTTGTGGCTAGCTAGCAAAAACTGAAGGACAGTGTAATATGTGCAGGCAACTGAGTTGGTCTCCCATCTATCTTGCTGTTACGTTAGCTAAATAACATTAGTATAAGTCCATTACACAGCTTCACATTGTGTCTGTGCTGTCACATTACCCAAGCAGACATGCGTGTGATATATTTTGACAGTTTTAGGCTAATGCAGCATATCAGAATCAGAATCAGAATCAGAAAAACTTTATTTATCCCGGAGGAAATTGCTCATGTTACTACAGACGGTCACACAGAGACACAGGACAAGAACATAAAAGAAAAGAATATCAGATGTAAGTATAAGAACTAAAATAAAATTATAAGAGACTCTGCGCTATATACCCATGATATATACAGAAACAGAAATACAATATATATAAATAGAATAAATACTGTTAAGTGGTAAATTACACAGGTAAATTACCAGATGAACATTGCACATCCGAATAGCAGCAGGTTTCTTGCCCAGGCTAGGGTATGGTATGTAAGGTATGTAAGGTATGTATGGTGAGTTGCAGGATGGAGTTTATTTATTTATTTTAGCGACTGAGGCTGGGTGTGAGATCAGTGTGAGGAGTTATAGAGTCTGATGGCCGTGGGTAGGAAAGATCTTCTGTAGCGTTCAGTGGAGCACTTAAAGCTAGGCTGGGTGTGAGATCAGTGTGAGGAGTTATAGAGTCTGATGGCCTTGGGTAGGAAAGATCTTCAGTGGAGCACTTAAAGCTAGTCAGCCTGTAGCTAAAAGTGCTTCTCTGATCAGCCACCATATTGTGGAGCGGGTGATCAGCATTGTCCATGATAGACTGAAGCCGGAACAATATCCTCCGTTTAGCCACCATTTCCAAGCTGTCGAGTTCCTCACCCACTACAGAAGCCGCTTTCCTAATAAGTTTGTTCAGCCTCTTGGCCTCTGCCACTTTCATGCTGCCACCCCAGCTTGCTACAGAGAAGAAAATGGCGCGGCCACCACAGCCTCATAAAACATCCGCAGCATGGTGTTGCAGACTCTAAAAGACCTGAGTCTCCTTAGGAAGTACATCCTACTTTGACCCTTCTTGTAGGTAGCCAGTGAATGCTTTGACCAGTCCAGCTTATTGTCCAGGTGGACGCCGAGGTACTTGTAGTCCTGAATGATCTCCACATCCACCCCCCTAATGGACAGGGGAGTAGCAGGAGACCGTGGGACAACAACATAGAAACAATTTAGTTGCCTTCTTATACTTGCAGTAGCACATTCACTTGGCTAGCAATTGCAAAGAGCTAAAGATAGCTCTGCCCGTTGCCATTCCCAGTCCCTTGGTGGGCAGGGTGCTGCTGACAGCATAGGGCCCCTTCAGCAAGGTCCTTAACCTCAGCTGCTCATGGGCCACCAAGCCCAGCCTCTGCTCTGACCCCAAGTTCTGCTCTCACCTGTTCATGGCCGTGTGTGTCAGTCACAGGAGAACAAGACGGGATATGCGAAGGCTGACATTTCATTGCATTCGCTCCCTGTACAGTGGCAATAATGGCATTCTCAGCAGTGTAAGCAAATATGCAATCATGTAATAAAATTTAAATGGAATATGTATTTATGATAAAACAAAGTGCGGCATAAGCATAAATAAAAACGTGGTCATCTATTGATCTACATCTACATTCCTTAGAAACAGCACGCAAATTCAACTAAATTAAACAAGCTGTCCTGTAATCTCCTGATGCATGAAAAACACGTCCATTTAAAGTTTTACTCCACTTATCGGTGAGGCAATAAAATCAGATAAGAAGAGCTTGTATGAAATGTGCTTTCACTCGTCCTGTGGGAACGACAGAGACAGAGGCTGCCTTTGCTGTCTCCTTCCCCTCCCCCATAGCAGTCTGACTCTGTTGCCAAGCAACGTATCCAAATTGGGGGGGGGGGGTAGCTATTCACAGATGAAGTAGTGTTTGAGGAGTAGAGATAAATGCCTGATCCCAGCCTTGACAGGCAGACCTGGACAGGGGAAATTGCACAGTTACACCAACCCAGCTTGCTTTATCTTTCCTATTGTTACAGTTCCTTTTTGTTCCCTCTGAGCATAACTGGCAAGGCGGTTTGTGGCTTATGGCCACGAACAAAGCACTGCTGTATACGACACATGTACACTGCAATCTTATCACTCTGACCTATCAGTATGCATGTTTAACACAAGGCAATCACTCCAGCCTATCAGAGTGCATGCATACTGGAAGGCCATCAGTCTGGCCTATCAGAATGCATGCTTAGAGGAAAGCTACCACTCCAGCCTATCAGAATGCACGCACACTGGAAAACCATCACTCCAGCCTATCAGAATGCATATTACCTGTAACGCCACCATTCCAGCTGAAAATAAAAAAAATTAAAAAATCCATTTATAAAATTATTAATTACATATATGATATACATTTCTATATAACTACAGCACATTATTACGGGCAGGAATAGTAAAACTAGCACACTAATAGAATTTTAAGATACATCACAAGTACAGCCTTGCAGCAGGTGCTGGAAACACCCCAGTCCGTCAGTGGCTACTCACTGTCAGCTGTGTGAGAGATCCAGCCCGGCCCAGCCAACTGCAAACAGTACCAGAGCACTCGGCCCACAGGCTCCGGGAAGCATGGCACTTTCAATAAGTAGAGTGCTGTGCTACCACTGCGAAGGTTATAAGTTCAGATCCCAAGGAATACGGCTCATTTGTAATTTACTTCAGATAAATATCAGTTACTAGACAAAAATCCCCTCTCTGGAGTACAGAATGGATAGCAATGAGCTACTGAACATAGAGCTACACCTGGCTGTCATTGCATAGAACTAAATTTCCCAGTCAGACCTCTAATTCTGGTACAGCCAAAACAACTCCCTCAATTTTTCTTCTGTGCACTCATATCCTCAATCCTGCTGTGCATATTATATGATATTAATAAATGTAATATGATAATTAATTAAATATGATATATTTTTCATAACTATTTTATGGATTTTGTTTATTGTTCACAATGCTAGTTCCTTTTCTGTAATCCATTTCAATTACAAAAGTAAAATGACAGACTATAAAAACATTACAAGATAGGATCAGCGTACAGTGAAATACAATGTAAATGGGGCAGCGCACAGTGAAATACAATGCAAAGGGGACAGTGTACAGTGAAACTCACTGCAAAGAGGTCAGCATACAGTGAAACACGACGCAAAGGAAGTTTGACACATAAGATAGTTTAGCCACAAACCTTTTTTTTAAACTGTGTACTGTAGTGCATCGTTTTGTCTTTAATTTTGAGACAGTGCTGAAAACTGCCAAAGCAGCACTTTTCAAATGAAGGCCTGTAGTGCCACCTACAGGTATAATGCAGCCATTGATCATTTTTGTCGCTCCAGGCCTCTGTAGGCCTCTAGAAGAAATAGCAAAACATTTTTGTTGCCTCCGTATAATACTTTAATATAAAATACTTTAATAATGAATGCACTGTAATTTAGGGCTTGAACAAAAGGTCTCCATTACATTTTGTAAATGCCATTGTGCACAGCATCCAGGAGTACGTGGGATCTCGGCCTAATCTCGGCCTGTCTGCATGTGGAGTTTGCATGTTCAGCATGTGGAGTTTCCATGTTCTGTGAAAACATGTGTGTTTGCATGCATGTGTGCGTATGTCTGTGTGTGTGTGTGTGTGTGTGTGTGAAGACTTATTCTGGACCGGCAGCCTGGGCATAAGCAGAGCATAGCACAGGACGTAGAACCAAATGCTTTAGGGTTGTGTGTGTGTCTCCCACTGCTGACATTAAGTTGTCTCTTGGGTTCATCAGGGGTGACCAAAATGCAGGGAAGCAAACAGCATGTCCAACGCAGTGCAGAGGGAGACACAGGGCTGAGTAAGAGTCCCCCCCCCCCCCCAACACCCCGTCATCAGTCGTTTGTCAGGTGTGCTGCCGCTGTTTGGCGGCCTGGCTGTTGTATGACCCGCAGCTAAACTGACTAAATGTGTATAGTCCTGGAAATAACCCTCATTAGAGGATGTTGTTTGTCTCTAATCACCGGCAGAATCTCCAAACTGTATTTATATATATATGTATTTATATTTATATATGTGTATTTATATTTATATATGTCCATGTCTGTGCCCTGTGATAGGTCGGCATCCTGCCCAAAGTATCTCCTGCCCTGTGATAGGCCGACATCCTGCCCAAATTGTCTCCTGCCCTGTGATAGGCCGGCATCCTGCCCAGGGTGTCCTCTGCCCTGTGCCACCTGGGTTGGGTTTCAGAACAGTCATTTCAGTTATATTTAGATTTAATACACTAAACTCTGCTGTTTAATGAGTCATTATAGAGGGAAAAGCATAATTTCTGTTACTGAAAAAGTGAGCTCTGACATGGCTCTACAGATCAATCCAGGCCGAGTTGTAAAGAGACTGTCCTCTACCGAACTGATATAGTTTAAAAATATATCCTTTGCTCAAATTCATTTGAAAACAACAACCCCACCCATACTTCATGTTTGTTGTGAAATTCCTGAAATACTTTATTAACATCCGACTCCATTGCGTAAACTGAAAGACGCCCGGACTTGTCAGGTCATACGAGTCGGGAGCAAAGACTGTGCAGACAATAGAAACCTGGAGTCACATGATCTTTATTGAGGATGTGCATCGTGAGAAGGGTCAAGTCACTTCTTCTCCAAAAAGAATAGAATAAAACCACATTGTCAAATTACGAGCACAGGAGCCATTAATCCCAAGTAATGGAATCCCGAGTAAGTTCACCTGCTAATTTTACCTGTGATTCATTCTTAGATTAAGAACTGGTATATATGCATGTTTGGTCCATGGTTATACAAAACAATCTAAGAAAACAAAACAGTACAACAAAACTGCAAAATATATATACGTATGTGTATGTACTAAACATACAACTATATGTAGCTTTCACGATTGGTCCTACAGTCCTGAAATAGTTACAAAATATAACATACAGTATAACACAATGGTACTTACTTGGCAACAAATAAAACCAGACATTGTTAAAGTCTACAGTGAAAGTGAGAATAACAGATGTTACAATAATAATCCTTAATCTACAAACACTAAATTCAACTATTGTGGCTAAATTCTAAAAAAAGTTTTTGCAGGAGCTGAGAGTACAAAAACATAGCACCTAACAGTGTAAATAACACCAAAGAAACAGGGAATTCCTTATTCCTCAGAGGCAGGTTTTATCACGTGGCAAATGTCTTGGAAGCAGAACCATTTTAACAGACTCACATTGCTGAAAAAGATCTGTCACAGAAATCCTTCTTTCTTATATAAACATCGCTGGGACATTTGCGTTTTTTTTTCTTATTAATATTTCAAAAAGGTAGAAGTATTCTCCTGCATAGAGATCTGAGATGCATGAACAACCATGTGTTACAGTGTATAAAAAGGTTTAAAAAACATACAGTACTTTGTTGCAGTTTAAAAATATAGGCTAAGAGCTTAAAAAAAGTAAAATTTTACATTCCATTTATATAGAAAAAAATATAAAAACAGTTCATAATATGTTAATAAGTTGACGTATTTTAATATGCCCAAATATTCCTTGACAAAGGAAAGCTGATACTGTAAACATGTTTTTTAGACAAACAACAGTACTTAATGCACAAACAACAAAGACGTGATTCTGAAAATACGTTAACTAGTGGACCCCTGACCTTTTTTCTTTATAAAACTGATGTAAGTACGAGCTTTGATTGGTCAGCAAACAATACAGCTCATTAACTTCTGTATGTTTTCATCTTTAAATCATTTGTTCACACGAACCACTTTAACCATAACTTCAAATGTTTTGGCCAAAAGTAACTTGGTCTCTTTACTTTGTGCGCTTCAAAAAGGTTTTCTGAACAAAAAAAGAAAAAATGAAAACAGAGTTTAAAACATCATCTCTAGGATAACATTGATAAACTATAAGTTTTGTATTATGCTTAAATAAATCTATTAATTGTACTTTTTTTTGTTATTAAAATAATCAATGCAAAATTTTAATGACAAATTCACCTTTTAATAAAGTATTTTTATACCATCTCTGGAATATCTGTTAAACCATTTGTAGCTTTTTCATTATGTATTTTAAGGAAATCATTTTTTCTTTTATATTAGAACCACAAATATGAAATTTTGACCAGAAATTCACCTTTAAAAAAAGTATTTTAAATATTATAAAATTGTCGCAGTGTGTGATGCTGAGGTACTTGTCAGAGCATGGAGTCCAGCCCATACAGGTAAAGTGTGTCTACAGTAAACCACAGTCGTGAACGACTCTGCATCCTGGTGTTCCGAGCGGAACGTCGGGATCATAAACAACTGACGGAATATGACCCTGTAACTGGCTACAGGAGGACAGCACCGGCGTGGTACGGATCGCTTTCGCAGATGGAGGCTGCTTTGCTCTGGGTGGGGGCTCAGCCCCTATTCGCAGGCAAAGTAGTCCTTGAGGGGGGCGAACAGGTGCCTGATGACCGGGACGCTCCAGGAGCGGCCCAGCAGCTTCTGCCGGGCCCCCCGGCCCATGTTGGACACGTCGGTGTAGTGCACGGGAAACCCAAATATTCTGCAGGGGGGGCAGATGAGCGTCACAGTTACGAGGGGGCGGGGGATGTGGAGGAGGAGAAGGTCATGGGAGATGAAGCAGCTTGACACTCACTTTCAGCCCTGGACTCTGACGATAACTCATTCAGTTGTGATTGTGTATACCTACATTCATTAGTTAGTTTTTAATAAATTTTAAATCCGTTCATTAACTAGTGGTCCCGCACTCAGGAGTTTCCCCAAACAACTTCCTTATTATTTCCTACGTCACTTTCCAAGGTACTGCTTCAAACTCCTCCCCTTATCTCTCATTCAGGAAATCCCTGTCAAACCGAGGCCTTTCCACTGCCCAATGACTAGCCTCGCCCCCCCCCCCACTGCGTCCGTATCAAGGTGGTCACCTTTCCAGCTCCGTGCACCACAAGATGTCCTCCTTCCCGTTCATGATGACGGGGAAGTGCTGGTCTTTTCCCTGCTTAATGGAGTTCGAGCGTGTGGTGATGGTTCGCACCTTTCCAAACTGCAAAGAATTATATGAAGATGGTATGTCATGTGACCCCAACACACCCTGGCAGAAAGTCATATCGGTGTGACAGAGGCAACGGCTAATTTGCACGGACCTTTGCCACACGGCCGTGTTCCAGACAGTCCTGAAGTTCTAGTTTGTCCATCCCTGATGCACAAAGTGGTCTGGAAAAAAAAAGGGAATCCAAGATCTCGCGATATTACAACATGACGGGATTTCTCGTGAAGGTGCTGCAAATCAGCTGATGTAAGCATATCGGCGTCTGACAAAATTACCATAGTAGATGCCCCAGATACTTTTAAACCTTTTGTGTGGCAGCATTTTGGGAACCCGGCGGAAAATATAAACGGCGAAAAGGTGACAGACAAAACACGAACCATCTGTAAGCATTGTGGGAAAATAATGCCGTTCACAGCGGCTACTGCTACTGCTATGCAAAGCCATTTGCAGCACCATCTTTACTTAAATCCACTGCACCGGTGAAGAAAACATTCAAAAAAAGTTTTATGTTTGTTATTTATATTGTTTTATATATATTTTTTTTTTTATGTTCAATTGAGAAGTCAAATAGGAGAGAAGCCTGTCATTTGAGTTTGTAGTGAAATATTTTATGGTGCTAGATATTTGTTCTGTTCTTTACTGCATATGATGATGGTGATTATTTAAAACATTTCACCATACATCTGCATTATTTAGCATTTTTTTGTCTTTCAAATTAATCAAATAAAAGGCTGCTTTCCAGTAATATATCTCCTCTTTGAAATTTTCCTTAAAATATTGTTAAAATATCATCCCGTCTCGTTCTCGTGAACCCAATATCGTGTCTCGTCTCGTGGGCTGAGTATATCGTCACACCCCTATTGGCCACTTGTCAAGAAATGATAACAAGGACATTACAAAACAAAAGAACCCACTCAGCTGTAAGTGAAAATGGAGAACATCTGGAGAACCCTCCTCGGTACCTCTGACTCTTCAGGTCCACGCACCTGTTCATCCCTGGAAGGTTCCCCCAGAAGTAGCGGGCGCGGTGAGCTGCGGAGACCTCGATGGCGTCGATCATCACTGGATTGCACTGGAGAATGACACATCACGGTGATCTACCAATCAACATCAGGGTCGCAATTCTTTGCGGTTGCATGCAATGAAAAAGTGTTTGGCTCATTCCTAAATGCGGCGTCAGTGAACAACCACAAATACACAAGCCAAAGGAGAGCTACAGAAATGGAAAGTAACACAAGAGTACAAGCTACGTCCTCCCCACATTGTTAGTGCCTCCAAGCCCCCAGAGTCCACCTACCCCCAACAGCCCCACCCTCGCCCGTAATGGCCGGCTGACGGCTCTGACCTCAAGGAAGCGTGAGATGTCCCTCTTGTCGTTCACCCCCATGGCCACCACATTCTCAAACATCCAGAAGAAGGGCCGGTCCTCGCCCTCCTTCGGCTTGGCCTCGCTCAGCAGCCGGTAGAATTCGAAGAAGAGTCGCCCAGTTCCTTCTGCCAGGGAAGCGGGAAGCGCACGGATGGAGGGGGGGTCTACAGGAACGAGACTGCTCCATCCAGCAGTCTATCATTCCTCCACGCACTCCCACCCAGACCAATCCACCCCCCTCACATCATCAACAGGCAAGTCCTTTATACTAACTGATCAGAGGCGGCGTTTACCGTCACCCCAATCATGCATTTGTGGGGGGGGGGGGGGGAGGAGGGGGGCAAACAGTCACTACACTGGGGGGACCCCCCAGGTAACTTTCCCAGAAACAACAAAGCATCCCCCAGTTATGGTGAATCTGTTTTCATTCACAATTTAGTGTTAAATAATAATATATAAGGATCTTTCTGAGTCTTTATGATAAAACATTTAAAAGGTGTACACGACGCCCCCCTGACGGCGCCCCCCCTTACAGAATCCCCCTACGGCGCCCCCCACTGATGGCGCCCCCCTTACGGCGCCCCCATGTGGTGCATCCTTACCATAGAGGCCCTTCCTGGCGGGGTTGACGATGGAGAGATCGTTACAGGGGCTGCCGCCGATTACCAGGTCAAAGGGTCCCCACTCTGCGATCTGCATGGGACAGTGGTGTGGACACACGACGCCAGTTACTTGCTGGGTCGTGACCAAGAGTGACCGTCACCCACAACAACGCCCGACACCCCCTAATACCCAATGACTGACCTCAGAAAGTCAGTTAACACAAAGAGGCTCGATGTCTCACTTAATGTGTGCCGGGTAACAACATTTTCAACATTAAAAAACACAGCAAATTTCACTACAAAATTTAAAAAAAAAAAAAAAAGACGCATCTTACGTGGTTTTCGAACGATCGCGGTTTGAAAGCATAAATATATATAAAAATATATAAACAAAATATAAAAAGAAAAGCTTTAAAAGTAACCAAGAGGCACTATTTCAAATTAGTGCATAAAGTGAGTAAGTATGGATTGTGCACAGTGTGTGTCACCGGCACGCTGCCTGTTCCGACATCCACTGGCCAGCATCCTAACTGTCATCTAGCACTGGTTGGTGGGGGAGCTGCACTCACTATTTGTGAACAGTACTATAGCATTCACTAATCGTTAATGTCGACATCGCATGTTATGCACGTGCAATTGTTGCGTCATATGTGCTGTGACAGTGATCTGGGTTGAGACCATAAGGAGGTTTTGGTGAAACATTTTTACTCCGTCGCAGGAAACAAAACTTCTCAAGCTCTGCAATTTTAACTGCGGTTCCATCCCAGGATTCCTTTTCTGTCGCTTTTCTAGACAATGTTTAAAAACTAGTCTAAAGTTCACCCCGGGTTGCTCTCTCAGGCATTCATAGTCATTTTCGTCCTTGCTGTTAGACTCACAGACAGCGCGGCGGGTTCGTGAGAAATTTAACAAAAATCAGCGTGAAGGAGAAAAACGAGCAAGAACTGGCCACCAAAAGCCTTCTGCCGTACGGAAACATTTTGCATCCCATAGAGACAATACTGAGCAGAAGCAATTTCAAATATCATGATGTGAATTTTTTCCAATAGGAAAAGATTCTGCTTGTCGTGGTATGGTGTGGTTGTAAAGATATCCCATTCCAGACAGGTCTGTGGATCCGCTGGAGCTAAATGTTTCAGAAGAGCCTTGTGATCTTACTGAAATTCTGGTCTTTGTTGTAAATCACACCCCCTTGCCCCCACCCCACTCCACGCCCGGCATCAGAGGCACTCGCAGGGTAACCCTGAGGGCAGAGTTTTGGTTCCCAGGCGGGGGCGAAACATCTCCAGCAAGATAAGGGCTTCAGCCCCCGACAGGTGAAAGGTGCAGCGGGGGGATTTTACTTTTTCACAAGCGGGTTTTTCAGCCAGAACAATGTGGCGGTTGTTTGTTTTGAGGTCGGGGGTAAAGACATACAGGTGCAGCTGGTGAAAGATTGTCTAGACAGATCAGGCATGGGTGCAAGAATATGGATGGGAGTCAAATATTTGCACAGACGTTTGTCTCAAAGCCCAATTAAATAAAGACTTCAGCTGCTACACGGCTCCATACTCCCTGAATGCCCTTAATGTCGCACTTTATGCTGATTTGAATAGCTTATTCTTACTGGGCTCCTTCTTTGTTTGGTAGATGTTGTGTAGCTCCTTCTCAAATACTGCTCACACACATCCATGCGCTCGCTGGAAGCTCAGCCTAGCTGCACTTACGCCTAGTCGACTCCGTCATGGCTGCATGTTTGTAATGTGCTGCCTCACTTGTGGGTCACTTTGGCGGCTGCTAAATGAAGTAAATGTAAATATGTAAATCTAGCAAGTCGAACCCATGAAACAAATTTAAGGCTTTATCATCTGCAATACACAACCCACTGTGCATCCATCCATCCATCCATCTATCTATCTATAGTCCTTCCTGGGTCTCAAACCCTCACCCCTGCATATCTTTAGGCTACACCCAGTGGCTCCCAGCAGTGGCTGACACAGGCTCCTCGAGGTGCCGACTCACATCCTTCCTGGTGATGTTCCTCACGTCATGGACGTACTGGATCTTCCCTTCGTGCCGCACCACCCCCACCGAGATGGAGTCCTCACACACCTCTGATGCCACGTACTGGCCCACCTTGAAGCCCAGGTCCCGCAGCACCAGGTACCCTGCAAGCGGCACGGTGTTGGACGTTACAGGAACCACCGCGGCCGCCCCGGGGCGCCGTGCCACCTGTGTCAGACGGGCGCTCACCCGTGGCGATGCCGTCGAACAGCGAGAGAACACGGATGGGGCGCCTCTGCTCTGCTGGTACAGCCGGGTAGATCTTGGGGTTTTCCTGGAGAGGAAGTGAATTCCGAATCCGGGTGAATCACACTAGGGCCAACATTTTTAAGAAACACTACATATTACATAAAGCACTACAGAAAACAACACAAACTGCCTCACTGTACATACAAAGTACTTACTGTCACATACAGAGTAACCTTTCTACAATCTCTGTCTCTTAAGCTATAATGTTAGTATGCCTGGGTGGGGGTCGGGCAGCCAGATGACCTTGGAACCCCAGAGGCTATTTTTCTCCCTTCTTGGGAATTTTTGGTTCCTCTTCTCCATTGTCACCTGACTTTCTTTCTTTCTTTGATTTCATTGTCTTTCCTTTTCCTCGTTTTTTGTATTATTCTGTCTTAATGATGTATCACAACACACCCATGTAGCCTTGGGGCGACTCTGTGGTGAAAGGCGCTATTTAAAAATAAACTGAATGGAGCTGAATTAATCCCACACAGATGCACACAGTGACACATTCTCTTACATAATCTCCGATAGAATCTCTTACTTGTCTCTTGTAAACAGTCACACACAAACCCCAGAAAGAGCCCCCCCCCCCCACAAACTGTCAACATTTCCCTTTTATAAACTGTCACCACCAATTTACTCGTATAATTCCTTTCCGGCTCCAGTATAATGTAAACCACACTAATTATGTGGCAGCCAGCAGGGGGTGACACAGCCAGCAGGGGGCGACACTCACAAACTCCTGCCCGTTGTCGTTCACGAAAAACTCCTGGAGCTTGATGTTCCAGTCGTGGCGCCGCTTCAGGACGCCGTAGCGGGCTGGGGGCTGGCACATGTAGCAGCACCAGGGGTCCAGAGCGCGGGCGCTCTCTGACGCCCCTGCACCCACCAGGATGTCCAGACAGTCGACGCAGAAACACCTGCAGGGGGCAGTGTGCAAATGACGAGTAAGAGGATGTATGTATGCTTGCCATATTATCCCAACATCAGGCAGCTATGAGGTTACTGCCTTGAAAAAAACAATCAACCAATTAGTATGTAACCCAAGTAATTTAGACACCCAGGGGGGGAAATATCTCGTTAATCTTGGGCGCTTAAGGGCGACTCCGCTAATGACCTTTAAGTGTTTAAGTTTGACGTTAAGTAGGGGGGGGGGGTTCATTTTTCAATAGCAAATATTTAAGTGAGCCTGGGGGGCAGGTCCTTTCTAAGCAGAAAAATTTAAGAATTTAAGTAAGGTGAGGGGGTGTGGCCAGAGAACTGGGGAGGGTGTGTCCTTAGTCAACAGTGAAAATTGAAATGAGCAGAGTGGGCGTGTCCTTTGTCAGTGCTAAATGTTTAAGTGGGCCAGGGGGCGTGTCCATTCAGCCAGGGGGCGTGTCCATTAAGCCAGGGGGCGTGTCCTCTATCCATGCTGCACATTAAAGTGAGCCAGAGGGGGTGTTCATTGAGCCAAGGGGGGGGGGGGGGCGTGTGCTCCATCAGTGTCAGGGGTGGGTCTTCACCTGCAGCAGTTGGCATTCCCACACAGCAGCACCTCCCTGCCCCCGCAGCACACGGTGCAGTAGGACTGGTATCCGTCATCATCATACATGTAGCACATCTCCAAGTAGACATCCTGGCCAGGTGCACAGACATGGAAGGAGGGTGGAGACACATGTTACTGTCACAGCTGTAAATGCCCCCCCTCCAGCATAGAATCCAGGCCTCTGTGCTCATTAAAGCCATACACCCCCCCCCCCCCCACACACACACAGACACACACATGCATGCAAGCATATACACACACATACACACAAACAGGTTTGTAATATCTTTGTGGGGACTCTCCAATAATTTCTATGGGGAAAACGCTAATCCCAACATGACGACCTTATTCCCTCCCCAGCCCTAACATTAACCATAAGAGAGGAGCGTGCACTGATTACAGCGTGTGACCGCACCTGCCACACGACAAACCGCCTCAGGGATGAGAGCGCGAGTGCAGCCGCGGCAGGTGACACCTCAGCACCTCACCAGTCCAAATGGACCAGTGTGAGTTTTTTTCCCCGTGGCTGGAGTGACATAAGTAACCAAACAAAATACGAGGCTTTTGCCATTATTACTTCTTTGAATGCATTCACCGATCTTTGCGTGGACCTTCAAAATGGTCCCCACAACATCAAAAAAGAGGGGGACATTTGGTCCCCACAATGTAATATAAACATAATCCACATAGACAAACACATATATACACAGGCACATCCGTGAAGCAGTGGTGAGGATGTCGTTCGATGAAACCACTGACTATGCATTCCAAAACGTTTGGTAAAGAAGACACACGTGTGCACAAATGTATATGAAATCAGCACATCCCCACAAGCCGAACGTAAACTGCTATCAGCCAATGAAAATCCAGGGCTGAAAACCAGACACGCAGTGATAAGGACCCCACCATGACCTCCACCACAGGGGCCTCCCACTCTGGGGTGCAGGGGCGCCGTCAGGGCGACGCCATGTGTTTTGAATCGGCGCTCGATTAGCTGAACTATGTTGAACCGATCCGTCATCGGGATCCAACCTGCTCTCCTTACCGACGCTGCCAACAAACGCCATGCATTCGTGACATTTAATGGGGGGAATCTGAAGGCCCGTGACGCTGTGGAATTACGAGCTAGAAAACATGACAGTGATCCCTCGAGCGGTATCTGTGCGAGAGCGACGGCCCTCGTCTGACTGTGGGGAGCTCTGGGTATTACACCACTTGGTGGGGGGGGGTCACAGTAAAGGCGGCTACTTAACGAAAAGCGATGGGGCCGCTTGGGAATCGCCAAATGTCCTGGATCAGCACATGATTACAGACAAGCACCTTAGGGCACGAAGCCACTGCAGGCAAAGACTGACCCGTCAGCCACCAGTGAACACAGTGGCTCGCGGTCTGGGCCAGCATCCGGCTCGGTCCGGAAGAGTTAGCATCACCATGATCTTCATTCCATGGGCCTGCCCCTGACATTTGTCTCTGTCTGATTTTTCATCCTGTTGGGGCTGCAGTTTTCAGGTCTGTTTGCTGCACCTTTTAGTGTCAGTCTTTTACAGTGATCCCCCACTATATCGCGGTTCAGCTATCGCACCCCCACTATATCGCGGATTTTTCCCAGACGCATCACAGTTCTCTGCGGTGTGTGTGTGTGTGTATATATATATATATACACATATTATTATTATTATTATTATGTTACTCATATCCTTAGCCCGACATCCATATATCATATGTGTTTACAAAGTGTGTTTTAATACGTTTACATGTGTTTAAAGCGTGTGGGAGTGGTATTTTAAGGCTTAAACTATTAAAAAAATGTTTATTTATATGGTCTCTCTATATCGCGGATTTTCACCTATCGCTGATGGGTCTGGAACGTAACTTCCGTGATAGGCGGGGGATCACTGTAATTCTTACAATAATAATAATTAGTTTGTCTCTAAACAGCTACCGCTGGTTTTGAACCAATCTAGAATGATTCACACCCCCAGGGCCATGAACGGAGGCCATCCCAGTCCCTTTAAACACGTAGCTGCTTCTGGAAACGAAACTCCACACTGAGCGCCATCTGCAGGCCGTACCCTGAAAACATCAGCCTTTCCATATCCAGGTACGCCGCACCGTTTTTGTGGTCATACTCGTTTTTTCGGTGTTAGTACCTTGCATGTTTGGCACAGGCCTCCTTCAAATAGCGGATGAAACGTTGCTACCCTTGTCTTCCCACAAGAGAGACAAAATTCTGGCAAAAGAGAAAGCGAGTGAAACAATGCAGTTCAATAAAATGAATCACACAATGCCTAAGGGGCGGGGCATGTAGGCTAGGGGGTGGAGCAACATCAGGGGAGGAGCCTAATCAATTGCTCAGCTTTTATCTTGTTCCATTGTTATGTATATTTTCTGTAATAATTTTTTAATAACATTTTCCATTCTCTTGCCCCATTACCCTGGTCTACACCTTGTCTTTTCTCATTTCTTCCTCATACTTGTACCAAACAGCTCTAGCCCCTCCCCTCTGGTTCACTTGACCCTGCCCCCATTCCCAAATAAGGTCTGCATTCACAAGCACACGCCCACACACTGCCAGAACATTTACCTTCTATACTTCTGTGATTCTTTAAAACTTCATGAAACATTTGTTCTGAAATTAAAACAACAAATGAATATCAGCCTTATTTAGATCTGTGTAATTTTACAAGAGAGCCACAGGGGGGCGCTGTAGGTACCGGCACGACCTCTGACCTCGGCTGTACACGTCCTCCGTGCCCTGCTTGGCTTTGCACAGGCCCAGCCTCGGCCTCTTGGCTGCCGGGAAGCACTCAGTCAGAGCGACGTCCAAGACCTGCTGGTTCAGCGAGCCGCTGTCTGAAGAGGGAGAAAAGCAGACAGATCTTTTTGGGGGGGGCGGGGAGTCGGCCATCATCACAGACGCTAGTGTACTTTTCCCAAGGGGCGATCCCGGGAATACCTCAGCATTCCACGGAAGCATCAGTTGCACGGAGCACACACGCAGGACCCCCCGGTATCTCCTTCGCCCTGGGGGGCGTGAGAGAGCTTTTCACAGCCCCTTCATCCCGCCCCCATGCCACGGCCTCGCCCCTCCCTCCCGGCAGACAGCTTTCTGTCACGCTGCCAGCCCCGACAGCTCACATCAACACAACACAAACTTAAGCATGTATCTGCCTATGCTTTAATACCTCTGGACATCTTACTCATTCTGTGTAAGTTTCAATTTAAATCCGCACATGTAGTTATTCATGTTCCTACATTTTCCTTTTTATATTACTTATTGTTTCTTTATCTATATTCAGTACATTTTTTCATGTAATTCATTGTATCTGTCTTCATCATCTCATTTTTAACCTGTATATTCAATTTTTCATTAATTGGTCATTTAAATTTTTTATTGCGCCTTTATACGGACGCTTTCCAGGTTACGATATTTCGACTATATGATTGGTAAATGTTTTTCTTTTTCAGCACATTATTAAATAAATTACATAAGATATTCAACACTTTTTTATACAAAACAGGCTTTATGTCAATGATTTTTGCCCAACTGTAGGCTAATGTACGTGTTCTAAGCAGGTTTAAGGTCGGCTGGGCTGGGCTATGACGTGTGTTAGCTTAGGTGTACAGTATTGAAATGCATTTTCACCTTACGATAGGTTTGTCGTAACATAATCCCATCGTAAGCTGGGAAGAGGCTGTTTTTGATTCTCTGTTTTTGACTCTATGAGACCCTAATACCCTCTGGGGATCCATGAAACACCACCCCGGTGTTTAACCAGCCATCAGTCCCACTTACCGGAGTTCTCCATGGGCTTCAGACCCTCGAAGCCCTTGGGCAGAAAGCCCCCGTAAGCCCAGTCCAGCATAGGCTTGATCTGATCCTCGGGGCTCTCAGTGTCGCAGAGGGGGAAGGTCTTCTCTGCTCGGAGACTGGCCATCTGCCGTGTGGACATTACATCGGATTTACTTAGTAGACATTTTCCTCTAAAGTGACATAAGATTGAGAAAGCAGAGTCAGACAGTCCCTGGGCTGAGGGCCTTGTTCGAGCGGCCAGTGGAGAAATCACCATGCCGACTCTGGGATTTGAAATGATAACCTACTGATGATCAGCACCCACTGAGCCATACAGCACAACCACATCACGCAGGATAGAAGCTTATACATTTAGGCCAGAGAATTACAACCTGTACACAAGCAGAGCGTGGGGGGGGGCGGGGTTTCAGACCCCCATCTCTGGAGATGTGAAGCAGCGCTACTCACTGAGCCCCACATGAAGAGCCACATCGCACGCGGGATCCGAGGCCAGAGATACTCGCTGGCTGATTACGCCACACAGCGATCCTGTGGTTTCCTTTCACTGGAGAACTCCAGTGTCTGATTAGCATTCGTCGCTAATCGCAAAGCGCAGAATCACAGCCTTGCCTCGACTGGCCCTCCCCCTCCCCCTCCCCACACTCACCTCCAGTGCCTGGAAGATGGCCCGTCTGTAGGAGGCCAGCTTCACGTAGGAGGCCTGGTTGAAGAACTTGGGGAAGGCCACAAACGACTCCAGCTTGTCGGCAGACACCTGGGGGGTAAAGGAGGTGGGGGAGGTGATCGAGAGGGACCTCAAGGCCACAGACTTTAGCGTAGCCGGGGGGGCCTGGCTTTCACTCCCACCTCTGAGAACTTGCCGTCCCCGAACCACTGGAGCCATCGCATGCCCAGGGAGGCCTGCCGCTTGCCAGTGGCACGCCAGCTCACCACGATGCCTGGCCACCAGGAGAAGCCCTTGATCTTCCCCCAAACCAGCTCCCCGACATGGAAGCCTTTGCTGTCCTGCAGGGAGAGGGAGGAGCCAGAGCGGATGTGACTAGCTGGATTGAGCCTGTCGTACTGGTTTTAGCCTTTTATATTGAGGCCAGAGCCTGTCCAGAACACAGTGTGTGACACGCTCATGGGAGTTTCACTTACACAAAAATGTTCTGAGGGCAGAACAAAAAATGGTCTCTGCTACAATTTGATTGGCTATCTCTCTCATTCGCTTTGAGAATCAATGCTTAACAGTCATCTGTTACCAGAAGCATCTAAAATCGAACTGAATCACTTAATTAGTCAACTTGCTTGATGCTTGGTACAGTACAGGTATTGGTACCTCTGATCAGGAAGAAGTCTAAGGTTTGGTAGCTAGCAGAGAGGTTCAGAAGCTTAGCCCTAACTTGGGACTAGAACCATCACCATCCAGGTAACAGTCAGATTAAGGTACCTTGTACTCTGGCTGAATTAGGGCCTCTGAAGAGGAGAGCGACACCCAGGAACCGCTCTGGGCGGAATCCTTGGAGTCGGGCTCCAGGAGATCCAGGGAGGGGCCCTCTGACACACGGGTGGCCAGGTGACATGGACTCCTCCTGCACGGGGTCTAGGTGACAGGTGGGAGACGGCGGTGAGATGTGAGCGAGGCCCACGTGATGACCCGACGTTCTGCACAGCCATCACTGGGATGCGGCGCATCCAGCTTCTGCTCATCCGTGGGCAACACTCAGGGCACCACTGCATCATAACTGCTCTTCCGTGGGCAACACCCAGGGCACCACTGCATCATAACTGCTCTTCCGTGGGCAACACCCAGGGCACTACTGCATCATAACTGCACTTTCCGCCAAATGCAGACACGCTACCCGTCGGCAGTCTGACAGGGGTGGCTTCTTTAAACATCGAACATAATTAAGACGCTGACCATTGGATCGAGAGAGAGAGAATGAGATGGGGGGGTGAGTCTCCCACAAGCTGACAGCAGCTCCCTGACACCCGCGAATGACATGCAGTGTCCCGGAAATCTGTCATTCCGCTATTCACTGGCAGTAAAATGAGCCGGCAGAAGTTTTACCAGCAGAACCCCAGTCAGCACTAGGCTCTAATTTTTTAATACTATCATACCATCCAGACACAATCAAAAAGCATCACTATTCCGGGGGGGTTGGGAGGATATCTACTGAAAATAGTGTGGTGTATGGTAGTAATATACTACTCAAGAGCCCCCCCCCCCATTTGTCTCCCAAATCTATGTATCTATGTATCTATGTATCTATCTATCTATCTATCTATCTATACTTCCACTGAATTCCACACTGCTACTGGACTGCTGAGTCACTTTGCTGAGGAGGGAGCCCCCTGTGGCCACACGCTGCACTGCGCCCCGTCCCATGGGCCCCTCACCTGGCCGCTGTGGGCCTCCTGCTTACGCTGCCGGCCCCTATCACAGCCCCGCGGCCTGCGTCGCGACGTCAGGCCTGCCTGGAAGATGACACGGGGCGGGGGCCTCTGCCTCAGGCCTGCCTCGTACTCGGTCAGGGTCTCGGTGTGGGCGTCGCCCTCCTGTGGACAGAGCGGGCGGGACACATTCACACAGGGACACGCCACCTCGGAGCGGCGTCTCCCATGACGGGCGAGATTCCGGCTGCTTCTCTCCGACTCTCAGATCCAGCCGCTCTGCTCCTGGGCTTCAGGGCATTTTTGGCTCTGACATCCTAATCTCCCCGTAATCCCCTCTAATCCCACACCAGCTCTCCTTCTCAAACCCTCCAGCTTGCTCCCTCTTCCTTTGCCCCCCCACCCACTGCCTGCTGCTCCTCTCTGTCTTTCAAACCCATCCATACATCCATCCATCCATCCATCCATCTATTCACTTAATTTTGCTACCCCCATTCTACCCCCCCCCCCCCATTTTTCCCATGACTTATTTTGCCAGATGCTAAAAAAATTAGAGCAGTTGAGTGTTGAGTCATGCTCATGGACCTAACAATGAAATGGTTCTGCTGACCCTGGGATATGAACCAACACCCTTCTGATCACACATACAGAGTCCTAACATGCTAAGACACACAGCACCTCCCCACCTGCACATCTTCATGGTTCTCTCTGTTCAGGAGGCTAAATCTGGCGTTCATTGACACCTTGGATTGTGTTTCACGGTTACATTCGCTCACACCACGCCCCCATCCTGTGACCGGCTCTCCCATCCCCTCACAGACCCCTCCTGTAACCCCCCTGTGGCCCCTACCTTGCTGTAATGGCACTGCCAGACTCTCTCCTCATCCGTCTCTGAGCGATTCCTTTTCCTTTTTCTGCCCAGAGAGAGCAGGTTTGTGTTGGTGTCTGTAGAGAAAGAGAGAGAGAAAAAGGTGAGTGTCTGTGCGTGTGTGTTTGTGTGTCTGTGTGTGTTTATGTGTCTGTGTGCGTGTGTGTTTGTGTGTCTGTGTGTGTCTGTGTTTGTGTGTCTGTGTGTGTCTGTGTTTGTGTGTCTGTGTGTGTCTGTGTGTGTGCGTGTGTGTCTGTGTTTGTGTGTCTGTGTGTGTCTGTGTGTGTGCGTGTGTGTCTGTGTTTGTGTGTCTGTGTGTGTGTCTGTGTGTGTGCGTGTGTGTTTGTGTGTGTGTCTGTGTGTGTGTTTGTGTGTCTGTGTGTGTCTGTGTTTGTGTGTCTGTGTGTGTCTGTGTGTGTGTTTGTGTGTGTGTCTGTGTGTGTGTGTGTTTGTGTGTGTGTCTGTGTGTCTGTGTGTGTGTTTGTGTGTGTGTCTGTGTGTGTGTCTGTGTGTGTGCGTGTGTGTTTGTGTGTGTGTGTGTTTGTGTGTCTGTGTGTGTCTGTGTTTGTGTGTCTGTGTGTGTGTGTGTCTGTGTGTGTGCGTGTGTGTTTGTGTGTGTGTCTGTGTGTGTGTTTGTGTGTCTGTGTGTGTGTGTGTCTGTGTGTGTGTGTGTCTGTGTGTGTGTGTGTTTGTGTGTGTGTCTGTGTGTCTGTGTGTGTGTTTGTGTGTCTGTGTGTGTCTGTGTTTGTGTGTCTGTGTGTGTGTGTGTTTGTGTGTGTGTCTGTGTGCGTGTGTGTTTGTGTGTGTGTCTGTGTGTCTGTGTGTGTCTGTGTGTGTGTCTGTTTTTGTGTGTCTGTGTGGGTGTCTGTGTGTGTGTGTGTGTGTCTGTGTGTGTGTGTGTGTGGGTGTCTGTGTGTGTGTGTGTGTGTGGGCCAGGGGAATGCAAGTGTCAGCCATCATACACACACTGGCATCGTGCCTCGCCAGATGCCCCCTGCGCCTGACAGACGCCCCGGTCACGACCCCTGTGGCACGATCTCAGTCACACGAACACTCGTGAAAACCCCGCACGCCTCCAAAGCTCCTGCAGAGACCGGCAAATCCGCCAAACCTGACCCGCAGGTTCCCTGCCTGCCCCCGTATGTGTCTGGACTGATTCTCAGACGTGCCTCTCGCTCCCATGTGACACGCCTACAACACACAGGAAACCGAATACGCAGACGAGGTGGGGGGGGGGGCGTGTTGAGGTTTAGGAGACTCTCACCTGGGGTGGACGCGGTGTCTCCGCTCTCTTTGGGGCTGAACGGTGAGGGGGGCTCGGCGGCAGTCAGGGGGCTGCTCTCGCTGGCGCCCTCTGGGCCGCTGTCGCCCTGGGACAGGTTCTCCAGGGCCCGCGAGTCCCCGTTCACGGCGGCCTGCCCAAAAACCACCACGAGAGCAAACGTTCAGCACCATTCCCGTCACCCACACTCCAGCCCACGACGGGCTGCGGCGCTCGCCACTAAATATTAAATATGCACCTTCCTTAGGAGATGCCGAAGCAGCATATTCTGCTAATCAGCTACCTAGTCACCATCTTCCGGCTCCATGGACTGTCACGGGATACTCGGGATCCCGGCTTGGGCGCACGTCTGCGTTGATTTCCGACAGTTTAAGCTCAAGGGGCACTGCATATGATGGTGGGCTCTATCAAACACTGCACCTCCACACACTGCACCTCCACACACTGCACCTCCACACACTGCTGCCCGCACACCCCAGTCATATTCTCACGGATATCACCGACCTCGTCCAAAAGACATGCAGGGAGCAACAAATGATAAAGTGAATCGACATCTTTCGTTTCCGGCATAGTGGTACCACAAAGCCCCCCCCCCCCCACTAAACCCTATAGAGGTTCGCATCTGTTACATGGCGTGCTGACAACAGTGCCCCTTTGCCCCCCCTCAGGTCCGGAACACGCAGTCGAGCATCTCACAGAAAGCGACCCCCCCCCACCCCCACTCCCCCGACCCCCAGCAGCATAGATATTTTCTTTACACCAACACCCCCAGCTTACTGAGCGAGACGTGAGTCGGGCTCAGATTTCACTGTCGTTTTATCTCCCCCATTTATCATGGGCGGAAAAGCACGAAATCGTCATGGGGAGCAAGAGGGAGAGGGAGAGAGAGAGCAAGAAAGGGAGCAAAAGAGAGAGAGAGCGAGAGAGAGAGCAAGAAAGGGAGCAAAAGAGAGAGCGAGAGAGAGAGAGAGAGCAAGAAAGGGAGCAAAAGAGAGAGAGAGAGAGAGAAGAGGAGGGGGAGAGAGAGATCTGCCAGAATTGGCGCTGTTGTAACTTGAAGAAGAGATTACAAAAAAATGTGGATCCTGCCCTGAAAGATTACTTCACCCCCCCAACGTGAAACAAGTCACTCGAAGGATCTGATGGACTCAAGGAAGGACTGCCGTTTGTCCTGGTCTGTTAGCCGGACTTCACGCGGTTTGTCTGTGAGCAGATGAACAGGTTTCTGTGTTAATAAACCTGTCACGGGCCCTATGTCACATAGAGTGAGTGTTAAAATGAACCTTGCGAAATACAGCAATTACACTGAAAATTTACATTTGATTTATTAAGCAGACACTTTTACCCAAAGGAACCAATATTGTTGAGCAGCTGGGCATACATAAACAAAACGTGATGTGGAAGTGACATTTCACATTTAAATGTGCGATACTCTCTTGTGCGAGAGTTCCTGATGGGTGAAACATCGCTGTACTACATTCAGGTAGTGGGGGGAGGGTTGGCATGGGTCACACACAGTGTGTCTTCTGTGGGGGGGGGGGACACAGACAGAGGTGCTCTCGCTGCCCACTCCCTCCCTGAGCTGGTGGGGGGAACAACACTGGCTTCAAGGCCCCTTGGTCACAGATTAGGTGACCACCCCACCCCCCCAATCTGCAAGTCCCTTCAGGCATAATGAACGATGGGTGGGTCCCCCTCATTAGAGAGATTAAAGCCACACACACAAAGACACCATTCCCCACGCATGCGGCAGCAGTCCCCGGACAAAGAGACGGCAATGTGTTCGCGAAGAGTCTGTCCAGAGGAGCCCGACGGACATAACACTTGCCAGAGTTCAAAGGTCAAGGGCAAGATCCCTCCAACATACACAGGTTCAGGGTTGCCATGACGATTACCGTGGGTTCACAAGGAATGGAAGACGCAATTCCACATAATATTACATATAATTTCCAGATAGGGTGGCACGGTGCTGCAGTGGGTGAGCACTGCTGCCTCACACCTCAGGGTCCAGGGTGAGTCTCCGCCCCTAGGTCAGTATATGTACAGCTTGCATGTTTTCCCCTGAGTTGTTGTTGGGGTTCTTCCAGTTTCCCCCTATAGTCAAAAAACAGGCTAAGTTGAATTGGAGTGGCCAAATTGTCCATAGGTATGAATGGGGTGTGTCTATCTACCATCCAGTGTCTCCCAATTTGGTCCTAGGGGACCCACATTCGGTCCATATTTTTGCACCCTCCAGGCTCCTTGCCAGACATTCCACATTTTTGCATCTGGTAGGGAACTGGGACCGTCTGTGGGTCCCCGAGGACCGGATTGGGAAACACTGATCTAATCTAACTTGTTCTGTCTTTAATGCTAATAAGATGATCTGATGTGTAGATCATATCTAGCTCCCAGAAGTCATCTCACCAGCTACTTACAAGACTTGCAGGAGATGCCTGAAAGAGCCATGGGGGCGGGGGGGATGTGGTGGGGGGGGGGGGGGAGGAGGCGATACCTTTCAGCAAGAGCAGGCCGCACACGCTGACAGACTGACAAATGGGGCAGCTTAGCGCTGGGATCAGAGGGAGCGTGTTTGCATGGGATTTTCTTGGAAAATACGTCGCGAGGCCTGTGCTCCAGCTATCTGAGGGCTAATTTAAAAGTGGGTTTGCACAAGAAGTCTGAGATGAAGCTAGCAATGCTACTAATTTACCATTATTATTATTATTCTTATCAATCTTATTAGCCAACCCTCCACCTTCCAACTCCTGATCCAGTTCAGGGTTGTGGCAGAGACTGGTGCCTACTGTTATTATTATTATTATTATTATTATCGTTATTATTACTATTATTGCTGTTGTTGTGACTGTTGTTGAGTTTCCTTCCCCATTACTGTCCCCTACCCAAGATATCTTTCCAGCCACAAACCTCTTCATGCCCTAGATAGGTGTCGGGTTTCAGCAGAAGCACTTTTGAGAGCCCACCATGCACCGAGCGATGAGGCGGGGCTTTGCTCGTTCCAGCCAATCAGAGCCGCACAGTGCGGCGCCCATCACAGCAGGTGTGGGAGCCTGAGAAAAAAGTGGCATGAGGTGATTTGGGGGGTAATTCTTTCTTTTTTGCCTTTTGTGCTGGATCTGTGGGGCCTCCCTCCTTCCCCAAATCCCCCCTGCCCCCCGCCCCATACAAAGGAGCCTAGATGGGACTCTAACGCACCAGGCTTTTGTAAACTTCAAAAAAAAAAAAATAAGTCAAAGTCCTGAGGCCAGTCTGTACCCAGGTGGTTACGCGGTCCATTTAGCGCCATCCAATGGGATCGCAGGCTGTCTGCTTTGATCACATTCTCAAAATGGGGGGGGGGGGGAGTGGGGGGGCCACCTCCACATTAGGCCCGCAGGAAACTGAGGCACGGAGACCTTTGGACGGCGAGGTGAAGGAGTACAGAATTACGGACGGCATCAGAATTCACAATTAAATTATATAAATATTCGGTGGAATTCTGAACAAGGAAACTGTTGTGCGCGTCGTTTTCAGGGGAATTCCACAAACTTCAGGAAATACCCTCAACATGCAACATTGCGAACGTTAGATCTGGAGATGCCTACGATTCTCACATGGGGTCTCGACGGTGCCCATACGTCGGCGTGCCGATATCGCTTTCCATCGAGGCCATAGTAGTGGCACGGTGAAAATTTGCCAGTAAAAGCTCAGGTGATCCTAACCCCGAGGGTCTGGACAGGAATCAGCGTGAGCAATCGCTTGGCAGAAAGACAGTTACATTTCTCCGTAATTAACAGACAATGAAAAACAGGATTAGCTATGTGGAACGTGTTCATGGGAACAGATTCAGAAAATGACTCGTCATTGTTGACGTTTTAGAGGTGACACCGTGGCCATCGGGTTTTCACGTCTGCAGAGTGCAGCAAAACGTACCGTGATTTTTCCCACGATGGCTGCCGTTTGAGTCCCGAGAGCGTCACGCAGTGACCAAGACAAAAAGCTACACGTCCTGTTACAGACGCATCTCCCTGCATGAACTGGTATCTCCATCAGAACATCTTTCTTATCATCACCGAAGCTAATCTGGATATCTCCGACACAGTGGCATGTACCGACAGTGAGTGGGAAGCCCTCATTCTTCCCAAAACTCTCTGATTGCAGCTTGAATCCTGGCTTCATGCCTTGGTGACTAAGGCCAACAGGCTGGTCAGTAATGGAGGTTCTCTACACTCTATATTTTGCTTGTTCTGAAGTTCAATTCCTACCAAACAATGGCTCAGAACCAAATTTCATCTGTTTATCTGTCTAAATGGCCAGATTGGTGGATCTGAGGCTAGTGATATGTGTCAGCAATTAAAAGGTTGCCGGTTTGAATCCCATGAATGCTAGGAGTGATTCTACTCCATCAGGCCCTTGAACAAGGCCCTTAACCTGCGACTGCTTCATCACAGCCCTGCAAGCAGGCCCTCGGACTTTCAGGGAAAATCTGGGGGTTGGTGACAAAATTGGCACCCCTGGAAAAAAACTTCACACTGTTCCATTCAGACTAGTGCTGAGGTATCACCAGCTGGGTTCTCATCCCTGAGGTGGTTTGTCATGTGGTGGGTGTGGCAACGTCCTGTATCAGCATGCGCTCCGTATCTATTTATAATTACTAACACATTTGTCCAGGACAACCTCCAATTTACGCATCTACACATCTGACTAATGTGGCAGTTCAGGTTGGGTGGATTAGGGTTAGGACTCCGGGTTTATTCAACTGTAGAAGGGGAGACTCTTTCCTGGGTCTTGAACCAACAACCATGCCACGTCATTAAGCACTATGCTACATCCAGTGCAACTGGCACCCAACAGTAGCTGAAACTGTAGCGCCAGGTACCTTGCGGCAGTGCTCACTGCATTACACATTACAGCCTGACATTAAATAAACAGAATCTGACTATTCCCTGCATGCATCTTGCACATCTAAGTACTCCACATTACTGAGGTAATACAGCAAGTTACTCATGTAAATACTTGTTTTTGCCAAAGTACGCTAATGGAAACCAAAAGTACTTCTTATGCCTCAAGGTTTATGTACATGGGTCTGAACTAAAGACTTTGGGGAGGGATAAACTAGTAAAAATGTTTGGACTGAATCTATCCCTGCATAACTGCTATTAGAGAATCTAACGGTGACTTGGAATTATTCGCGCAATTCAAGGTTTCTGGATGGTCAATTTTCAGTTTAGGGGGAGAAAGAATGGATAATATTATTGGATAGTATTGGATAATACCAAGAGTAATTTTGCAAGTTACCGTGTTAGAATAGCTGTGTGAAACCCAGCAACCCAAAGTCTGACACACACAGGAACACCCAAAGCGGAGGACCTGAAACATGGTGAAAAATACTGCGAAGAAACAGCCATTTCATGGGTGAGATGCAGAAGCGCAGCCTGACCCAACCCTGCACGCCCTGAATACAGATAATCCCAACAGACCTCCAGGAAACAAAAATCCAGACACTGGTGTTAAATGTCCGCTCTCTCTTTAGATTCCATAAAAAAACCTCTTAAGGTCTATGCTTTAAACTGGGAAAACCATACCCTGAGGTGAAAGGCGGATTCCACGTGCTGTGATGAAGCGATATCGCATTTTCATTTTGAAATTGCTGCTATCGTTGAATATGCTATCCTAAAATGAATTTTATTGTACAAACATAAGGCGTAAATTTCTGATCACAGACAACTACAGTAGTTTTTCGTGAATGAATAAAGTAGCCTGTCATGGAATTTAAGAACTACACGGTAACAAATACAGCTTAACTTAAAAAATAATAATAAAAACGTATCAAATAGACGGTGTGCAAACACCTGTAGGTCTTATGCTGTTTCAGACTGAGAAGGATGTAGTCTTATTATATTAATAAAGTTTAACCATTACGTCGATTTATGGCAAAAAAATCTGGATCATATTTTAATAGCAGTATAATTATCTTCTTTGTGCTACAATAACACTTAAAAAGCTGAGGGCTACATTTTTTTTCAAGCCAGGAATACAAAATTGGAATCCAGTCACACTTTCCATAGTAATCATTTTTGCGTAAATTATGGTCACACTAATCTTAATGAGGAATTTACCGGACGTCGTTCACGCCGCCGTTTACCGTTTCATGTGCCGAACCTCCCTGCAAAACTTATGGTCTGCAAATTCAGGAAATGGTGCTGGGATTGATTTTACCAAATACGCCGACGATGACGGCAAAAACATCTAGGAAACATTTACGGTGCGCACGTCAATCCTACTATGCGCACTGTCAAGGCAAAATGATGCAGCTCTTTAAAACTGAAGCCAATTCTCTATGTTCAAGGCTTCACGAAATACGGTTTAATGCAAGCAATTAAACGTCAGCACGGGTTTCAGTTCCCCATTTAAAAGTAATTACAAATTTACTAGCAGTATAAAAAAATATTGAGAGAAAGTCTGGGCGCTTTAGTATTCCAGTTCGAGTCTTCGTCGTGTTCTGACGTGTCGTTTTACAGAAACGTCAAGCTTAATTACAGCGGGGCACTTTTTATAAGCTTCTCACTTCCAGGTTAAATTTGCTTTAGAGGGTAAAAGTGAGCTTGAGGGTGACTGTAAATGTCTACATTTCACAGGCAAACTACACAGTTAGCCTAAAGGTTAGCGGGATTTGTAATATTTATGAGCATGTTTATGTTACACGTGCGAGATCGTATGATGCGAGCATATTTCCACATGTTTCCAACCATCCTCCGACCGCTAAGTCAATACGGGGTCGGGCTGCGCCGGAGCCAGTCCCATGCAGGAAGCAGCGCCAGATCGCTGGGTACACACGCTGGAAGCAATTTAGAAGCACTATTTCAACCGAAATTAATGTCCCTGGACCAAGGTTCAATTAACTCCATGGCGAATACAGACGGACATTCTTATAAATAAGCATTCACGTGGTATTTAAAAACGTAGCCTACATCCTTTTTTTCTCAATCAAAACGCTTTGCCACGGACACAGATGAGTCTTTCCACGGACAGGTTTGCCCGTGTACGGACACGTTGACGATCCCTACCCTGGACTGTGGCAGGTAAACTGAGAACCGGGAGGAAACCCACGCAATTCAAGGAAAACATGCAAACCCCGTACATACACACAGGAGGTGGGATTCGAACCAAAAAAAAACCCGGAGGGGAGAAGCAACACTGCTGCCTCCCTGATGAATGCGCGTTTGTGTATGTCCGTATGTTATCTGTATGCGGACACATTTACGTGCATGTGTGGGTGATTCACGCGAACAAACGGAAATTCCCTGGAAAGATACCGTAGCACGTGCGGCCGCGGGTGCTGGCCGGTACAGGGGGCGCATGCGAGCTGAGCGAAAAGGGGGCTCGCATTTAAACCCAAACCGGTGCACGATCACGACAAGTCGAGTCTGTGGTTGGGGCATAATGGGCCCTTTGTGGGGGCGTCAGCTTAGCTGTCCAGTCGCATCGCCAGCCGAGACCGGCTGCGTGGTTTTGCTATCGGAGGTAAATCATTAGACTGTGTAAAAAGAGGAAGGGAGATGGGGGTGAGGGGGAGTAGTTTCTGAAGGGCAGCCGTGTTAATGGGAGAGGTAGAGCTGGCCTGGAAACGCAAGGGTGGACAAAGGGTGACGGAATAATAAATGCTCATCGTGGGAAAGGGGTTAAAAACCTACTATAAGGCAGAAGTTTGTCTTTGTATTAAACCACACCGAACGTGATCTGCATGCACTCAGGTATGAATACCCACCAGGGGCACAAAGAGCAGCAATGTGGCAGGGAGCGTTTTCCAGAATCGGGTGTAGGGCGCATACATTCTGGCACCCTGAAGAGGAGCCGCGAAACAGCACTGGGGCCCTGAGCCTGGTCTTACCGTTGCTGTAAGCTTGTCACTCTCCACCATGATAGCAGAAGAGTATTTGTTCGATGGCATCAAAGTTCAATTTCTTCCTTGTAGCCTGTAGATAAAATAGGGCAGAGTCAGGCACTGAGCACATAACCGGAGCTGCGGTGTTTGTCACCACTCGAACTATCCATTTTGGTGGGGCCGCTTAAGTTTGGGGGCCCCCTTTTGACCACAAACAGTCACTACACCCAGGGGAGCAGGAGCCCCTCAAGTGACTTAACCGGGGCCCTGGGTAAAAGCTCTGCCGGTTTGCACCTTGCTTAACTTTGTTCTGACCAATTAACTGATACCGCTACACAAATAAAAAACAAGCACATGCAAAGCCTTATTAGTCATCTGTACATGTATGGGAGAACCTTAAATCAAAACAAGTTACGTTACTGAAACTATGAGGTAGATGCTTTATAGAGATGTTGTCCGTGGACAAGCCGCCACCAGACCAAAAACGCAAGTGGATTACAGTTAAGGTGACATCTGTCCTGACAGGAATATCCAACAATTACTTCACACATCAAAGCAGTTTACCATTACATTACAAACTGTGCTGCCAATTCAGATAAAACATCTCAACAATCACAGAACATATAAACCCAGACAGCTGTTGGTATAACACTCAAATTAATTGCACTAAATCATATAACTTGGCAATCTGAATGGTTCTTATACATGCGGTTACCAACATAGTCCAGAAAAACACTCTCTAATGACTAGGAAAAGTACGTCAAGTTTAGACTTTGGAAGAGACTAGACACAGGCAGTTTCGGGGGAAAATGGTGCAAATGCAGGGCTTTTTTTGGGCAAACCAAAGGAACAATAAGGGTCTGGGGGGAGGACAATTAGAATTGGTTCCCCGGGACAACAGAACACGACAATATACTTCTCTGAGCAAGACCGGACTAGTCAAAGGCAGTTAAGGGCACAGCAAAGAGGCTTCATGTGTAGAGAAGAGTCTACATGAAATAAGAGCTTCTTAACAAAGGGCATAACTAAAGTAATTGCTTGAAGAGGAATGCTCAATGCACCTGAAAACAGATGAGAGAAGCCTACCTTTTCAGGGAGAAAAATGGTAAACATTGTCTGGGTACTAAGCACATGTTTGGCCCTGGGACTATCTGGGGGGGGGTGGAGCCACCAGGTGTCTTATGGATTATGGATCTCAATCCACACATTGCGCATGGACACCACGAGGAGCCGCGTACGAACCCCCCCGGTGGAGGGGGTGGAGGCGGTCAGAGACGCCCTTTTGTTGAAGCCGTTCCTACTGTTTTCCTACCTGATTACCCTTTACCGCAAGGCAAAGAAATCACAAAACAGACAGCTTCAGATTGAAATTTCATACATAGTTAGACATGACTGAACATAAAAGTCCACAGCTTTAGGTATTATTTAATATTCTCGCATATTCCCGGACACACCTACACCCCCACCTCCACTTGGATGGCCGCCTAGAGTGTGTAAAGTTCCTTAAGCTTTGGGACAAAGTTTTATTTTCTATAGCATTTAAGGGACATAATTGTATTTAAAACCCCAGTTCTTATTCCCCCACAGATTTTAGCTCAGATCTCACTGCAGAAATTCTCAGCTTTGTTGCTGCTGTTCCCTCATTGGCAATTCTGGCATCTTGTAGTTTCCATGTTTCTTCTGCAGAATTTCAACTAAATAAATCAAAGGCTAAAAAAGTCAAGACCTATGGGGGGGGGGGGGGGAGAGAGGTTTTACTACTATATGAAACCAGACAGCTAGATCCCGCGGATTGCCGTCTAATTACACTCTCAATGCATTTGATGGTCTGAATACAAGACATAGCGGAGGCATATTAAACGTGAGAGGCCGGTTAGGTCTGTGGTCTGCGGCGTTCTCAACGGAATCACACGCACATGTACAATTAGCGCGTTAGTGTCGCGCCAGTTTATAAAAAACTGCGAAACCTCAGGAATGCAGACAGGTGGAGAGATTCTGTAGTAATTTTAAAATCTGCCATTTATTGCTTTTTTACTTGGCATTGTGCGAGTAGAGCAGGCGACAGAGAATTCTTCCATTTCGGCTCCGTATAATGTGTCTAGGTGTCGCCTATTATTATTACAATTCTTTGTTTTGGTATACTTTGCGTGCTAATGACGGATCACAGACTTGCGTGTGTTTATAATGTTATGTTAATGGTTACGTCTAATAATCATGTTAATGAATGCCTGCTTTGGGCTACTTGTCAGCGCGGCATTCAACGGGCAGCGTTTACTTGTGTGTTGAACAAGCAGAGACGGCGTCGCTTTGGCGAAGGGACTAAAGTACATCGAGAAAACACGTGTTAATGGACTGGGGACAGAATAAACCCAGCGTGTACAAGTGAGTAAAACTGCTTTTAGTCGAAAAGGAAATACGTTATGCGTTATAAAATATTTTCCACACGCAACATAAATAATCAGAAATCATAAGGTATTTTTCCCCATTTGTACTTATAGCCTATGTAGGCTACTTCAGAAGGCACGTTGTCCTTTTTTTCTCACTCCTGCTTGAAGCCTCCTTACATATAAAAAAGTAATCAAATGGATAATGCATTCCCTACTAGTTAATAATACTTAGTGAAAAGTTCATAAAAATGCAGAAGTGCATCGGAAAAATCCGCTGCATTAATTAAACGGGCTATAGTCTAGCGTTTCGTTGTATATATTACCATGAAGATGGAAACATCGCTCGCCAGCTATAATAGAGTGGATAAACTATTGTACTGATCGGGTCTTGCTGTAGCATATGCTGGAAGCGTGTGATCGCAAGTATCGTCCATTGAATGTGAAAGTGGAAAAGACAGAAGAGGTACCTGTTACGGGAGCCGCAGTAAGGGATCGCGGAGTGCCGGGGTCGATCGCTCCCTTCTGACTCTAGCCGGAGTGTCACGTCGTTTCAGGACCGACCCCGCATATACAGCGCATTTGAGCCGATATGTAAATATAGTCCAGTTTTTCCTCCCACCCCCCTCCCGATTTCCTCCCACCGCTGTGGCTGGCTCACTTTCACACAGCACTCAGGCGTGACTTTTCCCAGGTCTCGAATCTCACTGTAAATACACTACATTTACTTATCATTTAGAGCGCCTTTATTATTCTCCGTAATTAACCACTTATAATACTAGCTAATACTAGCTTTCAGCTGCCACCTCAGAGTTTTTCACGCTCTGAAGATTTTTTTAATAGTCCAGAGCTGATAAAAATACAATGCATAAACATTACTCGTAACTTTAAATAATAACCGCTAATGTATGGCGTGGAACAAAAAAGACCAAAATTTCCATTTTCTATTAAACATTTTTTTATGTCGCCGTTTAACGTACTGTGTGTATTTAATTTGGCCTTTTCTGCGCTTGCTAGAAACAGGCCTATTTTCTAGGGGGGAAAAAATCGAGAATATTACCCCTGTACAGGGTGGGGAATCCGAACACCTGGGTTTGTGTATTCAGGATCTGTGTGAAGCAGGTGTAGCACAAGACTTTCCCTAAAGCCTCTGCTTCTATTAGACCCCCTGCCTCCTTCCTGTTTGCTTTGGCGCTTGACTGCTGTCTGTGCTATTTGCTGATAATATTACGCGCGTAAAGTATGCTGAGGACATTGAACCCCAATTAAGCCGGTCCACATAATAGTAAGCAGCCTTCCCCAAATTCATCATCGACTGCTATTGTTAGATCTTGAAGTAAGCCCAATGATATATTTATTCGGCATTGAATGTTTGCAAAAGGGATGTCAAACTGCAGATATCAACTGGATAAGTGTGTTAAAATCTTTTTATGCCTATTTTCCGGTATATTCTTGGTGTGACCACATAGCTGATCTTCACTTGAATAAATAGGCTACATATGGAAGATTCACACTATAAATTCCTAATGTCTTGTTAATTTTGTCAGTGAACTTCAAATTAATGGATAGTCATGTGTAACCTATTATTACAAATTAAAAGTCGTGGGGGGAGAAAAACTTTTTTGTAATTTGAAAACATCTGTGGAAATAAAAATAGCAAAATCGGGCGCTATTACCATTGTATTCTGTTTGTCCATAGTTACATAAACTGTGTGATTTCATGGGTTTATGATTTTTTTCAATTTGTTTAAGATTAGTAAACGAAAGAGAATTTTAGAAGTCCCGCAACGGGAAATTATCGAATGTGCTGCTGCGGACTCGAAGTTGCAGTCGCACCGGCGAAACGCGGAAGCGGCTCCTCCTGCCGCCGCTTCGTTTCCCGAAGTTGAAGGGGTTTCCTGGCCCGGAGAGGGACCATGTTGCCGCTGCGCTTTATCGCAGATGCGCTGCCCGATTCCGTGGCCTCTGATTTCCAGAATCTAAATAAATTCAGTGAACAGGTAAGTCCCAATTAGATATAAAAAGGAAAAATCAGCAACCATGTAACCAGCGTTTAGACATAAAAGGTGCATCGCGACCAGGGTTTGCATGCGTTTTTATGGCCGAAAGTCTAGTTTCTTATTAACTCCATGTGTAAGAATTGCAGTGAAATGGTCTGGCGAGTGTCACAACCACACTGACCAGCCCAGCGCTTTTGCGGAAAGCGGACCGAGGGCACGTGATTACGCGCGTGTGTGTGTCTACCAGCTGGTTAACCGGCTGATTACCTGTAAACGGTCTAATAAAAGGACACCTCGGCATCCGCTCTTACCAGCCCTGCTCTGGTCAAAGAAACGGGGGGAGGCGTGTTTCTGATAAATCACTAGGCACCGAAAGGCATGATCAAGCTGAAAGTTAAGCAAAAATCCGCCAAATATCTGTTATTAATGCCAAACTATTGTTTCCATTTGATTTCCGCAGCAATTTGTAAGCCTGACTGATATTCTCTTCCGCTTCCTTGTGGAGCCCAAGGAGGTAAGGTCAGCTTTTGCCAACTCAGTGCAAAATAGGTATACGTGGTCCAGTGCCTTTGTTTGTATTTCTTATTGTGGGAGTTTTTCTTACACAAAAATGTTCTGAGGGCAGAAGGAAAAATGATTGGTTCAGAGAGATAACTATCAGATTAGAGAAGGTGGATCAAAGCAACTAGAGGAGGTGGAACCAACCGGTCAGATGTCTTGGTCCCGCCCCCTCTAGTTGCTTGGACCCACCTCTACAGTCTGATTGGTTATCTGTCTGAACCAATCATTTCCTTCTGCCCTCAGAACATTTTTGTCTAAGTAAAACCCACTCGGGGATTAGCCTACATGGGTCGGTACTGTACTGATGGAGCCATAATCAAGTCTCACGAAGGAATGTGCTGTTCTACCGTTGAGAAGTGTACCTAACTGAAGTCACTCAATTAAAATAGCAGTCATATAATTTGAATGCTATTTGGGTAGACAAGTCAGACGAGAAACGGTGCTTATTTGCTCTCACTTAGTGAATCAGTTCAGGACTGTAATGATTCTTGAAGGCAGATGAAATTGCACACAAGATGTGTTAATACGTTTGTAGTTCCCAGGCTGCTTAATGTCTGTCTGCTTATTTATAAGAGGGCGTACAGACGAACAGGACACGGCACTATATTTATAGCACATTGGCAGCGGCTCCCAATACTGTTGTCGGTTTAGGGAGAGCAAGGCCTAACTCCCATCCCTGAGGTCTTCTTCCTGCCTCTTCCTCTCTGCCCCCCCCCCCCCCAGGCTGAGAGGTTTTTGCTGCAGCTGAGCGAGTTTGCAGCTGAAAATGGGATGAGCGCGGGTCCTCTGCGAAACCTGGTGAAGAACCTGCTGCTTGTGCCCCAAGGTAAGTGCGCCCCCTCCCTCTGCAATCCCCTGCCCCCCGTGCACCCACAATTCCCTGAGTCAAATTTTAGTGAACTCGCTCAGTGTCTCCCAATCCGGCCCTCGGGGACCACCAGTCCACGTGGACTGTCTGGCGGGAAGCGCAGAGGGAGCAAAAACGTGGACCGGCTGCGCGTCCCGAGGACCGGATTGGGAAACACTGAACTTTGCCTATTTCGGTCCAACACAAAATATTTTGCCTTGAGGGGAATAACTTTCCCCTGTGTCTTCTGTAAGGTGCTCTGAAGAGGAGTCTCTCCGCCGAACAGCTGAAGGAAGACCTCGTCTCTCTGGGTAAGATGTCCCTGGATGCCGTACCAGGACAGTAACTGTGATAGGTCCAGGCCAGTGTTGCTGGACTTCTGCTGTCTCCCATGTTTATAGGCTGGCTCCTAGCAGTCTTTCTCATGGAATGTAGATGGTATCAGCAGTGTTTATTAACATAATATGAGCGGTGCTTATACCAGAGAACTCTGATAATCAAAAGTATAATTTAGGTTGGTTTCTCATTAATGGAAGTAAAAATGTCCTTGCATGAGGGAGATAATGTAGAGGCTGTGGGGGAGATTGAATATATACCTATTATGGCTATAATCTTTCAGAGTAGATGTTTCATTCTTCACTTTATATTTAAAATGAGGTAGTGTTTAGCTCAGTGGTTTAAGGCTCTGTGTCCAGATGGTTGTGGGTTCTAATCCCGTGGCCTGATGTATAATCTTATCCCCGTTGGGCCCTTAGTCAAGGCACTGAAACCCAACCTCTTCCGGTGTGTTGTATGTTCTTTGACGCCAAGCTTTCTTTACTTCCATGTCACTTTGAGCTGAATAAATTGTAGACCGCAGTGTGTTGTGTAGTATACTGCTTCTGTGAATTACCCATCCCGTATCTCTCACTGCCAACCATCAACTCCAACCAAAGCAGTGCAGACCTGGGGCTGAGGGTAAGGATGTATTTGAGCTATTTATTACTCACTTAATTTACCTGGGCTGCAAAATTGCAGTGCAATAAACCAGCCACACGCTGGATCCATCGTGGACCAGCGATTCGCCAGAGGTTATTATGTAAATGACACCATTCACAAAAGGCGTGTAAGATAGGAGCCTGTTAAAAAGGCATCATTAGTATGTGGTGTTAACTGTGGGACCATTGTGTCACGCTGCAGGACATTAATCTGAATTTAACAGGGTTAAGATGATGCGTACCATTGTTGTCTTTTAACACAATAAACAGTACAGCCACCTTGGTCCTCCAGGAAGTGGGTGTGCTGCAGAATTCTGTAAACTTCCTTATCAAATGAAGGAGCAGTCATCTGGAATGGCTCCCACCAGAGCTATCTGGAGATCTTGAATGCATGATGTAGCCCAGACTTCAGGCCGTAGGTCAGCGGAGGTGTTCTGGGTGTCGGGGGAGGTGGAGTGCTTTCATACCAGTCATGGGCTCTGGGTCATCTAATTATGATGTCATAATACAGTATAGAGATAGTGTCATGTTGTCATGGAGATGACAATGGAATCCTTCCAGCTGTTATGATTTCTCTTGTCATAAAGAAGGCTGCGTCTGATTGCACATTTAAATACTTTAATTCCAAAAACATTCTCAGTGCATTTAAGGGCCATATAAATAATTTTGATAAGATGTAACAGATACCTAAAGATTAAAGGAAAATCTTCTTCACAGGGTTTGAGGTTTAAGCCAGTGGCTGTATACATTAAGGTGCATGCATGCACAAACAGAAGTCTGAACTCGATTTCAGTGAGGTCTTTGTGACCCCCCTCTCCCCCCCACTGTTTGTTTACCGAGTCACAAACTGCAGCGCTGTTAGGGCAACAGAAAGCCACAAGACTTCATTTGATGAAGAAAAGTACACTGAGATCAGAGGGTCCCTTTTTCAATTCTGGTCAGCATAAAGACATGACTGCTGCAGTAATGTGGTTTAGAGGAGACCCAGAGCAGAGAAACATCACAGCACGACTTGACAGGTCTCACTTATAGTGCAAAGTACCATTTGAAAATCAGTCAGTGATGGTGAAGATATTAGCTGGTAAACAGATTTTTCCCCTGCATAGCTAATAGGGTTGCAAAGGGGCAGTAAACTTCTGGAAATTTTCCAGAAACTTTCCACTCCATGAGAAGTTAAGCTGGGGAATTTTGGAAATATTCCAAGTTACCAAGGCAATTGCTAGGAATATATGGGAATGAATGGAAAATTCCCAGAATTTTGCACCCCTTATAGCTGATGATTTAGACCAGTAGCCCAAAGCAGGCATTCATTAACAAGTGCTGCATTCCAAATCAAAAGTCGCCCCGAGGGGGGGGGGGGGGCGGGTTCTGATCCAATAAACTTTGACCAGTTCGCCTGATGTGTAAATCATCTCGATACATATCCAGCTGTGTTCTAGATGGCCAATCTTATCTGCAAAGGGCCGGTGTCTGTTTTGCAGCAGCTCCCTAATTAGGTTACCAATTAGAGGACTGATTGGCTGAGGAATCCTCACACCTGGGTTTGAACAGCTGACCTACAGGTTATCCCAAAAACGTGCACACACACACCAGCCCTTCGCGGGTAAGATTGCCCACCCCTGTTCTAGATACATGGTGCTCGTGGACGTATTCTCTCAAGATTATCTGTGTTCTCCAGGGAAGTTCCCAACGTTGCACGTTCCACAGTTGAAACCTGTGGCTTCTAAGTTCTCACTGGCCCTCCACGTTTTAAAGGCGTAGCCCAGACCAGGCCAGGTGTCCTGCTCGCACTAATTCCAACGCTGGTCTCCAGTCTTAGTACCTTGTTTTTTCCATTTTAGGACTGAATGAAGACAAGGCCATTCATTTTTCCAGTCAGGTACAGTGTTTCCTTGGATTTGAATACCTCAGTATATGTATATGAATATATATTCATACCTGCAACCTTGACCAGGATAAATGGGTAGAGGATGGATGGATGGATGGACATTTTTCTCCACACAAGTATAGATTTTGATCCTATGTTGAACAGTGGCTATTCAGTAATTTGGTCTAACAGGATTACCAGTGAGGTGTATAGATGTAAATCTGCTATACAGGCTTTTGAACAGGTTGTTTGAAGAGATTTTCTGGTTTTCAGTCCAAACAAAACAGTGATTAATCTGTTTACACCATCAATGTGCATCTTGCCGGTTATGTAATACGTAAGGACCTGGAGGTTTGGGCGTCTTACACGAGCGTTGAGGGATGTCTTCTTGTTTCCCTTCTTGCTTCTCCAGTGGAAGGTCCACTACGCTGTGCTCTCCAGGCTTGCCGTCGGCCAAACGCTGATGGTGAACCAGCTGGTGGACATGGAATGGAAATTTGGGGGTAAACACGTCGGCAGCGGCAACGAGCCAGAAAACCACACTGGTCGTGTACGAACGCGTCGCTCTGGGAATGTCGCGTCGCAGTCTTCCCCAGTAATCGCCCCGAGTTTTGATGCTGATAATCATTCACAAAATCCAGGGCTGTTTCCTTGTTTCCTGCAAATGGGTTCTGCAGGTCACTCGGTCACGGCGGAGCTGCTTTTCCCATCTAATATTAATGAGCAGAGTCGCCGAAGGCGCTTGTCCATTTATAAAGACCCACTTGTAGCAGTGACATGAAAATTGGCAGCTTTCAGAAGACATTCTGATGTTTCTAACAGTCTAACAGTTCTAAGAGCGGCCTGCTCCGATCGCTCGCGTAATTAGGGTTTTGTCGGGAAGTCTGAGCGTTCCCTTTGTAGGTAATGTCTTTCTCGAGGGTGGAGAGCTCGCTCCCGGCGACCTAACGAGCGCTCTCTCCGCAGTCACCGTGGGAACGAGTGAGCTGGAGAAGGCGGGGAACATCTTTCTGCAGGTAGGTCTGGTGTGTCAATAATCAGTGACCGTGTTGGTAATAGCTGCAGGAACGTGGACTTCTGATTAATAATATATGTTTGGTAAATGCATTTTATCGGCTTTTCCCGTTGATGGCAGATTGTCGCAAGTTACAAAAAGCCTCCCTTCGATTCCTTGTCTGTAAAAAATCACGCTGAGTACTGGCAGACCTCTTATGGTCCAGCCTAAATACTGTATGAACCTACTGAGAATTAGCAGATATGATTTTCATTTGCCGTGGATTTAGACACAGCTTCAGCTACACGGTTCCAGGTTTCACTTGCTCTTATTTGGCGATGAGGCCGCTGTTCCGTTTGCTCCCAGAGATGAATGTGGGTACTGTCTTGTTTCTCAGCTGAAGCTGGTTATCCGAAAGGGGAACTCGACGGAGAACGTCTACATGGGTGAGATCTGATTTTCTGGGCCGTCTGCTGCCCCCAATTTAATGCCTTCTTGGCTGTTGACATGCTGCTGACTTTCAACGGCCCTGTAAACACCCCCGATTCCCCTCCCCCCTTTCCCCAGAGCTCACACTCCCCCAGTTTTACAACTTCCTGCACGAGATGGAGCGAGCCAAAGCCAGCATAGACTGTTTCAGCTGAGCGAGTTTGGGAGCCTCTAGCCCCCCCTCCCCCGAGGTGAGGCGAGGCAGCTGCCAGATCGGTGAGGCACGGACCACGGCGGGTCCGGCGGAACCTTTGGGGGGGGGGCGCCTTAAATGCTATCCCAGGTCCTCCGGAGCCAGCCTGGGCCCAGCGAATCCAGGGTGATCATCACCCGTGTCCCCCCACCCCCCCAATTCTCCTTTTTTGTTTCTCTTTATAAATCGTTCTAAATTGTACAATAAAAATAAAATTTGTATGTGTTGTGTGTGTGTGTGTGTGTGTGTGTGTGTGTGTGTGTCATATTGACTTGTGATGGGTTGGAGCCCCATCCTGGGTTGATCCTTAGGATAAGTGATTACAGAAGATGGATGGATGGATAGAGGGATGTTCCGGAAGAAAGTCCATTCCCCTTTGAAACCCTAGGCCAGTTGTCATGACGGACCTCTGAACACTGTTTCTCCTTCCTTCCCGTCTCTTGCCTTCCAGCCTGCAGTCAATTCCTTCCTTGCTGCGTTGCCCCCCCACTCTGACACTCATCCTGCGGAGACGGGATCTCATGCTGGGAAGTAGCGAGGAGTCTGTGCCTGTCGCTCAGTCTGTTGTTCCTGCCTCTGGTCTCCATTGTACTGCAGAAAGGGCTTAACAGCCTTTCTTGCGGCCCATCAGATTCGTTTATGAACTGATGCAAAGTTGCCTGTGATCAGGAGGTTGCCGGTTTGAATCCCGATCAAAAATTAATACATTCCGAATGTTGTTTTGTGTCTTATAAAGCTTTTCCACTGTCACCAAGAACTGAGCTGTACCGCAAACTGATTTATTTATTTTTTTTGTAAATTATGTGACTCGTACCCATGCTGACGTGGGTGACTAAACCAAGGTCATTGCGTCACCATCATCTGCTTGGTCGAAATGCACGGAGATACTGTTGATCTGCGTCAATATGCATAAAGTAGCTGAAGGAAAAAAGGGCGTATTCTATATATTATTCATTATTAATAGTATCGCACATTGCAATGTATTGATGTATTCCCAGAACTTGAAAATTTCCAACTGCCTATTTAAAAAAAGTACTGTAGGATAGCTGAACAAAATGGATTCGTAATGCTAATTTATGCAAGCGAATGCTAATTCCGATGCTGTTCGACGCTAACACAAGGCAGTTCACAGGCCTGCTAGCAGAAATTAGCACGCAGTAAATCATGATGTGCGCTGTGTGAACAGTAAATAAGCGTCTCTTTGGTTTTATGTTTCTGTCGCTCTCCAAATCCGGCAACGTCTTTACCGAGCCGACCCAGCTGCAGCGGGAACCCGAAGGCAGCTGGGATCGCGCCGTAACTGGTGTCTTTTTGCCGTGCGGTTCAGTCCCAGCCCGCGGTCTCTCTCCTGGGAAGCGGGGTCGGCGTGTCTCTGTCCGCTCGCCCTGCCACACACAGGGCCGTGTCCCACCCTCCGCCGAGTCGTCGTGCGGCTCCGAGACCCTAACGGGCGGCCATTAGGGTCTGCAGCCAGCTGTTCGCTGGCTTTTACTGCTGCAGTGAGGAAAAAGGGTGCATGTGGTAAAACCATACATCAGATACATACAAAGGCTGGTTAGGGAAAGCATTCTTACTGCGTCTGCACACACCTCAAAACAACAGATCCAGAAATGGTCCAGAGGCCCAAATCGACAAGCACTTCCTGATAGGAATGATGGATGGATGGATCAGTGGATGGATCAGTGGATGGATGGATGGACAGACTTTACTGATTCTAACAGGAAATTCAGTCGCTCCACCTTCACAAGATGACTGAATTTTCTGTTAGAATAGGACCTTTGTGGGGTGTTATTTTTTCGCGTCAGTTTCATATCCCGGTGTGCTTCCAGAATAATCGGGGCCATTCTGAGGGCAGCCCTGTCGGCCGGTGTGTAGTTTGGGGGGTCGAGGATCAGCATAAGGACGCTGGGTTTGAAGTGACCTTTCATTTTTGGAGATTCTTCCCCGCCGTGGATATAGGGCGAGATCTTCCTCGAAGCAGTCGTAAGGTGTCTGCTTGAGCCAAAGCGCCTCCCCCCCCCAATCACTGGCTGCTTCACCTTCAGCTGCTCCCGTGTTTCCTCTGCCCTCCTTGATGAGCCGGGCTCGTTCAGCCACTTGCGGTTACCAAGATCCATCTCCTGTCTGCACATCTGTTCCCTCTCCGATGAGGGAGAGCAGTAACCAAAGAAAAACGATAGCAAAACATTCCATTACGGGACCAAACGTACCGCCAGCGAGCTGTCAGTGGGATAATGTTTGTTCCTATGTGGAATGCAGACATCATTCTCCTGTCCCCCTCCCATTTAATATGCTGCGCATGCAGTCTGTCAATGGCTCAGAGGCTGCGGCGTAACCGGCCCACTGCCCAGCGTGTCGGGACATGCTGACCCACAGCAGGGGCCCCAGAGCGGCTGCCGGACCGCCAGACTGACAAGGTGGATCCCAGCACAAGAATCGCCACGTGTGATATTTCTCTGGACCATCATGGGGTCTGGCAGGTGGCTTTTGGGAGGTGTTTTGAGAAATAAGAATTCTAACTCCGATGTAATAACCCTACCTTGAGTGATCTTACAATAAATAAAGATCCCCCTCAGATTTTTCAGAAACAAAATAAATAGCTAGTAAGTATAGTTAGAACATGGTTGCTGGCTAGCTGGTTAGCAGAACATGCTGCTTCAGCATCTCCTAAATAAGGAAGGAGTTTATTTAATATTCAGTGTAGTGAGTGTGGTCAACAGGGGGCGACAAACTGCAGGGGCCCCACGCAAATGCATGGTTTGAGTGGCGGTTGATGCTGCCGCTGCCAGTGCGCATCACGGGTGACCAGTAACACCACCCAGCTAGTGGCATCTCAAACCTCCCCCATCTGCTTTGGAGGGGTGGACACAAATGCCCCCTGCTGGTCACATGAAGCAATGATCTTGAATTTTTCTCCATTGTTTAAATCTTTATTAAAAAGAGGAACAAAAGTCATTTACGCACACATGTCAGGTATCTGGGCTGAAAGGCAATTAATATGTGTGAAAATATTTAGCAGTAAATATGATACCTGCTGTCTATTTGATAAATGATAAATCTTTTAATTGCCATTTGCACAAGTATGAGTAGAGGAAATAAAAGAAAACAGGATTTTTTTTTTTTTTACTGTTTTTTAAGATTATAGATTTTTGGAGGGTGGAGGATGAAGAGCTGGAAAATAGGTGTCCCAGGAGCAGTGCCCCCCCCCCCCCCCCACGGGGCCCCTGCCGTGTGTGAGGGTAGGGAAGCAGGTCCTTTGTGTGGCTGAAATATACACCGAAAAGGAACCTGAAAAGGATGCCCCCGCTTTCAGCTCATGGGGGGGTGGGGGGCTGCAAGCACAAGGCAGGTGGGGAGGGGGGGTTGTCACCTCCCCCCTCTAACGTACCTCTGCTATGGCCCCTGCTCTCTTTCGTATGGGGCTTATGAACAGGTTTCCGGTGAAAGAGGCAGGCCGGCCCGACCCACGGTGGTGAGGCTGAGACAGGGGGAGCAGCTTCCTGTCATAGATCAGACCCCCCACCCCCCCTACCCCGGCCTGGAGCTAATCTGACCCGGGCAGGCGGGTCCTGACGGGAAAGGGGCTCCCCTGTGGGGGGTGGGGGTGCCACACCGGCCAGTTAAGGCCTCTGTGGTTAAGGGCACGCAGGTGCACATGGCCAAGTTTACGGGGGGGTCCAACGGCGCAAGGAAACAAAAAGGGGGGGCATTAAGGGGGACCCCAAAACAACCCCAGGCCTGTTCACAGATCACATGGCCACGCGGGTAATTTTGTTTAACACTGATGTCAAACCAGCACAGACAGAGACACAGGGATGCAGGAGCGGTTACACACACACACACATATAGACATACACACAAAGATACACACACACAGAGTTCATTGTGGTAAATACAAACCTGAACGCACTCAAACACACACATGCACGATCATGCACGCACACACACACATACATTTGTATTCTTATCTTTGTGGGGACTCTCCATTCATTTCTATGAGCATAACACTAATCATAACTATGTCAACCTTAACCCCTACCTTAACTTTAATTAACCAAACAAAATAAAAGACTTGACATTTTTAGTTTATTTTGTCCCCACAAGCTAAAAAGTAACAGATTTGACCACATTGTGGGGACATACATGCACACACACACACACACACACACACAATGACACGCACGCTGTGCCCAGGTGACGCTCTGCTCCATCAATCCACCGGAGCATTCTCAGATGCAAACAATATTCTTTCTTCTGATAATTAGCTCAATCTGCAGATATGACTCTGATCTTCATCTGTTGTTTATCCCCACTGCTTGGTTACCGGTTGCTATGGTTTCCCGCGGGCTGATCGCGTTTCCTTGGCAACCAGGCCCATCCCATTGTTTCCGACTGCATGGTGGCCTCCAGGATCGGTCATGCCATCGGCCTCCCCTCCTCCTCCTGCACCTCCTCCTCGTGGCCCTATCCCCTCCCTCTCACCAGGGGGAGCCGGTGAAGACCCACAGCATCCCGGTCCAGACCTAAACCAGCATGCACTGAATTCCAGAAACTTCTTTTCCTTTTGTATGACACAGTCAAGGTGGAATATACTCAAAACACAGATGTATGAAGCCCATTCTCGCCTGTGTATGACACAGCGTCTGTAACTTTCCAGACGTCTGCACTGCTGCTGGTTCCTTTTTAGAAAACATATTAAGCGAAAAATAACAGCCTCTGATTATTCTTACCAGAGTCCATCTAAGAAACTGCACTCTGTCGCCAGAGATACCGAAGGCCCTGTTGAGGTGATGCAGTTACCCAAACAAAACACCAGGGGGCAGCTGCAGGCAAAATTCCAGCACCAACCTGGAAGACAACAGGAGTGTGTTGTTTAGGGCTCCCTTGTTTCGGACAAAAGATGGAGTTGCAGCACTCACCGGGGCCTTATTAACCACAGCTACAAGCATTTAAGGGTGGTAACATTAGCAAACAGGTGGCTTGCTTCGGACTGTAATCCTGCTCAAACATACTCTGAGGAGTGCTTCCCCTGAATCAATCAGCGATGCTGCCAGTCTCAATTTGCAGTTGCATTTTATTTATTTAGCGGAGACTTTTACCCAAAGTTACGTACATTTTTCTGAGAAAGCAGGGTCAGCCAGCTCCTGGAACAGGTGGGGTTAAGGGCCTGGCTCAAGGTCCCAACAGCAAAACCACTCTAGCAACTCTGGGATTTGAACCAACAACCTTCTGGTGACACACGATGATGTGATACTAGAAACCATTTAGACTTGTGAGAATTATAATCTATAAAGTACTTACATTTTGTTAAAGTGCCACCAGATGTACATTTATGCGTGCAGCCGCTAGCGTGTGCTGCACGCGGTCCCAGTGGAGGGGGGGGATGCCGGACAGCTGCGGGTCACCTGCACACACTTCCCGGGCACTGTGCGCCAAACGGGAGCCCCCTGGGAGGTGATGTCCACGCCCCTCTTTATACCTGGAAATGATTTCAGACCCAGTCCTTTTGACTGAGTGAGGGGGGGGTGGGGGGGGGGCATTTCATTCTTTTGGGTTTTCCTGGAGCCTAAGTGCAGCTGCCTCTCTTCTAGGTGTTGGCATCTGCTAGTGAGTGTTTTTAAGCGGGGTGGGGGGGGAGGCGCACGCTGAGGAAACATCAGCCTTTTCAAGTTGTGGGGGCAGGAAATGCCAGCCTGGAGGTTACATTGGGGGTGGGGGGCAGCAGAAGGAGCTTGGGGGGCAGAGTGTGTTTGTGTGTGTGTGAGAGAGAGAGCAGATCTCCTGCCCGAATACCTGGGGGGGGTGGCCTCTCTTCAGTGCCTCACATGCTCATACCCAGAATGCACCTGTGTAACAGTCATATCTGTGCACAAGGCGGGGAGGCAGTTAGACTGTGTGTCGCCACCGGGGGAGCGTCTGGCCGGCCACCGCGGCAACAAAGCCTCCCCCATCATGCCTCACTCCCTGCGCCCTGACACCATGTGACCCCCGTTGGAGTCCCTCAGCACGTCCATGACGATGGCACTGAGATGACATTAAATGGTACCCCACCATCCCCGGGCGGATCCCATGCGAACACGTGAAGCTGAGGGTTCGATCTGGGAGGAACCAGGTCATCTGACCTTTAAAATAGCTAAACCTGAATATTTTACCCTTTATCTTAAAATTCCTTGCTTCCGAGGGACTAGGCTTGACCTAAGCACTGTGGCCCCCGAGTCCCTGTCCCATAGCTTTAAAACTCCGAAATACATTCCTCTGAAACTCCCCCAAGGGTCGGTGCCCCCAGCCCTCATATTTAGCTGAGATAGAACTGGATATACGGTCGTTAAATAGCCATTGTGTTCTGTGGTCGACGCCACCGTAATAATCAGATCCGGTATTCTGTACCGTGTGCTGCTTGCTGATGGCGGCAGTTAGCACGGCTCGCCCGGTTTTTACCGGTTAAAGCGGGTGTGAACGCTGCGGGTGGGCGGGTCAGGATTTCAGATAAGTGGGCGGGACTCTTAACAGCTAGCAAGTTCCTCTAAGTGTGACTGCATCGCCGTGGAGACGTGACGTTATTACTGACCTCAGCGAAACGTGACGCATGACGGGATGCGCAGACAGGCCAATGCAGTAAACGGTCAGAGAATTTAAGAAACTCCCACCCTGCCTTACAACTGGAGAGTGATCCCCATGAAATACCAAAGGGTTTATATTGTCCAGAAAAACCTCCCGTCAGTTTGCTTTCTTGTGTTTGTCTGAGCGAGATCTCATGGCCAGGGGGCCACAGCCTGCACCGACACCACAAATGAGGCAGGGGGCGCTGTACACAGGAGTGAGAATGGTCCCTGTGAGTGACATGTCTATGTGTGTGTGTGTGTGTGTGTGACAGGCGTGTGACAGGCGTGTGTGCCGCTTACGTTCTCCCTCACGCCGCGCCTCAAAGTCCTGGTCCCGGACGGCAGGGATTAGCATCCGCCCACCCAGGAGCGCCGCAGCCAGCCGCCGTCATGGCAACGGATCCGCACGGCGTTCCCGGTGCGGCTCCTCGCTGCAGAGCGTGGATCCGAACTCTGTGCCTGAGGGGTGGCGCGGGGGGGGGGGATGGGGACAGACAAATAATAAAAGGAAAACGTTGCGCCACTGAACCTGCGAAGCCAGCAGAAAGGGCCCCCCCCCCCCCCGGGGCGGCCAGTATTGCACCAAGCCTTGATGATGGCAGTCTGGCCTGAGGTGGGACAGGGGGATGGAGACACAGACGGTCCAGTTCAGGCGGGGTCCGGATTCCCATGTGGGTCACAAGACGGAAATTGGCCATCAGACGGCGAGCGGAGAGAGCAGCGTGTGGCACTGTGTGACGTTTCAGACAGCGGTTGAGATTTCGACAGAAGGGTGACAAACATTTCTCAGAAGGATGGTAAGAAGGTAAACCGCAGATGACTGACCACTTTTCTACTGAACAGCAGGTCGCAGAGGCTCCGTCCAGCGGCTCCGGGATCGGAAAAAGGGAGAAGAGGCTCCCTTTGAGACAAACACATTTTGTAATGCACTTTCACTTCCCATAATGCTGTTATTTTAATAGACCCCCATCCCCCACCTTTGCCTTTACCCAGGGTGGGGGGGGGGGTGTTTTTGAAAAAGTGTTATGAAAAATAAAGGTCAAGCGGGCAACAGGCTGGGCAGCAGGAATTTTACGGCGACGTCTGCAAACCTGGCATCCCTGTGAGTGCCTCTGGTCGGCCTGCCGACGTAAGGGGCAGGTCCTGATCGTACTCCTCAGGGCAGGTCCTGATCGTACTCCTCAGGGCAGGTCCTGATCGTACTCCTCAGGGCGTTTCCTGAGTATCAGGGCCAGATCCAGGAGATCCTGATAGGCACAAGGGGGCCCAGACAAAGTCTAGAAAAATTATATGAAATATTTTCCTATATGTACTTTAGGGAAATGATGATAATTACACACAAATTTATATGAAAAAAATAAATCCCATCTATCCATTTTGTGTAATCGCTTTTCCTATTCAGGGTCACGATGATCCAGAGCTTATCCCAGAGGCTACGGGCGCAAAGCAAAAATAAAACCATATACATCAAATTAAAATGTTTATGCGCAGGCAGAAACATGGCCACCTCTTGCTAAAGGCAGAACAGGCAGCTGTCTAAGTCCCCTGAATTACGTCAAATGATCATCAGTTTTCTTGGTAGGGGGGCATCCCAAGTAAAATTTTCCTAGGGTTACTGAAAATGCAGATCTGGCTGTGGTGAGTGTACATTACTTAAGGGGAATTAGTATTTTTATCAGGATGTCGTGAATCCGCCTGATTGGGGAATCCCGTGCCATTCTTTTTAATTTCCCATATTGGTAAAAGAATTTTTAAAAACCAGGAAAGCCTCCACCCCCGGGGTCTGTTTTCTGCGATATGTGTTTGTGTACACGGCCCGAGGTGGACCTCCCCCCGCCCCAGAGACCACACCCCCTCATCTCTGCTCCGGCTCTGGGCCGGAAGGACAGTCCATAGCAGAGATAACAGGGACTCAGTCCGGTAGATGGCCAGCTGGAAGCAAGCCCACTTACCCCTCCCTGCCTCGAGCACACAACCGTGCAATCGGGGCACAGGCGCACACACACACACACACACACACACACACACACACACACACACATGTCAGGTAAACATATCTTTATGGGGACCGCTCATTAATTTCTATGAGAAAAATGCTAATGCTAACTGTAACAACCTTAACCCCTACCAGGCCCTAACTATAACCATAGGTAACCAAGCGAAATACAAGACTTTTTTCATTTTTAGTTTTTTCATTGCAGTCACAGATTTTTATTAAATTGAGTTTTTCCTTATGGGGACTAGTTTCCTGGGGGGAAAAAAGAGTATTCATCATGTTGTGGGGACATTGTGTCCCGATAAGGAAAGGTATAGCCGCTCACACTCACACTCACACACACACACACACACACACACACACATTCTGCATAAATGCTGGATTAGAGTGCCTGAATGATTTAAATTTGATAGATGGATAGCCAGACATACAGAAAGACAGACTGACAGACAGATCATTTATCCTGAAAAAAATTACAGAAGTAGCACTGCGAAACACATAGCAGTGTACTGATATTTACACATGTGGACATTTAATTACTTTTTCAGAACTCCATCTATAAAATATTGCTTTATGAATAATGTTAACATATATCAGGCCTTCATTGGGCTAAAAAAAACATAATTTCATTTTCCTCTGTACTTTAATACCGTTGAGAACAAATCTATGACATCACATTCAAATGATACATATTTGAATACCCACATTAACTGCAAAACTTTATTTTGGAGACAAAAAACTTAAGGAGTTGGAGATCATTATACGTATGGCAGCTTAGTGTATTAATGTGTAGCAGTGTGACCTCAAGTTTATTTTTTTGCAGGGGGGGTCTGCATGCTCTCTCCCTGCGTCGTGTGGTTTTCCATCAGCTACTCTGGTTTCCTACTGCAGTCAGGCGAATTGGTGTCTCTGAATTTCCCAGTGTGGCTACTCTGGGATTGACTGGCACCCCATCAAGGGTTTAACTGCTGCTTTGTGCCCTGTGCTGCCTGGGATGGGCTCCAGCGCCCCCCCCCCCCCAACACACACACACACACACACACACACACACACACACAGCCCTAACCAGGATAAGCACTTGGAAGCTGGATGGAAGTTACTTTCTAAGGGTAACCAACTAGCTACATCCACCAAAATTACCCTAACAACCCAGAGATGCCCCACACCTAACAGCTAAATAGTTATTTTTCGGAATGATATATGTTTCAGTAGAAGGTAAAATAACTTAAGGACTAAATAAAGGCGGTGCGCGCGCCACGTGTGCGCGTGCGGGTCAGCAGACGGACCACAAAGGCAACTGACTGTGAAAGGAAAACAGAACAGTTAAACTGCCGGGCGAGGGGGGGGGGGAGCACGGGAGCGCTGATCGGAGGGGGGACCCGTGTCGTCATTCTTACTTTTAATAATCTTTATTGCTCAAGTCTAGACCATAATATAACCGCAACGGACACTCTATCCTCCCCCTACGACGAACAACTAAAAATACAAATAATAATCAATACTATCAATACTAGCATAATCCAATGTTAATTTTTGCGTGGGTTTTTACACACACACACACACACATATATATATATATATATATATATATATATATATATATATATATATATATATATATATATATATATATATATATATAAACCAAAACCTTAACCAAAACCTGTTTTTACCCCCGTGCTCCGTTTAGGCTACTTTGCATGCAATACAAGGACCATGTTTAATCGCAGCTTTCCCCACTTGGGACGGCCGATCCGATCTGTCCTTCTTCCGGACGGACGACAGAAGCGCTCTTCCTCTCCCTCTCCAGCTAGCATGAAACGGGGTCTTTCCGGGGACATGCACCTTCGTATAGGTGGACGGCATAGTAACATTCGTGATTACACACCAAACGCGCCTGCTTTTTTGTTATATATATATTTTTAACGTTTGGGACGCATATTTATGGGTGATCGAACCGTTCAGGACAAATACCGGACGGGAACTTTACACGGGTCCATTTGTAACAGGTGGGGGACTGCTCCCGGTGCGGTTTAGCGGGGGGAGGGTGGGCTTATGGGGGCGATTTCAGACCTCACAGCCACGTCAGAGCCGTCCCGTTCAGATCCGCCGCCGCTGTCTCAGAGCCCGGGGAGGTGGGAATAAAATAATTATTTATATTAATTCGGTCGTTTTTTTCGTGGTTTTTTTTGTGGTGCGGGGGTTCATTTTAATCGTTAGGATTTCTCCCCCCCCCCTTTTTTTTTAATCAGCTGGGAGACCTTTAACGCACAGGTGGGAGAAGCTCGTGCCATAGGACGGCCCCCTCTTTCAGTTCCTCGGCGGAGGAGGTGTGCGGCTGACATTTGTTGTTGCCGTTTGGGACAGGAGACAAAACGTTTCTGCAAACAGGTGTGAGAGGCACACTAACCCGCGCTCAACGCAGATATTCCTCTTTATTATTAGGGAGGGGGAAAGCGACACCGCGCCGTTCCTCCTTTTTCTGCCAAAAAGAGGAATCGGCTGTAACGGCGAGCTTTTTTTTTTTTTTTTTTTCTTTACTTTCTGCGGTGTTAATTGGGATAATTTCAGGAAATATCCGGCCGGTTATTAAACGGCAGGTCAGCAGAAAAGCCATGTCAAGTAAGAGATCATGCTCGGATCTGACGAGGAGAAGCCGGAGCCCCGTCGCCTCGGAGGCTGAGATGATGTTCAGCCAATTTCAGGACTGGTGCCTCCGCACTTACGGGGACTCCGGTAAAACAAAGACGGTCACCCGGCGAAAATACAACAAGATCCTGCAGACGCTGCTGCAGGGCGACGAGGCGGACGGCGTCTACGCGGAGAACAGCCACATCAACGCCAAATTCAAATTCTGGGTGAAATCAAAAGGCTTTCAGCTCGGGGGCGTCCAAGGCGACTACAAGAAAGGGGCATCCGGAAAACCTGTCCTTTACGTCCCCATCAAGGCAGCGGTCAGTGACATGTGTGTCTCTCCCTGTGTGCGTCTCCGTGCCGTTTGCACATTTAAACCCCTTTGTGCTGTTATATCCTGATAAGTACGTTTATGTTTGTGAATCGCATAGACATTGACACCTGTGTTTAATTCTAACTTTTTTTATAGGGGGGCGGTTATTGTCCCCCCCGCCCCTCCCCCTCCCGCCTTCAATAAAAAAAAACACATCGGTTATGTCCCATCCGAGATACCCGGTACCCCAGAAGGGAAAAGCAGACGCGGGAGAGGGAGGGGGGCGGTTTAGATCCACGTCCTCCCAATTTGCATCGTGTTGTCCGGCCAGCCGAAACAGGACGGTGCCCCGCTCGGCTTCACAAAGCGTTTGTTTTACTTCATTTGTTGAAAAAGGAAAGGAAAAGCTCTTAAGCAGCACCGAAGCCCAGATGAACAGGCGTGGTGTCCCTGTTTAAAAAAGAAATGATATTTTCTGTGTTTTATACGTATTTTCTATAAATTTTTTGCAAAGGTAGGCATGCGTGCGTACGCGGTCGGACAGCCGGCCCAGCCCCATCCGGAGGGACGGCATGAAATTGCCTTAGTAATTAGCCCAGAAAACGGAACTACCCATAAATAAATCTATGTAAAAAGTAGCCTACCGCTAGCTAATAAATAAACCACGGATATCAGCAAGTGCCGTGCGATTAAAGAACGTTTTTCTGTATTGTTTTGTTTAATACTAAGGGTTGGGGACAACTGTTGATTATAATGAGGGTATGTATATTGACTTTTAATAATGCATTAGGTTTGGTAGGCGCAGCCTGTCCTGCACTGAACCCCCAGGCAGAAACGGTCCTTCCTGGGATGGCGGTGGGGGTGTGAGTTAGTATCATCGGGCTTCTGATGATCCTCATGACAACCCTTTGCCTAGCTTTGAAACTATTTATGAACTGAAACTCTTCGAATAATATCTGTGCAAATTTTATTTAACGTCCACGTTCAGTTGGAATAAGGTCGAAAGTTCATCTGAATGGTGAAAAGCAAACACGGAAATAGTGCTTTCTCCTTATGTATCAGTTTAAGGTATGGGTACGTGGAAGCACAGGTACAGATAGATTAAGGATACACATCGGACAGGAGTTCAGCTTCACTTTGCCTGCACAAAATACTCAAAGTAGTAGCGGGACAGGACTGCATTCATGCTAGTTTTAGGAGATCAATCATCCTGGATCAACTTCAAAACGAGGACATCCTAAAAATTAGACTCTTGAGATCTTTTACCCGGTAGAAAATGGCCAATTTAAGGTTTAGTTGTTCAGTCCATGCAAAACAAAGCATGAAACAGCCGAAGATGGCAGCGCGGATGCATTTGGACGGTGTCTTTAATACCCGAGGCATCGTTCATTACGTAATTTATCTGCGCAGAAACTTGCACAGTCTCCAGCTTCGGCCCTCTGTGTCTTACAGCTGGATGTTTACTGAAGCGAATCAAACTGCGAGGCTGATCCCGGGAGTCACAGTAAGTCAGCCTCGTGGATTTAAATGTGCCATGTTTCGCTCTGAGGCAGAGTTTCCTATCCTACTCCAGACCTCTGCCATTATAACGAAACCAGTTATGCTTCGCGGGATGGTATTCAAATCCCGAATTTTACTATTTAAATTCAGGCACCATATCCGTTAATACCATGGCCACAATTATGAGAGAAAAACGCACAGGGTGGTAAAAAATGAATAACAGATCGCGGGTCTGCCAGAAAAAGACTGTCAGCTCCACGAGTCGATCTGAATGTGTGCTCTCGCGGACCGGACCGACTTTATTTCTGTCCCTCGGGGGAATTGAGAGAGGACCTGTCAGGTGGGGGGGGGGGGGATGGAGGTCACAGCCTGCCTGGCTTCAGCAGAGCTCAGGCAGGATCAAGGTGTCACAGGCTGCTTAGGTGACAGTGTGTGTTTGTGGTGGTGGGGGGGGGGGGTATGGTGTGTGGGGGTGGGTACGATGCACAGGAGACACTGATGGGGGTGGGGGGAGGTGTTTTTTTTTGGTGCCCATCTGGAAGGTTAGGCTGGGTCGAGATCCTCCCTGTTCACTGATTTTGTCGTACACCTTCCACGATGGCTTTTCCCAGCATGCAAATCGTATCTGAGGGTGAGGCTAGAAATTGCTGTATGTGCTAATATGTGTGAAGGGACATCTGGCAGCATGGGGACACTGTGACATGAGGATAGTGTGGCATGGGGGCAGGGTAATATGGGGACAGAATGGCATGGTGACACTGTGACATGAGGATAGTGTGGCATGGGGACAGGGTAATATGGGGACAGAATGGCATGGTGACACTGTGACATGAGGATAGTGTGGCATGGGGACAGGGTAATATGGGGACAGAATGGCATGGTGACACTGTGACATGAGGATAGTGTGGCATGGGGACAGAATGGCATGGTGACACTGTGACATGAGGATAATGTGGCATGGGGACAGGGTAATATGGGGACAGAATGGCATGGTGACACTGTGACATGAGGATAGTGTGGCATGGGGACAGGGTAATATGGGGACAGAATGGCATGGTGACACTGTGATATGAGGATAGTGTGGCATGGGGACAGGGTAATATGGGGACAGAATGGCATGGGGACACTGTGACATGAGGATAGTGTGGCATGGGGACAGGGTAATATGGGGACAGAATGGCATGGGGACACTGTGACATGAGGATAGTGTGGCATGGGGACAGAATGGCATGGTGACACTGTGACATGAGGATAGTGTGGCATGGGGACAGGGTAATATGGGGACAGTGTGATTAGGGTACAGGATGACATAAGGACAGCAGCACCCTGAACTGAGGATAGAGGTTTATGATGCTAGGTGTGTGTGTGTGTGTGAGAGAGAGAGAGAGATTCAGGTTTGAAAGAGACATTGAGTGTCCCTGAGAGTCACATCAATTCGGACTTTTTCTCTATGGAACAATGAAAGGTGGGACCCTGGACGGTGAGACCAGAGCCCAGGGATGTGTGTGCGACCCCCCCGTAACCATCCGTGTTGGCTGCATGTTCCTGTGCACGTGTGTGAGCTGCATAAGGGCCACAGGGAGGGGGGGGTCATCGAGTAAACGGCTCATCAACTGAACCGCCGGCACTGGGCTGTCGGACGCGCCCCCCCGCCCCCACAGACCCACCCCCCCTCGCAGGCTCCTAAAAATAGGGCCAACGTTCCTCTTTCCTGTGAAAGACGTCCCACGAGCAGCTTTTTTGACTCAGCCCTCAAACGGAAAAGGGCCAAGCGTGGCAGTAGCTTGGGGTCCCGTGACAGGGCAGGGCGGGGGGCGGGGGGCGGAGGGGGGGGGGGGGGGCGGTGGTAACGTGTAACACCCTGTACTACTTTTGTTTTTGAAAAAAAAAATGTTTTACGTAGAACAGAGAGTGTGATAAAGCGTCTATACCGTCCGTGTTGCCTGAATGCTCATACTTGGATACCTTATTGTTATTCTTGATTTGTTTGGTAGATGTTTGTTAGCTCTTGCTCCTCTGCTGCTCACACTTGTATCTGGGCATTCATTGGAATCTCAGCCAAGCTACGTTTATTTCAAGCTGACTGCTTGTGCATCTTAAATAAAATAAAATTGAATAAAATATAAATAAGATCAGAGGGGAACTGTTTTGAATGCCTGAGCATGTGAGCACTGGGAGGGTCATCCCAATATTTCGTCTAAGCTATTGCTGCTCCAGTTTGCCCAGTAAGCCATATGTGCACATGCTGGTCTTGCCATAGCGTTAGAAGGAGGACCTGCAGGCAGGTGGTAGGTCTGGATTGTCGGTGGTTGGATAGTCTTGGTGGTCTGCTAAGGTCTTGGGGTGGGGGTAGGGGTCAGCATAATTTTTTTTAATTCTCTCCTTTTCAGTTCCCTGCGTTTGACCCCCGGCCGTAACACGTGTCGATGGGACGACCTGCGAGATTAACCTAATTGGGCTGGACCTCTTATCAGGGCCGAAATCTCAGCGGGACGCTGACCCGTCAGAAATAAATACACTAAATTGACTCGAATGGCCAGCACTGCACTGATTCCCCCCTCCTCTGCATGTGCCCACCCGCCTCTGGTCATCTGGTGTGGGGGGCGGGGGGCTGGGGTGACAGAGGGGGCAGCTTCCTTGCGAAATAAGAGAGTCACGGTGCAGGTGGGGGCAGCTTGGGGGAGCGAGCGCCTGCTCCAGCTGCCTTGTAACGCCAATTAAGGGTGGGGGGTGGGAAAGCTTCAATCAGATGGAGTTAATGAGCCTGGGGGGCGGCAGGAGGCCGTAGGGGAGGGGGGTGTCCCATCCGGCGGTATTAAAAAGGCCTGAATGTATAACCTGTTTCATAGTGAGGAATTCCACCGTTTCATTAGGTTGAGTGTCGGATTCAGGGACGTGAGCAGCTTTGGCCCCGTTCTGCCGGATCCGGGATGAAACCCGGGATCCTGCTGCTGCACCTGCAGGAACGGGCCTGTTTCCAGCAGCTGGGGGGCGGGGGGAGGGGGGAGGGGGATACAGACACCCCACTGCTATAACTGGCCCCTTAACAGCAAAGATCACCAACATCTCTTTATCGCCCTGTCTTTATCCGGTTTACCCGTCCCTTTGCCCCCCCCACCCCGCCTCCCAGTAGCACGTGGCTTGGCCCCTGGCTTTGTCCTTGTGGCACGCACCTCATAATTATTATACATGCCCCCCTCCCCGAAGGAGCATTGTGACGAGCAGAAGGCTGTAGCCCCCCCCCCCCCCCCCCCGCACCTGGCAGGGCCCGTGCAAGAAACAACAGAGTCAGGTATCACCAAGCACCATCCCGACGTACCCCTCCCACTACAGTGGGAAGGTGAGTCTAGCAGTGTGAGGGGGTGGGGCTCTGAGTAAAGGGAGGGCCTGGTGGGCGGAGTCAGCCACCTTACCAGCGGGACATGGAATGAAAGTAGGGCCTGGTGGGCAGAGCCAGCTGCCTTACCAGCTTTCCAGTGGGGCTCTGGGTAAAAGTAGGGCCTGGTGGGTGGAGTCAACCACCTTACCAGCTTTCCAGTGGGACTCTGAATAAATGTAGGGCCCGGTAGGCAGAATCAACCGCCTTACCAGCTTTCCAGTGGGACTCTGGGTAAAAGTAGGGTCCGGTGGGCGGAGTCAACCGCCTTACCAGCTTTCCAGTGGGACTCTGAATAAATGTAGGGACCAGTAGGCGGAGTCAACCGCCTTACCAGCTTTCCAGTGGGACTCTGAATAAATGTAGGGCCTGGTGGGCGGAGTCAACCGCCTTACCAACTGCTTGATATACGTTTGCGTCTCGATACAGACAAAGGGAATAGAATTTGGGGCTAAATGAAATCAGTCTTGTAGTGGCCCTAAAAGCAGTAAAAAGAAACAATAAAAAGGACTTTTTGATGAAATTTAAAATGCAATACCCTCCTTTACGAGTCAGCTATTCTTCTCCAGAGTGAGAGATCATTAATTATGCATTATATCTCCTAGAGGTCGCGGATTACCCACTACGTGTGTCTCTGCTGGCCTTATTCTGAGCCCGTGGCAGCAGGTGGGTTTGTTTGGAGAGTCTAGAGGCTGGGCCTAAGGGGGGCCTTAAGAGGCCGTCCTGCCTGCTGCCTGCACCCTCCCTCTATGGCCGTCCTGCCTGCTGCCTGCACCCTCCCTCTATAGCCGTCCTGCCTGCTGCCTGCACCCTCCCTCTATAGCCAGCCACTCCCGCCGCAGTAAACCCAACACTGCTGATTATTGCGTTACCGGATGTCCTAGGTTACCAGGGCAGGTTAACAAGGAGGGTGGGAGCAGAGTGTTACTTGTGTGTCCGTACTGCATTTTGATTTTAGTCCAAAGCAAGGTAAAAAACATAAAAGATTCAGATGATTTGTGAAAGATGTTTGGGAATATATAAAATATAAAATGTAAAGAAGTTTTCTGGTGTGGGGCACAGTGAGGTTAATGTAAAGGAGACAGATGAAGAATGTAATGTTCATCATCTGGCCTTCTGGAGGAGTTCCATACCCAAGCTACTACTGTGTGAGGCTGCTGTTTGCAGAAGGTGTCCGTGTGTGTGCGCGCGTGTGTGCGTGTCCCTGTCTGTATGTGTGTGTGCATGTAACACATGGGGCTTTACAAAGCCCAACTCTCCGGCGTCACGTGGCCACGTGTTAAGTAAAGCTCCACTGAAGCCTGGGATCGTTGCTTGCAAGTGTCAGAAATGTTAAGTAAGCTTGTAGATGGGGGGGGGCAGGATGGATCTACGGCAACAGCAGAGTTCAAGGGGCTGTCTTGTCAGGGCTGGATTCTCCATCCTCCTCATAAACAGGGTTGAGCTCTGCAGGGGTGGGGGGGGGGGCGGCGCATGGGGGTTAGTGTTCAGCAGGTAGGACATGGGTTCGCAACCTGAAGGTTAAGGGTTTGAGGCCCTGGTGGCTTTCTGCTGTGGCACTTAACCTGCCAGAGGGGAAATGCTGCTTCTGTAGGCCGAGGGAGGCAGTGCAGAGACTCACACGCCCCCTGGGGGTTATCAGCGGACCTGCGGCCTGACATCTTCCCTCGGACATTGTATAGGTGATGATCTGGGCCTCTGAGACAAATCACACCACAACTGAAGCAATGTCGCTTAGCGGAGGCACTTGAAAGGAGAGCAACAGACACAGATCTGAGGATCCTGATGACACCTAGAGAAGTCACAAAAAATTGGGCTTCTATTACAGATGTTTTTGGAGAGGTAGGGAGAGTGTCGAGGTAGAGGGGTGTGGAGGAGTGGGGAGTAAGGGGGGGGGATTCATCGTTCTTCTGACGGCATCTGGTTGGTAACGGAACCGTTTGCAGCTTTGGTTTAATTACAGGAGTGTGAGTGTAAAAATGTATGCGGTGCAGGACGGCTTTGGCGCGTGGGGGGGGGGGCTTCAGACTCCCGGCCCAGGAGAGCGGGGTATGGCCACACGGAGGAAATGCGCCGCGCGAGTCTGACGCAAGACTGAGAAAGGGAGCGGCGGGGGGTGGGGGTGGTGGTCACGTGACTCGGCTGAGTCCCCAACCAACCGCGATAGGCATCCTGGGACCCGGCTTTCACAGCAGAGGTATAATTGGCTGGCAAGCTGGTTTTGGGGGGGGGGTTGCATAGAGAAGCAAGGACATTAGTATGTTCACTCTGAGGGTGGGGACAGGTGTGACCGCTCTGTCATTCTCGGATCTGTGTTTACCGTGGTACATATCATCATCGGCCCCCGTCTTTCCCTCCCCGGGATGTGGTGGGGCATGCAGGAAATGGGGGGGGGGGGGTTTGATTTTTAGGACGGCCCGATGCTTGCATCAGCTTATGCCAGATTGCAGGCCACCTCCGTTCCACCTTGCCAGCACACGGTTGGGTCGTCCCGCCTTCAAGTGGCAGAAGTGGGGCAGGGCCATGGCAGCTACGCCCCCCGCCCCCGGTGGGAATGCCAGGACAGGGAACCTGAATTACGCCGGGTTACGTTTCCGTTCATTACCATCATGTTCTGCTCTTATTTAGCAACACAACGTCGGCAAACCTCTCCTTTCGGGTCACGTTCAGCCTTTTCAATCATGTCTGTTCAAAGCTCTTCATAGAAAAGCACAGCTTATAAAACCAGAGCATTTTATTGTTTATTGTATTTTATTACCATTTGTCTTAGAATTTTAACTTCTTCACTTTGAATATTCATAAATGCCCCCCCCCCCCCAATTATGGGTTTATTAATAACACGCGGAGTCCCGTTTGAGTCCCGTTTGAACGAGCGGGGCAGACTGTCATAGAAGCTAAGTGTCCCCGTTCGCCGTCCCTCCCGGCCGCGCGGATGGGCGGAGCCTGCCCCGAGCCATCAGTAAAGTGAGGAGTGCAGAATCCAGTGCTTAGGAGCCTCATTATGTCTGCATCACATCAGTACACAGGGCAGAACAGCTCGCCTCACATCACAGTCCTGACTCCTGGCCTCTTCGCCGAGTCTCTTATCTTCTGGAGAAGCTGGGAGCCGTGGGCTTTTTCCAGCTCGATGGCACTTCCCAGTTCACCCGCTGATTCGGGTCCTCGCTGCTGACTTCCCGCATGTTGCCGATGAATGATTTTTTTTTATATATATATATATCTACCAGGACCTTCTGTCACTTTTTTATTTCGGTACTTTTCTTGCTTTCATACGTGTTTTCCTCAGGAATGTCACTCTGCTGCTGTTTCCTTTTTTTTCCCCGGGATGTTTCAGCAAAGAAACAGAGAGAGGTGACAATGTTTGTGCAGAGCTCACACACATCTTACAGACACATGAAGCTCATGGACACACACACACACACACAGATGGACGCACACAGCTTACACACACATACAGGCAGACACACACACACCTCCCTAGAACACATATAAAAGCAAGCAAACATTTTTTTACACGTATATGCGTGGATTCGGCAAGGTGACCCACTTCCCGGCTGTCTCTCACAGCTGTGGGGGGGTCCCTCCAGCCCGTGCTGCTCCAGAGGACATGGCGGGGGGGGGGTCCGACCTGGCTGCTCCCTGCGGGGGTGTGGGGTGGGGGTTGAAGTAGAGCATGCAGGGTTGGGGCCGCCTGCGCTCACCTCGCTGTAAACCCCTGCTGTGCTGACTCTGTGCCCCCCCCCTCCAATGGCACACATCCAGGCTGGGCTGCTATGACACTGAGCCTGGGACCTGTCTCTCTGGGTGTGGGGGGGGTGGGTGAGGCTGCCATATTGATGTGCCTCTGGGTGCCCAAGGGTTTTTTTGCCCGCCCCCACGCCCCAGCGTGCTGAGTGCCCTCCTCGATGGGAGGGGGAGGGGTCCACAGCCGCTTCTGCTTCCCGGACACCAAGTCGCTGCTCGTGAGAGTCTCCCCCCCCCCCCGTGCTCTCATGGTTGCCATGGAGAATCTTCTTTTTCCTCCCAGTGGAGGAGAAATTAACACCAATTTTTAATTGGCTCTGGGGCCTCGATTGCCACCCCTACTTCAAGTGCCGAGGACTGAGGAGCGAGGATCCTCTCCCTCGTTTCAGCCCACGCCCCCACCCCCACCCCCATCCCCATGTGCAGCGACCCCACGTCTGCGGCTCAGCTGCAGCCCTGCGATCGCCTGCAAACAGCAAGGAGGATGGCCCAGTGCGTCTGTTGCTAGGGACGACGTCTTTCCCGGGGGAGGGGGGAGCACACTCGCGTCTGTATTCCCTCCCTCCGGAGATAAAACCTCACGGTGCCATTTGCAGAACTTGGGCCGGGCCTGACCGGCTGGTGCCGTCCCACTATCCACACGCAGAGTGGTTCCGAAATGAAAAGGGGGGGGGGGTCGCCTTTCTGTAGCCTGCGGAAGCCCGCGTTCGCGGTCAGCGTGTCAGCGAGCCTGTCCCTGGGGGGCCTCCTTCTCCGCCGCCCCCATACAGGCTGATTAACTGTCTCCTCACACATTAGTGGCTGGGGGCCTCGGTCGGCCCCCCACCCCGCACGCTCCTTTCCTGCACCCCTTTATCGACATGCACACCTTTTTCTCAGCTGGGCTTTTTGTTTTTCACGCCCCGCAGTCTGTCTGCCGCAAAGAATGGGCCTAGGGCTCGCCCCCCCCCCCCACTGCCCGCTGCGGTGCCAGGAAATGCTGGCATGTGGCGTGTGCGACCACACAGGGGCAGGGGTGGGGACAGGCTGCAGAGGAAAGGGGGGCGGGATGGCCTGGGGAATTTTATGAATAGGAGTTTTCTCCTTGTCCTCTGCGCTCTGTTCTCTGGGGGGGGGGCGTTTAGACAAAAGCGCCCTCCTCAGAACCACCCCCCCCCCACCACCACCACTCCTGTCTCAGCCCTGACTCCTGCTATTGCCAGATAATTACCTGATATCACAGCATCCGTCTGTCCGTCTCTCTGTGTATGTGAGTGTCCGAGTCCCACGTCACGCTCTCGTAACGCGCCATAATTACACTGGCAGATCTGCGGGGGGGGTCACTGGCAGGGACAATAATAACCGCTGTGATTAAGAGGACTGCTTTTATTTATTTCATGCAAGTCTTTCCCTTTCGTGACTCATACGGGGGGAGGCGATTCCTTCATCGCAACGAAACGCACCGGCCGAGATGAAAGAAGATAAAATGCTTTGGGGGGCACGGCTGTGGTGATGGGGGGGGGGGGGGGGGGGGTTGGCGGAGCAGAGCAGCGTGCTTTGTTGCCTCTGGCACGGGATATTGGCATTGTCAAGTATTTAATCATCCAGTGGGAGACAGGGAGCAGAACCTGGAGGTAATGTGGATGTAATGAAGGGGCATTTATGAACTGGAAGCGAGGGGGGAGGATTTTGCTGGGGAGCCTTCCCATAATGCCGTCTGGGCTTCATGCAGACCCCGGAATAGGCTTGGCTACTCTCCGACCATAACTGTTTATATATTCTGAATTCATGTATCTTTTTAATGGGATTGTCGAGGAAACAAACTACTTCTGTGGTCTCTCACGTGTGTGCAGCTTGTGAGTCGCCGGGACGTTCCTTGTTCTTGCAGCCGGGGGGCGCCGTGCTGCTTGTGTGGGGCACACCGCCCTGCACGTAGGCAGCCGGCGTGATATGGAGCTTGCACCGGTGTTGTTCATTAACCGGGCTGAGCTCGCTCATTCTTGCCGGTTCCCTTTGTCTTTATTTGTTTCCCGGGGGGGTCTGGGCCGTGATGCCAGAGTGCCACCGATCGCCCCAAGAGCCTCCCCCCGGCTTGGACTCTGCCAGTGCCCACTCCTCCTCCATCTCCAAGCTGAGGACGTGGAGGGGGTGGCACTAGTTTGGGGGGGGGGGATAAGGTTTAGGGCGGGCGGCCGTTTAGAGAATCGACCCCGGTGGTCTCCTAGCAACAGAGCCAGTTTCAAACGGGACGGGGGAGTGTGTGTGTGTGAGAGAGAGAGAGGGATAGAGAGGAAGAAAGAGAGAGAGAGATACTCAGAGTGGCTGGCATTATTCTGAGCGGAGGAGACCCTCAGTGTTTTCCTGAGTGGGGGAGCCGAGGGAGGGGCCACACGGCGGGGCCCAGAGGGGCACCTTGGGCCGTACCGGTGACATCACCTGTTACCTGTTCAAGCCAAGCGATTGTCTTACAAAACCGTACGACGCCTCCCATTTCCTCACCTCCCATTTTCTCTGTCTGCACTGCCACGCGAGTTTAAGCCCATTTCTGTGCTGCGCTGGATAGATGGGTGAGGGGGCGCCTCCAGCTGGCCGGCTGAGCTCCACACGCGGGGGTGTCCTGGGTGAAGCTGGACCCGGGGCTGTGACTTTGACCGTCCTGCTCACCGCCTGCCCAGAGAGGCTGCTCTCCCCCCTCCGTGCCCCACTTATCTCCAGGCTGGGGCACCTCCTGTCATGCGGTGTAGCATCCTGGACCACTGACGGGGGGGTGGTTGTCTCAGCATCACATGACCTGGGCTTGCTGGCAGCAGGCGGCATGGCTGTCTGTGTTCCCGGGGGCATTAGCATAATCTTTTCGATGCTAAATAAAAAGGGAAAGCTAGCCAGGATGGATCACTGGGGTCCTGGGGTATCGCGGGGCTGTCCGACGGCTTGCCAGTCACAAAATCCGCAGATTAATCACCGTCGTTTTTATTCTCGTGTCAGGTGCCTGGTAATGAAAAGTAAGTGAAATAATGATTATATTAAAATAAAAGGACACCTTTTGGAGAGTAGCTAGAGTGGGCTGGATTAAAGTCTGCCCTTTCCAAACAAGGTGCCATGCTGCCATGGCAACAGTTATTACCTAGCACCTGGAGAGGGAGAACTGGAACGTGTGAGGGGAGAGTGGCAAACTGGGAAAGGGTGGGGGTGCACAGGAGGAAGTACTTACTGCCTTTCTGTCAGTTACAGGGCGACTGATATCACCCCAACGGTCTGGGGAATTCCTGTCAGAGGTCATGTAAAATGCCTGCCCCCAGTGGCCTTTGTCCCGTAGAGAACCGCGCACAGCAATCCTATGTTTGTCCTCCATTACATTGTTTTTAGGAGACTAGATAAGATTGTGTTTATGAGCTGGGGTTAAAGCAACAAAGCTTGTTTCCCGAATTTCGGTGCTCGGGTACGTCGTGGGCCCGCGGGCGCGATGCGAGTCTCGCTCGGCGTAGTTCTCCGTGTCACGTGACCCGCTGCCCCGCGCACCTGCCCGAGAGGTCGGCCGCGGTTTCCATGGCAACAAGGCCTGCCTCGCGGAAAAGGGTGCCGCGGGCCGGCTGGCTGCGCGGCGAAGCGCCATTTCTCATTTTAGTAATGAACGACGACGCGAATAATTCACGCATCGGTAATGAGATGTAATTAAGGTAAATCTTATTACGATGTTATTTTTATAACGGTTTAAAACTTTGTCTCTAACCCAAGAGAACCTTTTTATTTGGTTAGTTATTTGACATGGCATTAGTTAAGGTGGTTTATTGGTTACATTTAATTGTCCATCGCCTGATGCATACTAATGAGTAAGTGATGTCTTGGCAAAAAGCAGCTTTTTTCATTAGGCCTTTATTATTACGACTCTATATAGGAAGATTCAATGAACCATTTAGTTGGTAAAAAAAAAAAAAAAACAGCACACAGGACCGTTAAAGTGTCGCCGTGTTTCCCCGTCACTGAGTTTCTGTAGTTTCTTCTCTAAATGCCCCCTTCACAAAAGAATCATCGCTCCGTACTTGTAAAATGAACCGCTTGATGCTGACACACTAAAAGGGTGTGTTGTCGGTTAGGGCGGCAGCCCTCACCTCGCCTTACCGCGGACCGCACGGTGGGGCTTCCCCCCCATCGGCTGCGTTTGTAAACTGCTGCGTCCACATCAGGGGCTACATTATTTGTGGTGAAGGAAATGGTGAGCTTAGTCAAATTCTCTGTTGGCTCCCGTCTTTTCCTTTCATGACGCTGCTGGGGAGTGCAGACAGAAGATGGTAGCCGGCTAGCTTCTTAGCGGAACATGCTGCTTAGCCATCTCCTAAATAAGGAACGCTATTGTTTTATATGTTGCAAAAACTCATTGGGAGCACAAACAAATTGAAACTTTTTCCTCTACTGTATGTCACTTTGGATAAAAGAGTAAGATAAATAAGTTAAATGTAAACGTAATTTTTAGTGTAGTGACGGTTTTGTGGCCAACAGGGGGCTCCACGCAAATGTGCGGTTTGGGTGGCCACCGAGCGTGAGACTTCTTTGTTTTCCGATTTTAAATATTACAACAAAGATGAGGCAAATTGTTAGAATGTTTGAAAGTGTAAACCGCTTCTACACACAAAAGGGCAGCTGAATACAAAACATACGTCCCTAACAAAATGAAAAGAAAACCAGTGCTTTTATCACTGGGGTAATGGGGGCCGGTCGACTCCCTGCCAGTTTCAAAATCTGGCGGTTAATTTCGGTTTTTATTTCGATCTCCGGTGTGTGCTAATACATAGTGTGTCAAATAATTAGAATAAGTCTCTTTATTGTATTTTTTTTAATTAATGTGTATTTTTTGCACGGCTTTGCAGTGCGTTGATGGGGTCTCTGCACCGGACAGTGCGGCCCTGAAACGTGTGGCTGTGGTGGAGGACTTCTTCGACATCATCTACGCCATGCATGTAGAGGTGGGCGCGGACCCTGCCAAGGCGCCCAAGCACGCCGGCCAGAAGAAGACGTACAAGGCGGTGAGAAAGGCTTCCTAGTCTCAGGAGCCCCAATCTCCCCTCTCCATCTCTCTCTCTCTCTAATCCATTTTTTTTTTACACCATCATCTCATTATTATCTGTGCAGTTTTAATTTCCTTTCTCATTGATGTCTTGCTCGTCTGTTTTTTTGTTCTGGTGTTATTTGTTTAGAACTCTCTGTTTTCTGTTGAGCTAGATGCCATAGTCAAAGCAAAGTTAACTGAAAGCACGATGTAAACAAGCCTTGACAGAAGACAGAACCTTCTGGAGAGGTGCCTCCTATATGATCGCTCTGAATGTACCTTGCGGTTCCGGAAAATGTTCAGAAGGTCCATGGTGTTCACGCAGAGTTACATTATGGACAAAAAGCTGCAGCAATGAGGTTTGAAAGACAGAGATCTCACCTGTTGTGGGTTTTGCAAGTTCAATCAATAGGTTAGCGAAACTTGTAATATGAAATAATGTGTGAGATGCAACACGGTGCCATTCAGAAAGATGCTTGGGGGTTCTGCTCACACACACACACCCATACACACACTGGCTCTTCATTTTAAAAACACATTTTTTCCTTTCACCTTACCTGAATAGTCCAAATTTTGCTGAGATTTCCATTTAGACCGTGTGAAAGGCAACGTTTCTCGTTTTTGATTAAAGGAGCCTGGGAGGATATTGGATTCTTCAAAGAGCTTGACCCTCGGCGGTCAGAACGGCGTTTTATGGAGCTTTTTTTCAATCTGACGGCAGTGACGGTCAAAACCCTACTCTCCTTCAGCCACAGTTAGTTACCCTGTTGGCGTCCACTGGGAACCCTGCCCTCTACTGTCCAAACTGAGAAACTGCAATCAGCCTTCTCTGTGTTTGTCCAGATCGCTGTAATTTCCGGAGTCTAGAACATGTGAAGAGTCAGAGCAGATGCTAGATGCTGGGGCTTCTTCAAAGACACACGCATGCCTTTTTTTGATGAGAAATGTGCCCGTCAGATGCACAAAGACACTAATAGGTCTCCCCCACGAGGCATGTCTTCTTTCATGCAGACTTGTCTGGCCCTCTGTGCCCCGCCCCCCCCAACCAATTTCCCAACCCCTCTTGTGCCTGGAGCACAAGCGAGGAGGATTCTTGCCCTCGTGAAGGTCAGATGCATGAAGGGAGCTGTGTTGGGGTGGTGGGGGTGCAGCATGTAAAGGAGGAAGAATGGAGGGGAGGGGGTGCTTGGGGTCATTAACCGAAGCCCGGCATGTTTGCGCTGTTGACAGAAAAAGGTGGTTGGGGGCAGGGACATCATGTGGGGCATGGGGGGGTGACAGCAACTGCCAGATCCGCCCCGTGGCCCTGCTAAGGGCGGCTCATAGATGGCGAGCTGAACTCATATCTGTGACTTGTTCCATCATGGTACTTTTGTTTTGTTTTTTTGCACAGTACATCAGTTCATTTTACTCTGGCTTCACATCACATAAATGGATGTTACCCTTCTCTCAAAATCTCCATGGTGAGGAACTAAATGTGCACATTGGGCTGGTGACCCAGGGTGGGACGGGGTCGAGTTCGGTGAGTCTCCGTGTCTGTTGTGTTTTTTTTGTTATCAGCAGTCCGTTGTCGGACTTTCATGTGGCAGTGGACTGTTAGATAGATAGATGGTTTGGAGAAGCAGTGAGGTTTGCCCCCCCCCCCGGGAAACATGCGAAGGAATCCTTTTAAGGGAATGGCAGCTGCTGCTCCCCCCTTCCTGTCTCTAAGACGCAGTCGCATCAAAATGCCCTGTCATCCAGATGCACTCTCATCTAAAACGGCCTCTCCTCTGAACCGCCCTCTCTGCTCTCCAGTACCCATCCCGCCTGGGAAAAAAAGGAGGAGGGATAAGATGGGTAGGAAAGCGAGGGAGCAAGAGCAGTGAAGGGGGAGCAAGCAGCACCCCCCCCACAGCTCTGAGCGGTGTGTGTGTGGCCGGCTGCCATTTACCCCCTGCTGTGATGTCGCTTTGCAGCCATTAGGGTTGCTTTACTCTGTTTGTGTGTCACAGTGGGAAGGTCTTGGGCTTTGAATTAGCCCCCGTTGCCATGCCGGCACTCCTGCTCCCACTATCGGGCCTGAAAGGGGCCCCGTTTTCCTGGCACCGTCCACTCGCATCATCACACGAAGGCAGCCAGCCTACTGTTAGTTTACTTGGTTAGTTACCAGATCTGTGGATTTCCGATTTCACAAACTCCTATCCTCCCATTCGGCCGCTAATTATGTTTTTTTGCGCTAATTAGGAAAGTCATGTGACTCCAGTGTGGATCCTTCCCCACACAGATCGCCGAGACATACGCTTTCCTGCCCAGGGAGGCGGTGACCCGCTTCCTGATGAGCTGTGGCGAATGCCAGAAGAGGATGCACATCAATCCGAGTGGCGCCGAATTCAAAGGTAGCGACCCCACAGTCCACCCGGGCATAGAATGAAAGGGTGGGATGCGAAGTCATGTTGTTGAAATGTGGAGCCTACGATGCCTCTGTCAAAGGGGGGGGTGGTGTTCCCTGCCATGCCTTTGTCTTTATTTATTTACAAATCATCCTGCGTAGACCGGGGGGGGGGGGGGGTGTTCCATGAAGAAAGATTTCTCAATTAGCTGGGTTAACTTAAGCTAGATGTCCTAATTGTCTAATCAGAATGCTCCTTACCTAAACTGTTATTGGATGGATATTACTTCTAGTTTTAAGTTAACCCAGATAAATTGAGAAATCCTGCTTTGTGGAATACAGCCCAGGGGATTATTTTTAGATTATTGCTTCAGATTATTTGAGGGCTGAGATAGTGAATATTCTGGATTCATATTTGACCACTGGGGGACGAAGTCCTCTCATTACAACGGTCTTCCAACTAGAATGACGGTTTGTGAAGCTGAAAGAGGTTGGACGGACCTCTGACATGGGCCACTGTTTGCTGAACTCACTCTGGTTGTCGCACAATCGCCTGTAGAGAGAGGTCAGATAATTGACTGGGTGTCCCATGGAGTCCCCCCCCCCCCATTCTCCATCAGCCTAAGCTACCCATACTAAAGTTCAGGGCTGAATTATTAAACGGTGCTAATTGCTGTAAACAAGGGCTGTTTAACACATAAGCAGTAATTAGCATCTTCATGGGCTAGTTTTTATGTGCAGAGGTAGAGTAACATTCGCACAGAGGGGAATCCCAGACCGCTTTTCTTATTTGTAAAAAATCCATCCTGAAATTCCTTAAAATGTGGGGCTGACTTGGGAACATGTACAGAGACATGGAGGAGCTGGAGAGTTGAAGCAGTAAATGAAATGGTGATAAATAGGCGACTATCAGAGATGGCACCCACATAGTGATGCTCAGTGTACAAGAGACTCGTAATTATAATATCTTAAGCTTTTACTGGACTACTGAACCATGGAAATAAATACACACCCTTTCTATAAAAGTGACTGACTTATCTACATTTTTACAATTGTTTTTTTGATAAATCACAGTAAAATAAGAATGTAAAAGGAATTTCACAACCTTGGATTGAGCTGTTTTTTTTCTGTGCAAGAAAAAAACCAACTCGTTCAAAGATGTTAATTTCCTAAACCAGATCCAGGGACAAAAACAATAAAATCTATCTTCTCAGATGATTAATATCATCGGTTTCTTGACAATGCGACACAATCAAAATAACCAAAATCAGGTCTGTGTGACACTCAAATGGCTTATGTTCTTTTTATTAGAGATCCATCCTGGGTGTAGCTAATTTTGGTTATTTAAAATTTGCTCAACAAGCTCATGTAACTAATTAATTCTATAATATTAGCTTCCAAAAATAAGCAAGGTGTCAATATCCAAAGATTCACCCACTGGCTGCTGAAAGTTTCCTAGCCTCTTAGCGGGTCAGCTTGTGTCAGGGTGCCTGTCTTCTATGCATGTTTAATCTCAGCCTTTATCGCTGCTTTATTGTCATGTGGCGTATTGTACTCCGCATTGTTAAAGCGGCAGTGATGTGACATGGCCAGTGGCGTGGCAGGGGGCCTTGTACATGCGGACAGAGTCGGCCCGGTAATTAGAGCCTGGCTCGGCCTGGATTGGCGGACGCTCCAGCCTGACCGCGCTCTGCCAACAGTGCGATGACGTAACCAGGGCACCGTTTTTGTGCCAGGCATTCCGGATTTAATGGATTGATGACGAGGGTCCCAAATATGCTCCCCCCACATTTTTCACATGTCTTATTAGATCTGGGTCCACGGGAGGGGGAGCAGGGTGAGCCTGGCTGACCCAGTGATAAGCATGGCCCACCTCACAGCCCCCTTAGATAACCCTGTGCCGCCCCCCCCCCCCCCACACACACACACACACACACACACACACACACACACGTTTCAAAGCTTAATTCAAGCCTGTATCTTCACATGGCTACTTGGACCCTCATTAAAATTGCCCATTATTACTGTCAGCAAACTCAGTTTTACTAAAGACACAATTGGAAAAAAATCTGTCACAATGAAAAATATTGACTTTTTTTTTTTTAATTTGAATGTCGTATATTTTCATTCTAGCTGCCAGCTTAGAAGGAAGCTGCCATCCTCTATCACGAGGCTTGTAGACGTAGCTGCCCCAGTGGCCAGTGAGGTCCCCAGTGGCCAGTGAGGTCCCCAGTGGCCAGTGAGGTCCCCAGTGCCTGTTACTACTAACAGTGGTCTGTTAGTATGGAAATGATTTTTACATAATACCGGCTGCAGTTTTGCACTGGGGTAAGAGAAATGAGACTAAGTAGGAATAAGGGAATCGGGGTTATGTAGCTCAAATGCCTCAAAACCAGCGACTCAGTGTAGGTGCCAATATATAAAAATTCTCGCCTGCTGGTGCTTGTCGTCCTGAAAGGACTCTACGCTCTTTCTGATGTGGTGGACTGTTACGATCTGGCTCAAAACCGTAACAAAAAGGAAAAAAAGAAAATCCAAGAGAAGACACGGGACCCAAGCTTACTAGATAATTAAAGAATTTAATAAGAATAAAAGAAAAAGAATGCTACACAACATATATAACGCATGGTTGTCAGTAGTGTCAGCAGTGCAGGCATGCAATGTTCATGTAGTGTAAACTAAATACGGAAACGAAAATCAAATACAAAACAAAACCAAAACAAAACAAATGGCAACGTGCAACAGGTGCCTGAGCACGAGCCCCATGTTCCCCAAAGCCTGGCCATTTTAAAAGGGATCAAATCAGCTACAACCTTAACAAGCATCAGGTGTAACTGGCTCTGAGTCATGACAATGAAAATTGCCAACACTTGATGACCATCAGTCCACAACCCACACTAAAGGTCGTCACATGGACACATTTTTTTTTTTTTTTTACAGGATTATTTCCCCCTCCCCGCAGTTTGGGCTATGAGGTACAATGACGATTTTCATCTCTTGTGTGATGCTTTGCAGAGAACGACCGGCCCACATCGCTCGTCCCCGATCTGATCGACTACAACATGCCGCTTACCACGGCCTACCTGAAGCAGATGAAGATGGGGTGCATGAACGCCAATGAGCAGGTGATTGCTGGGGCTCGCGGCCTGTCACCCGTGTGGGGTGGGGGGGGCAATAGGCCAGGTTCCTGCCTCACTGTGGGACGATCCCCAGTGAAAATGCAAAAAAAACAACAGATTTTTAAGAGTAATTTCAGGCTCCATCTCAAACGTTAGAGATATTTCAGATGCTTCCCAATCGGGTCCTAAAGGACTCAGACAGTCCATGTTTTTGCTGGGAGGGAACAAAAAAATCCTGAGGACCAGATTGGGGACTTAGAGGATTAGCTCAGCTTGTGATGGAATTGTGGAATTGCTCTCCTTTTCACCACACGCGTGAATAATGCAGAGATTATTATTATTTTTTGAGTTTTAATTAAGTGTCTAACTCTTACAAAGCCAAGCAATCTCTAGAATTGCAGGTTTAATGACAGCTACAGTTAGGTATGTCACATCTCTCATCAGCAACTATCCACCCTTTTCTCTCTGTCCTCCCCCAGACCAGACTGGCAACTGTAGCAAAATAGAAACAGTCTTTCAGAGCTGTCAGTCATCCTCAGTCATTGTTAGTGCCCCCCCCCCCAAAATGCACTTCTCTCTCTTACAGAGAAGCAGATTCTGGTGTGAGTGGGTGAGCTCATGTGGGCGGTCTGGTCTCCACCTCGAGCACCGATGTAACCGGGAAGGGAGTGGGTTTCCGTGGATTCCAATTAACAAAGCCCTCCGAGCGCCGCTTTAATTAACGGAGGTGTGAGAAAAGCTCAGAGCCGCCAATTTTCCTGCGGTGGGCGTGTGTGCGGGCTGCGTTTGTTGGAAACATCTCCGGTGATGGGCTTGTCCCCTCACCACGCACCTGCTGCTGCACTGACCTCTGACCCCCCCCACCACACTGCTCACTCTGCCTTGGGTCCTCTTCAAGATCACCCCCAGCAGGCAGGCAGTCCGGGCTTCGGGAGTCGACGTCGACCTGACGCCACCTGATAAGAATCCGTCATGCATAGTGTGCTCATTTCTCGGTCGTTATGATCTCTTCCTTTTGGGTTACGGCTGTACTCAGTATTTTTTTTTTTTCTCAGCCATTTCGTCACATATTTAGACACCAGATTCTGTGTGAGAACCTGACCCTGGAGTAGGATAGCCCACATCGGAGAGTCATTGCGGATCCTTGTCCACGGAGTGTGGCCCGGCCAAGGCAGTTGGGGAGTGACTGGGGGGAGGGGGGAGAGGTGGTTATGAAAACGCGACCGTCCTGCAGAGTGACTGCGTTGTGCCACCCCGTGTGTGTGTGTGTGTGTGTGTGTGTGTGTGTGTGTGTGTGTGTGTGTGTGTGTGTGTGTGTGTGTGTGTGTGTGTGTGTGTGTGTGTGTGTGCCCGCCCATCCAGGCCAATTCAATAACGGAGGAAATGGCATTTATGCTTCCTGGAGGAGGAGAATGCAGGGCCAGAGGATAGACTGCAGGGAGTGGGCAGGGCAGTGGCTCTGGGTGGATGAGCAAAGGGAAACCATGTATGTGTTTTACTTTTGCTGGTCGTCTGCATTAGTCAGCCAGTAAAGCTTTCAGTCATGAGATTCAGTTTAAACACGGGCAGCCAGAAATGCATCATTAAAATGAGGTAAAAGTTACTGAATTACGGTTTAGGATGGCAAGCCCCTTTGACCCGGAGCAAGATAAACAGTTAGAGGATGGATGGATGGATGGAAATCCACATGGCTGTGATTATTCTGCACTGACAGCAATACAGAGCAGAAGTGAGTTTTGCATCAGTACAGCTGTGAAGCATAGCAACCGTAACTGTTCCCTCGTTCTTCATTATCTCCTGTTCTGGACTTAAGTCTTAGTTTCATGTCTTATACCATCTGTGGCTGGATGTTTTTAATGCACTTATTTAGATGTCTTGAACGGACTTTTCTGTCGCATCTAAAATGATCATGACTGGTAATGCAAACCTTGTCCCCTGTTAATTTTGTCTTTTTTTAACGAATACTTGGCCTTAAATACCAAGAACAGTCGACCTAGATCACGATAGGGGTGTGGGCAGTGGTGGCTTAATGGTTAGGGAACCACACTCATAATTGAAAGATTGCAAGTTTGAATCACCGACCAGCAAGGCACCACTGAGGTACCCTGAGCAAGGTACTGCTCTTAACCACTGCTCCCCGGGCGCTGAATTAGCTGCCCGCTGCTATGTCACATTGTCACATTATCATATGGGTTAAATGCAGAGGGCACATTTCGGTGTGTGCTGTGGTGTGTCAACAATGACAATTAATCACTGAATTCTGATAGTATCAAATTAACAAAGATATATATATATAATGTCTTTCATGTTATGCGGGACTGTGTGTTTGGTTATTATTATCGTTGTTATTCCGCCCCGAGACCCTGAACAGGATAAGTGTTTGGAAGTTGGATGGATGGATTTTCACCGCCAAGTAAATTGCGTAAGCTTGCGGATTTGTGACCACGGCTTGTTCGCATGTCGTTTGAAATTCTGCCTGTGGGTGGCGGTGCTTCCCAACAAATCCGCACCCTGTTCGTTACGATAATAGAAATACTCGGCGAGGCCCCTTACAACAGGCCTGACCCTGGTCCTCAAAATGTGTAGCAGCATTTCCTGCCATGAGGCGTTTCATTACCATAGCGTAGGTGGCGTAGAGGTCGAGCTCCTCCTCTTGTGTCCAAAAGGGAACGCAGGAAAATTAATACTTATGCATACTTTAAAAATTAAACTATGCGACTGTTTAAAACGCATGCGAGTTATAGTGCTTATTTACCAGTTAAAAACTGAAAAGCAGAAAACTGATACGTAACAATGGAGCATAATGTGCTGTGCACTGTAGCACAGAAACGGAACTAAATATGCGGATTTAAGTAATCCAATCGTATCAGCTAACACCTAAGCCCCTACTTCTGCTTAACCCCAACCCACCGTCTCCCGTCGTGCGTGTGTGATATGGCACATTGATTTTTCACAGTATATTGTCCGAGCGTCATCCTAAGCCGACCTCTTGTAGCCGTATATGTCAGAGGTAAAGCTTTTAGCCCATTCTGATCATTGTCGCGCAGTATCCTGCATGATTGGCCTCTGAAGGTTCGACTTGGCAGACTAACTGAAATAAAGCACTATGCAATGCGAATACATTCAATTGTTTCCGGGGGAATTAAAAGGAAAAAAGCCTGTGTGGAAATTATACAGGGACGAGCGGTTTCCACATTATTAACAATAAAATTAGCGATATGAGGGAGGCGACGCATGAGGCAGCCGCCGTCAATCACGCCGTTGAAGGGGTGTGGTTATTGCGACGAGCGCCCCGCCCACGGGTAATGTCACCGCGCAGGCCCCGCCCATGCCCCCGGAGCTGGCTGTCAGCGCGAGGCGCAGAGGGTCCGGGTCTCTCACACATTAACAGGGTGCTGTTTAAATATTAAAGAGGAAAAAGGGGGAAGCAGGGCGAAGGCAGAGCCTAAGGAACGGACGTGCATCGCTCAGAGAGTGGATCTGACGAGCTTTGGAGAAGTACGATCGGTACGAGGTAAGCAATATGTGCTCGGGTTTATAGTATTATAATTTTTATATTTGTTGTTTCTATTATTTCCCTTATTCATGTAGTTATTATAGTTGTTGTTTATGTTTCTGTAGTTTCCACGGCGCTTCGTTTTCTGCGTTTGTCCGAACGCGGCTCTGACAGTACGGCTGGACCATACTGCCTCTGTTTGTCCGCTTTCTTTGACAGCCCACTTTCCCAAGTCCGCTTCCCCCCCCCCCCCCTTTCCGCCTAAACAGATGGCTTTAATGCGGGCTAAAACTACATCGCAGCGCCCGGTGATGATGACAATAATAAAAATTGAGCAATTGTGGCCTGATTGTCATACGGGGACGTGCTAATTTTCCTTGGGGAAATCAAGACAGTCATCAGGTCTCTTATAATGCGAAATGTTTCAGGCTGTGCAAATATTTCCCGTATTTCGTGCGGCTTTAGTGTGAGCAAACCGATACTGTAATACTACATACCTTGGAGACGACCGCAGCTAGACGCGCATTTAGTACAATACAGCAAAAGACGTTCACTTAAGAGCTGCCGCGTTTTAAAACACAGAGGGTTGCGTGCAGACCATGGCTCCTGTAATTAATACTGGACGTAAAGTTTTACGACCCGATAATACAGACCTGTTATATTTTACGCCAAAGGGCATTTCCTTATTTATTTGTGATACACGTCGCCATCCGTCCTGGCTGTAGGTATGATAACCGTAATAATAGTAATACCTCATACATTGACAGTAATACTGATGATGATGATGATGAAGAAAAACGGTTTTCATTGAGTGTCCTGTGTGATAACCGGCGTGTTTTTGCTTTGTTTGTCTGACGAACTTAAAATATCGCTTCTATCTGCATTTTTTTCAAAACCGCCCGTATTCTAGTGCCGTCAACTGTCCACAAGCACGGTCCGTTCCTTGCAGTATTTAAAAATATCATTACACTTATACCGTAAGTAACGAGGTCGTATCAGGTCCACATTTCACACCGCGAACTGTAACTAAGGTTAAAATGTGTAAAGTTGAACTATAGAGGCACTCTGTAAAGGTAAAAAACACCCCATGCATCTTTTTCCACTTCATTCAAGAAGGTACGTCTTCTGATAGAACTACACCTCTTCTGGTTATATTTTGTCTTGTGGAAATTCAAAGTAATTTCACCAACATTTTGGGTGATTTCTGGCTGCCTTTTTGTTATAAATCGATGTGTTAGTCGATATTATTCTTCAACCATTATTTTTTCTTGAATTCTAGCTTTTAAATCTTTTTTTTTCCCAGACCCAGTAATGAAAAGGCTGCAGTTCATGTTATGAATGTTTCATTGTTAAATATGCTTTGTTGGTCTAATATATACTGATCTCTTTCAGTGTTAATCGGTGTTAAATCAGTGTCGTTTTTATACAGTTGGTGTTAGTCAGGCTCTATATAATGAAAGGCAATAACTGATAATGTATTTCTCGCTTGTTTTGGGAATAATTCTCTATGTAAGCAGATTAAATTAAGCCTATTCAGTGACTTTCCAAAGTATAATGGGAGTGGATGCGTGAAACTGGATTTGTGCCTCGTTTGGTTTCAGGGCCTGAGAATTAGTGAGAATCAGAGTACAGGTGGTTGTGTGTGTGTGTGTGTGTGTGTGTGTGTGTGTGTGTGTGTGTGAGCATGCACGCCACCCTGCTTCCTCTATCCCAAGGTGCCCATACAGCTCCCGGCTGCCCTTCCTCCCGCTCCGCCCTGCATTCCTCCACTCTGCAGTCCCGCGAGCCGCCGTCTCCGGCACAGTCGGGAATGAGAGCAGTGGGACAGTGGGTGACCGGAGCGGATTATCCCAGTGCGTGCCAGGCTGGCTGGTACCCGGGTGGAGCGATCCGGCGCGATGCTGATGTACAGTCTGAGAGGAAATGAGCCTCAGGGCTAATTCTCATTAACGAAAATGACTGGGTAATTGCTTTAAATCCCTTTTAACATATATATCACCCTCTCCTGTCTGTACTCTTGCCAAAGAGAAGTTCTTCCTGTACAAAAAGCTCCGTGCAGTCAGCCAGCCAGCTAGAAGAAGCCAGTTATAATCTCTCTCCCCCCCCCCCCCCACAGGCCAGCTCAGATGATGTGTGGGTAGGAGGGCTTCCTGGCTACATCTCTCCTTCTCTTCCTTTTCATTCTCAGTTGCTCCATGCCCCCCCCCCCCCCATCCACCCCTGTGACTCTGTTTCTCAGTCCTACGCTGTGCAGCATTGTTCCTTCTTACATTTTTAACATTTTACTTAACAGACCTTATTACCCAAGGCAACATACATTATTTGTTTGTTTTTAAAAAAGCAAAGTTTGACAATCCCTGGCCCTCCGATGAAATCACTCGGCATTTGAACCAACACCCACCTGATTACAGGCACGGAGACCTAAACGCCAAGCCACACACCATCCGTTTGTGCTTTTACTACACTGCTGTCCTCCCTCTCACAATGATTTCATCACCAGCACTGATACAAGAGTGAACGCAGTGCTCTGCTCCCGCTGTTTCTTCTTTAGCCAGTACTGCATGAACATGAGGGGCTGTTTAAAGGGGTGCTCACATAGTATTATTTCCATGCCTCCTTCCGGCCCGTTCAGCATTTGTGCCTCGTGAGAGTAATTGTATTTGTGAGTAATTGTATTTGTGCCACTTACAAGTTTTGTGTGACTTCGGATATAAACTGTCAAAGGCCAAAACGCAAATCCTAGCAGAACAAAAAAAGTGGTCATTGTATTTAGCTTGGCTTTATACGCTGTGTTTCTATAATGCAAAGAATCTGTCTTCAGCTGTTTTAAGAGGCAGAAATGGCCAAAAATATAGATTATGTGTAGGAAATTGCATGTATCTGGTGCCCAGAGCTGAGTAAGAGTTCAGGCGAAAGGTCTCCCTGCACATTGGTCCTCCGAGGCCAGTCAGCATGTTATCTGCTTGGGGGGGGGGTTTGCTCTATCGAACTAGCGTGACGCTTCCTGCCTCCTCTTCTGAACTGGTTGAGGATCCCTTATGCGTTACAAAACATTCCAGGCGTTGTATGTATATGTTCTGACTGGTTGGTAATGTAGTTTATGTCAGCTTAGTTGTGGTTTATTTGTCAGAAGGGGACATGATACCTGGATGGCTGCTTTGTTGCGCGTGTTAGCATGCAGAAAAGCCAGGTCGAGAGAGTGTTTCGGTCGGCGTGCAGTAAAAGGCCTGACGGCTCTGTGAAGAGGCCCCTTGCGAGTTGCCCAGGGCAAAAGAGTGCTGCTGCGTAGACACTGCAATCCCCCCCCCCCCCCCTCCGGCTGATGCATATTCCCATGCGCTGTGCACGTCTGCGGTGGGGGCAGTAGGATAGAGTGGCATATAGGCTTTAAATGCAGATGCAGTGCAGAAGGTCCCACACACACACACACTTATTATTGATCCTGATACCAAACGGAAACAGGAAGCCTTTCCTCTTACAGTAATAGACCTGGTGTCAATCTGTGGTCAGAATCCAGGGAGGATTCAGTTGGTCCCGACGGATCTGAGGGAGGGCATTTCCGCCTTTGTGTGCGTGTCCCAGGGCCGACACCAATTCACAGCGTGCACGAATGAAAGGAGATCCCATCTCTCCAAAGCCGCCAAGCGTGATCACAGGGTAGCCTTCCCTTAAAGGAACGCCTGGCTGTCTAGGCTCATCTTCCTGCTCTAGAGACATGGCGCATAGGACTGGTTCCCTGTTTTTTTGTGTGTGTTTGTCATTGTCCTAAAAATTGTTACTTCTCACGCACTCCCAGAAACATTGGCCCCTTCCACAGTACTGCCCCTTCCCCGAAAGCAGTACTTCTTTCACAGGAAGGTGAGGATCCATCAGACTGTAACTACAGCTCCTTGGATTTTGTGCAATGAAAAGATGTCGCTTCAGGGAACGTAAACATGAGAGGAGTCACCCGTGGAAATGTGTTATCTACAGAGATTTGTGGTTTTCTCTGTGCTCACGTTTCCCTTTTGTGTTAAAAAACTAGTCCAGCGGCTGTTTGTAATTATGGTATACAGTAAACAGCAGGCACGTTACACATAATCATCATAACGTAAACCAGTGCAATGTTTTTCAGCAACCAATCGAAATACGCTGACAGTTAGCTTTATCGGAGAGGTTAGCTAGGCGAAGTGTTTCACTTCCAGCAAATAGGGTTGCAATAGTCATTCAACGGTACTGTTATATGGTAGCGTGAGAGACCCAGGCCTAGAGGGCTTCAGCAGGCCTCAGGCATCAAGGAAGTCCACTGGAATTCGGCATCAGCTGTCCCGATGCAGATCTGAAGATCAGCTGGCACCTTATCAGGGATTCAGCAGCCTGGTGTCTGAGAATCAGAGAGGCAGCTTTGGGGGGGGGGGGGGGGGTTGGTGCGAGGACTGCGTGAGTCATGGCTAATTCATGCGGAGAAGGGCGGGCTCTCGCCCGCCTGCGATCCTCCTGCTATACCATTCCGGAATTTTCCCTGCTGATCGTACTAACTGCATTCCCCTTTTTTCGCTATAAATAACACGCAGCACTGCATTTGTGTGTGTAGCCCCCTCGTAATAGATCGCCCATGCATAGGAGTGTATTAATTGGCCTGGTGATTTGACAGAAATCCATTAGCTAAGAATACATCCCTTAGAAACAGTCGGCTTCCTCGGGGCACTAATGGTTCACCGGCGGATCGACGGACGTTTCACCATGTGCACGCCATCCCCCGTGGTGATCCGGAGTAACCGGTCCAGGCCGCGTGTCAATACAGTCAGTTGGCTTCTCCCGTGTTTTAAAACACGGACTTTGTTATTCCTTGCGTGAGGGATTCGCGTCCCTGGAGAGTAACAGCGACGGGGCAGTTTCTGTGGCCTGTGGGGGACTCTCTGGGCCTCCCTCCATCCAGACACTCCCCCCGGTGGTGTCCGAGGGATGATATGGCACCAGGCATTACGTATTAAAGCCCAAAGCTCAGGATCTCCTGAAAGCAGGCTTTAGTAGCACCATACTGAGTAAACAGCCGCCTGTTGGTATTTATTTTTCTGTCCTTGTCTATTATCAGAGAATAAGCCCCTTATCTTGCTTTCTTGTGGTGCAGGAAGCTCCTGAACAGGTTTTCTCTCCTCCTGTCTTTGTCCTGGTATTTTTCACTTTTGTTCCAGTAGTGCCATGGCGACCAGCACAGTCAGCAGTTCAAGGGCAAGCCAGCCGCTGGGCTCTGAAGGGAGCCGCGGGCCCGTGAGACAATGTGTGTACGTGTCCATGCTTGTGAGGGCATCCCCACGTGTGCATGTCCTAAAATTTAACGTGTGAGCCATGTATAGTGATAGTTGTGCAAAGTGGCTGTGTTGGACGGTGGAGACGTCTTTTCTGGTACGGTTAGCTGTTAGCGGAACTCGCATCACCACAGAGACAGACATCGCCCCCGGTTGTGTGCGGCCAATCGATGAGGGCCACCCTGAGGTCAAGGAATAATTGATCACCGTCCGTCTCAGTGATGTGCTGCTTTCAAGAGGAGATGGAAAGGAGTGATACTGCTGATGCATATCAAGGGTTTGCAGGCATTCTCCCGCGCTGGGGATTCGTTTGCCTTTTTTGTCCCTCGTATCATGCCGTAGACCGTAAAGCCTCTTTTTTTCTATTTTGATGAGATGACTTTCCTCTCGATCGATACTCCTCAGCAGAGGCACAGTGAACCCGGTCCTGTTAAACTGCACAGACTCGCCCAGCACGTTGGCCCAGCGAGAGCGCCCTCCATCGATACCTTTGCCACATGAAGCTGTCCGGACGCTGCCAGCCCCCCCCCCCCGTTGGCATTTAATTGATCTGGGACAATGTCAGAGACGGCAGAGGGGAAGGTCCCTGGCTTTTCTCCGGTTTCCCCGGCAGCCGTCATTAAGGGATTCCCAGTTTGTCACCTTAAATCTGCACACATCCATCCTGCCGACCAAGAGGCCCACTTGGGTTAGCCAGTATGTTAAACCGTAAACCGCTCTCATCTGGTCTCTGCAGTGCTGAAACAAGCCTGTGAAATTCAGCTCACAGGTGCCCAGCATGTTAGCAGAGATGCTGAAGTTTTGTACACGTTAACCGTACATTCCCGGAACCCGGGGCTGTCCAGCGGCACTGGATTTCCCCTCGAGGCCTTCTCTTCCTGTTCGAGCTTCCTCTGGCGCCAGGGGGATTCTCTGGAGGCCCCACCCATCAGAGGGAATGCCGCCCCTCCCCGCCCGCACCTGGCGGAGTAACATTTCCCATTCTACGGAGATCCTAGGGCACGTCTCTCAGGTGGCTTAAAAGAACGGGAAAGCCTGGGAAGAGGAAGCTGTTTCCGGGGGCAACAGGAACACAGGTCGGGATGTATTAACCCAGAAGAGCCAGGAGATCTGAGCACGGCACGTTCAGTGTGTGAGTTGCCCAAATGTGCTGAGGTTAAGCCCGCATGGGCGCCTCCCGAAATCCCTTTGAGAAGTTTCAGTGCCGCTTTGCCCTTTCGTGTTTTATTCGCGATGACTAGGCTATAGCTTCCGTTTCCCTGGCAACGTTTAAACAGGCCTCGCCTATTTATAGCGAATGTAAAATCGGGCAGCACAGGACCGTCAGCCGTCTCCCATGAAGTGGGATCGAGGAGCAGCAGGAGAATCGCCTAATGGCTCTCGGAGACTGACGGGGGCCCTATTACCCCCCCGCAGAGCCTTTAAAAGCACAACCGGTACCGTATAAATGCCACAGGTCACCCATGACAGAGGCATACTGCACTGCCTATTAGATATTGTTTATCATTCGCGTGAACGTTTTGTCTACCGAAACCGATAAGGTTTCTTTTTAATGTGGCCTGCAGTGTTCTGTGTTTGTGAAGGACAAGGGTTTTTTTTTTGTTGCGCTGACTCACACGCCGTAAACAGCTTTGTCTGCAATTTATTTTATTCTTTTTTTTTTTTTTTTTTCTTCCTGTGTCTGGTCCATTGGTTCCCCGAAAACTCACTCAGAAGAAGAGGCTCTAAGCTGCTGTCTGACCAGCTTTTTACTGATTACTGGGTCATGCATTTTGGCTCTTGAGAAGTCAGTTTGTTTTTAATAATTTGAGCAAAAAAAAAAACTTCACAGATGTTTCTCCTCTGCATTATATAAAAACTTTTAAGCCTTTTTAATAACCTTAATCCACATATAATATGACTTTTTTTTTTTTATCTGGTATGGATTCTTTGTAAATGGACGATGGGGTTATATTTGTATAACACAAGTCATTACCATGTATTTAAGAATAATTTTTTGTAATTTGCTGTGTAGTAGTCAGTTTAAGAATTCCTAATATAGTTAAATGAATATAATGAAATAATAAGGTAAATGTTTCCCTGTGTGGTTATATCTGTTAAGGATGATTTGCTGCGTGTTTCTGGCGTTCCCCCAGGCACCATGTCCCGGTCAAACACGCCTCCTTAAATGGTTCACGGTTGTTTGTAGGTGTGGAGAGTGTGAAGAGACACTTTGCTATAGCTTCCCGACAGAAAGAGCGACATGCTAAATGTCGCTGATGTGCACCGTTTTCACTACTTTTGCCCAAAGTGGGTAAAGTGAGTTGCCGCTGGACCATTTTGAGCGCAGGTTGTGTTCTGTGGTATCCTTGTTGGCAATTTGCTAGCTTCTAATAGCTAACAAAAACAGCTCAGGTGGCCATAGCCATAGTGGGCCGTAAGCAGAACCTCAGCGGACTCTGCTAAGGTCCATTTTACTGGGTTCTCCGCCTTCACTACTACGACCCCGTTCCTCCTGACCTCCTCTGAATGCCGATTTCATGACCTGCTTGCTCGCTGTTGGTTTGGTTACCTGCCTGTTTAGACCGTGGTTTTCTTCGATTTATTACTTAATTTTCTAATATCGATGATGCGAGCTGGACTCCACCAATGGGAGACTGCAATTGAGGCCCCCCCCAGTGGCAAAGGGACGTCGGCTCGGCTGCCAGGCAGCCGTTTTGGTAGTTTTTAATTAGCGTCAGGCTGTGAGGAACTGCAGGGTGATTCAGCTGCGTTTCCTTGGCATTTTATTACCTGAGTGAGGCTCTCGCCAGCAGCCTTGATGCAAAAACGGCACGATGCATTTTTTTTTTTTTACTCTCTTCTCCATCTGAAGCAGGAGCTTGTTTGCAGTTTCTCCTGTAATTGGGTGTCTCTAGATGCAAGTGTGGTCAGGGTTGGGTAAAGTCTCTGCAGAGAGAACAATGTTTTCTGTGCAGATCATTTAAAAAGACTACCTTGACTTTATTTTTCCTGATGACATACTCGTTAGATCTTTCACATCACGGGAAGAGCAGCAAGTTTAATCGGATTTCTTTGTAAACGGCATGTGTGTCAGTTTTTCATTCTGAGGTTGGATCTGTGAGCAGGTGCAAACCTTGTTTTGTAGGTGTCTCTGCAGGTGAGCCGTGTTCAGCTTTTAAGGTCTTGATGAAGGGGCAGAGGTGAATTGCTCAGAGCCCGCCCCCAGCTAATATTTAACTATCCTTGCAGAAATGTGGTTCCTCATTTTGTAGGTGTAGTTTTTGCACCATAGTCACTAAGCTGGTTTTCTTGGGGTCCTGCATCTTGACAGGACTGTTAGATGTATTGTTGGAAGGACGTTTGCATCCATTTTTGCACTACTGATGCACCGATTAAGAAATTTCTGGCCGATACCGATAGCCGATTATTTTTAAAAAATGACTCCAATACTGATTGCTTGGGAGGTTCTGCTTAAATTGAAAGGCAAACTCCACCCAAATTAATAAAATATCAGCTCATTTTTAACCATCGGCTGATTGGCTGACACTTTTAGCTGGCCGATGTAATCTGTACATCTTTAGTTTGCACATTGATCAGCTTAAACACTTGTTACAGTATTAAATGAGCACTGAAGTTCACAGTGCTGTTCCATGCTACTTGTCACACCTATAGATTATTTTATTTTTATTGTCATCTTTATTTTGATCTGATTTACTTCTGTTTGTTTTGTATATTTTTCGTATTGAATATTATCTTTTGAGCACAATCCAGGATGCAGGTGTAAAAGCATTTCACTACACAGGTGTACATTTTGTTTATGTGACAAAAAAAGAAATGTCTAAACATGAATTCTGGATTCTGAAGCGACTCGATTCTCCAAAATAATCTGTGCCAAGATTGTATAAGGATTTTTTGCTGAGAAGGTTTCGTTTGGTTTCTCTTTACCTGGTTGATGTTTTGCCTGTTATTAGTCGGCATGATTTCAGTCAAGAGACAGGTTACTATGAATTCCGGTACGCAGAGCACTGAGCGCCAGCTCTGAAGTGTCTGTCTGCGTCCATTAATAGGGCCTCCGTTTTCTGAATAGAAATTCAGGCTTCTATATTCATTGTCAGTTAATATAGATAGAAAATCTAATATAATATTACACAGCTGAAAGATTTCACCAAAATCCTCTGTTTTAAGTGTTGACTCTAAAGCATTAACCTTCTACCTAGGATTCTGCACTTTCGAAAAGTGATGGTTACGTACCTCATCACAATAGAGGGTCATGATGGATGTCACTTGGCAAACCTGGTCAAAACTTTTCTGTTTTTTTGCTGAAATCTCAGATTTGCTGTGAAATGTTCTTGACATCACTGCTGTGTTTCAGTGTTTAATTGATGCCATAAGAAGCCTCCTTAAAGCCACACGGTCGAGTTAGGATGAGCGTTGAATGACTCTGGGTGTAGGCGCTGACTCTGAAGTGACTTTTCTGTTCTGTGTGTCCGTCTGTGTGCCCTGTATCAGGATGAGAGTTCGGTGAGCAGTGAAGATTTTGACATGAGCGACCCCACATGGCTGTCAGCTGATCAGTGCCCCACATCCGACCTGAGTCCCGGCCACCTCGATAGAATGCACAGCCCGCTGAACGCGCACAAGGAGGAGGATGGTAAGTGCACCGGAGGGCCCTCATTGTGGGTGTTTATGTGAAGGAGGTGGGGTTCGGGTTTGGATTGAGCTGGTTAGGGGGCCCAAACTTTCTGACTATACAGTGAGGTGCATTGGCCCCATGTTCCTGACCCAGTAGGCAAGGGCTCTTCAAATCTGGAACCTGATTCCAAATCCAGGCCGTGTTTTCAGTTCTCCCAGGTAGTTTAGTTTAATAATTGCTGATTCTGATTGGTCAGAGGCTCACAGGTTAAGGAAGGCTGGAAAACCAGCAGTGCTGGGACATCGAGGACCGTGATTTGAATAATAGGGCTCTAGGGGGACAGGGGGTGTTATGTGGCTTTGGTCTCTGTGCCTGTGATCAGAAGGTTGCCAGTTCGAATCCCACTGAGCCCTTGTGCAAGGCCATTAACCTGCTTAAAAAGGTTCCATGGGCGCAAGCTTTGCTCTCACCTCTGTGTGTGTCTTAACAAAGGAGAACAAAGTGGAATATGTGAAAATTGTGAAATGGTACGTTGTCTGTTGGTGGTGCCTATATTCCTGGCGAGAGTATCCCTGTGGTCCAGTAATTTCTCTGTCATGTGACCTGCCGAGAAATTATTCTCAGGGAGCCTGCGGCCGTCCACTGTTTTACATTTGGAGTTGTGGGTCACGTTGGTAAATGAAGAGATTCCCACTCGGGGGGGGGGGGGGCGGTGGGAGGGGCCACATAACGGCCATGGATCACATGACCTCAGCGATGCTTCAGCCTCTTTACGTGTCCCTCTGAAAAGCCCTTACCAGAGATGGGGGCACGGCAGGAAGTCCTGGCGGCTTTAAGGCTGGCAGCTGAGAGCTCTGGGTAGAGAGTCCATCAGAGTTTATCCCGCTTGATTACAGGAGATTAAGATTATCGGTTCTGCCCGGCTGAACAAATCGCACAAGCCAAACAGTTGGGATTTCTGAGCCAAACGACTCAACACCACTGTCACCGGCACTCGTGGATCTCTCTGTGTTTACAGTCAGTCCCAGAACTCATATGCTCTCTTGACTTGTAATGAGGATGAGGTTACCTTTTGTCTGGGAAGGGCTTGGCCACGTGTGCGTAGGCGTAACGCTGTCGGCATGCACCAGCTCGGAGCTCTAATGGCACGTGTGGCGCGGTGCCCTCTTCCGATTGGCGGTCTGGGGAAGCTTGTGGCCCCAAACTCTCACACACAGAAGCACAGTGATTCCTGAGTAAGCATTTTTTTTTTATAGAATATACAAAAAAATACAAGCACTGATTTTATAACATTATGGCAAACATTAGTGCGAAAACGGTATATTATGCCTTGATTTCCTCAGCCCGATACCAGAGTACAATAGAGATTCATGACTTTACATTTGATTATTTCAAATGGTTGTTTGTTACTTAAGTTTTTTTTTTCGCCCATCCTCAAGTGATTAATTTTTTTTTTGGAAAATTGAGGGTTGAGCTTGTTCATTCTTCCCAGTAATGGACTTAGGTTTTCGGGTAACGGCACTCTCTCCGGGGGTGTGAATGACTGCCAGGCTGTGCGTGTGCTGCCCCCAGACCAGCGGCTCTGCATGTTTTTTGGTGTAGGATGACAGTGCCGTTTATTTTGGAATTGCAATTGGGGGCCACAACATTTCAGAGGTGTGTGTGTGTGTGGGGGGGGGTGTTCATTCCCCCTTTTTAGGATGGGGTAGCCCCATGGTATTAAGTTCTGTCTCCATGGCCCCAAGGCACAAGGGTGACACTGGTGATGCTGAGCAAAGTAGGACGGAGACAATGACAGGGGGCTTGATGATCCCCGGGGATCTCAGCGATCAAGGTTAACTGTAACGTAGAGTAAGGAGTGCGAGGGGGGGTCGACTGTACAATGGGGTACGGAGATTAGGGGGAGGGGCAAGGGCTGTAAAATGAGTTAAAATGATTAAAGAGGGGGTAAGGATGGCGACTGGGGGGTTTCGATTGGGGCAGGAGAGCGAGCATATCTGTAAAATGGGGGGTGAGAGTAACAGGTTATTTGGCAGTGAGAGGAGTGTAGTTCTTGAGGTGGGGGCGTCCGCTTCACTCCCCATTGACACAGCCAGCATCTCGTTACGGGCTACAGTGTAATCAGTGTGACGGAGGGCAGTGTTTTGCTGTAAATTGAATATATTCCCGGACGTTGCGAACACACACAGCGGCAGGCGGGCGGGTCTGTGTTTACCGAGTGGCGCCGTGGTGACGGCCCTCCGTAATGGATCCGTGCCGAAACGCAGGGATACGTCTGCAGGGGCGTGAATCACCGCGAGGAGCCGTGTCGCCGTGGCCGGGGAGGGCATTCACATGCGTGTTTGTTCATTAAAGCTTCAGGAGAATCTGCCGGAAAGCCAACACGCCGCCAAGCAGCCCACGAGCTCGAATGTCTTGCGTCGCGTCTTTGGCTCGGAAGGATCTCGCCGGCAAGCTGGATTCAGAGAGCATATATATAATTGCGCAAATAAAATTTGCTTTTATTTGTATTTATTTATGTCCTTAATACCATTTTTTTAGGATGTTCTAGTTGTGCGTTGTGTACTTTTAAAATTTGTTCGCACTGTGGTTACTTGTCTGCACCGTTTAGAGTCTTTGCACTTTCTCCTTGCTTTGTACTGTATGTTTGTTTGTCTGGACTTGACATACCTCGCTACTTTATGCACCAGAATAAAGTTCATCTTGTCTTTATCTTTTCTTATCTAATGTGACCAATCAGATTGTGAATATTGTGATTCCGTGTTTTGGGGCAGGAGACCCCTTAATGCGTCCAGTCTCCATTTCGTGGTCTCCATTCGCTCCATTTGTGTTTTACCTAAAGCCACGTGTCACTAACCCACATGGATAGTAGCTTTTGGTAAAAACGGGGTCAAAGGGCATCTGCGTGAAGGCCGTTCCTGCCGGGGAACTCGGAAACGGAGGCGTCACAGCATGACCGCATTCGAATCACACTCGGCCGATCGCTGAGCTTCAGTTCCGGCAGTAACTGGTAAATAACAGGTAAAAGAGGAGAGATGCATTGAGCTGAGGATTTTGGGAGGATGTCGGGCCCCCATCCTGCTTTGTTAGGCCTCCACACACCTGTGGCCCCCGGGGCTTGTGTGTGTTTGTGAAGGGAGGGGGTGTGAACAGGTAACTATAGGAGCACCATTGTTCTGCCTGGGGAAGCTCCTTTCTTTGGTTTTAGAAAAGGTGGGAGGCGGGACAGGACTGGTGCATTATGGGGGAGAGCTTCTGTTCAGCTGGAGGAACGGGCTTCCAGTGCCAGTGAGGGCTGTTCAGACGGAGCTATCGGATGCCGTGTTTGTGGAAGCGTGTCAGGACTCTCCCTCACATGCGCGGTATGAGCCCCCTTTGATACCGCGACCCCATTGGCAGGGCTGCAGTGTCTTTCTGGATACAGCCTGAAGGCCCCCCCTGATAAATTGTGAGGCATCATGTGCACCCATCCACACCCCCACCACCAGATTTCCTGCATCCAGCATGTTAGTGTGTGTGTGTGTGTGTGTGTGTGTGTGTGTGTGTGTGTGTGCGCGCGCGCTTATGGGTGTGTGTGCGTGTGCGCTTACGGGTGTGTGTGTGTGGGGGTGTGTGTGTGTGTGCGCGCTTATGGGTGTGTGTGTGTGGGTGGGTGTGTGTGCGTGCGCGCGCACGCTTACGGGTGTGTGTGTGCGCCCGCGCACGCTTACGGGTGTGTGTGGGTGGGTGTGTGTGTGTGTGTGTGTGTGTGTGTGTGTGTGTTTGTGTGTGTGTGCGCGGGTGGGTGGGTGTGTGTGCGGGTGGGTGGGTGTGTGTGTGCGCGCACGCTTACGGGTCTGTGTGTGTGTGCTCGCTTATGGGTGTGTGTGTGTGGGGGTGTGTGTGTGTGTGTTTGTGTGTGTGTGCGCGGGTGGGTGGGTGTGTGTGTGCGCGCACGCTTACGGGTCTGTGTGTGTGTGCTCGCTTATGGGTGTGTGTGTGTGTGGGGGTGTGTGTGTGTGCGCGCGCTTATGGGTGTGTGTCTGGGAGAAGCTCTGTGGGTCAGAACTGTCTTCTGCCCTAATTTGAGTTTAGTCTCTTTCCACTGAGACAGTGAGGACCTTGTTAATAATTAACCAAATCCACCTCCTAGGCTCATAAAAATAATGAGTAAATGAGTTATTTTAAAGAAGGCCGGCTGAGCTCAGCTGCTGCCGCGTCCCCCTGTCAGTTCACACCCTGCGTTCATTGTTCACTGGCTGGTTGCAGATCATAAAGGTTTGTAGCGACCCGTCCATAGCACGCCTGATGTCACCCGCTGATGTCACCCCACTCCCCTTTACAGTCCCCTCATATTTTAACCGCTCCCATAAACTAGCCGACGGCCCAATCAGAACCCCGCAGATTTCCCAGCTATCTCTCCACCTGGGCTGTGGTGGGGGGCAAGATGGCCTGCTGCGGGGAGCCGGGGTAAAGTTTGCTCCATAAAGCTCCGAAACAGCCTGAAATGCGCTGGGGGGGTGTAAGCCTAGTGCCAAGGCCACGTCCTTTACGAGGGGAATCAAACTCCAAACGGCTCAGGTTCGATAAGATAAGGGCCGTAAAATGTGGCATCTCGCTGCCCCCACTGTGTGTTTGGGAGCATTGCTATCGTTTCTGTGTGCTTAAGGCGTTTGATTCCCTGTGGCCCAGGCTGCAATAGCACATGGGTATTCAGTTCCGACTGGAACCTGCCGGTCTGAAGAGGTGTTTGCACAATATGGGCTCCCAGTGTTGTGTTTGTGGGACCTGGGACTCCTATTATCGGGGGTGTTCTGCAAGCTCATCCATGTGCAGCATCAGCACTGAGACGTACAGGCCTGCGCCTCCACACCGTCACGTGTGCCGTGTATCTGTGACTGAGACCCGAGGAGGCTGCCCCTTAATGCAGTAAGTCATCCCTATAATGGCCACTTGATGCTCATTTTATCTGTACAAAATCAAACAGACTTAATTCTTTAGCACAACCATGCATGAGTCTGCTTCAGTGAGGCTGTCAACCCTCCCCTCCCCCCACCCTCGCTTCCAGCCCCCACTGCTCCTGGCTTTTTTCGCCGGAAGGAAATTAGATCAGATAATGTCCCGCTTGCTCCAGCCCTAGACTCAGGTCTGCCGGGAACCCTAACTAGCAGGTACCCCCGTGTGTCTCCGGGGACCCAAACGAGCAGGGACCCGGATGTGACTCCAGGGGCCCTAATAAGTGGAAACCCCCATGGTCCTCCAGGGGCCCTAATGAGCAGAGACCCCCCCCTGGCTGAAAGATAGGGCGACACGGCTCATTCACACCCCTCACAAACAGTGGCAGCTCACTGTGACTGCGGCATTGGGATAACAGCTCCACCTAAACCCTCTGTAAAATAACGCTGGGCATGGTGAGGTAAGGAGACTCTGCAAAGCCGCCCCTGCGCACGCAGCTCACCCCCCCCCCCCCCCCCCCACACTCACATACACACCGCACATTTACAGCCCCCTGCAGTGTGGGTCCACATAGTAAGACTTGACAGGACACCCAGGAAACACAACACCCCCAGCCCCACTGACCCAGGAACCCCAAATAATGGGCCTGTCCTAGTATGGACAAGTCCCTCCCCCTATGTGACAGAGCCCCTCCCCCAGTATGGAACCGATCCTCCACCATTGCGGCACAGCCCCTCCCCCAGTATGGAACCGATCCTCTACCATTACGGCACAGCCCCTCCCCCAGTATGGAACCGATCCTCTACCATTACGGCACAGCCCCTCCCCCAGTATGGAACCGATCCTCCACCATTACGGCACAGCCCCTCCCCCAGTATGGACCCGATCCTCCACCATTACGGCACAGCCCCTCCCCCAGTATGGACCCGATCCTCCACCATTACGGCACAGCCCCTCCCCCAGTATGGAACCGATCCTCCACCATTACGGCACAGCCCCTCCCCCAGTATGGAACCGATCCTCCACCATTACGGCACAGCCCCTCCCCCAGTATGGAACCGATCCTCCACCATTACGGCACAGCCCCTCCCCCAGTATGGACCCGATCCTCTACCATTACGGCACAGCCCCTCCCCCAGTATGGACCCGATCCTCTACCATTACGGCACAGCCCCTCCCCCAGTATGGACCCGATCCTCTACCATTACGGCACAGCCCCTCCCCCAGTATGGACCCGGTCCTCTACCATTACGGCACAGCCCCTCCCCCAGTATGGACCCGGTCCTCCACCATTACGGCACAGCCCCTCCCCCAGTATGGACCCGATCCTCCACCATTACGGCACAGCCCCTCCCCCAGTATGGGCCCGATCCTCCACCATTACGGCACAGCCCCTCCCCCAGTATGGAACAGATCCTCCGCCATTACGGCACAGCCCCTCCCCCAGTATGGAACCGATCCTCCGCCATTACGGCACAGCCCCTCCCCCAGTATGGAATTGACCCTTCGCTTGAATGACAGAACCCCTACATCCTTTACAACACCGCATCTTCCCCAGTATGGTACTGCTCCTTTTCTACTATAACACAGGCCCTACCCAGTGTAGCTCACCCCCTCCCCCCAAGTAGAAATCAGCCCCTCCCTCTGTCCCCGTGCAGAGACCTGCAGTTCATGTCTAGCAATGTCAGAGCTCTTTACACAGCCGTAACATGCACCGCGCTGCCTTCCTCTCATGCTCCCTCCCTCCCTCTCTTCCTCTGTCCCTGTGCTGCTCGCTCTTCAGAAGAGGGAGCAGGACACAAAGACTCGGCATGTGTAGAAACGCTGCTCCTGTGTGAGCAATACCAGGACTTGGCCCGCCACGCGTGAGGATCTAAAGGTGGAAACACACCTGGTTATACCCACCCTGCATTTTACCTGCAGTAACCATGGGGACCCTGTCCCTGCATACCCCAGATGGGGTACACCTTGGATGGGGTACGCCGTGTGCGGGGTATGCCTCGGACGGGGTATGCCACAGATAGGGTACGCCTCGGACGGGGTATGTCACAGATAGGGTACGCCTCGGACGGGGTATGCCACAGATAGGGTACGCCTCGGACGGGGTATGCCACAGATGGGGTACGCCTCGGACGGGGTATGCCACAGATGGGGTACGCCTCGGACGGGGTATGCCACAGATGGGGTACGCCTCGGACGGGGTATGCCACAGATGGGGTACGCCTCGGACGGGGTATGCCACAGATGGGGTACGCCTCAGGGTGGCTCATCACCACTCTCGCACACATCTTGTCACAGTCTCATGCTGTCTTTGGACTTGCAGGGTCTCTGAGCTTTATAACCCATAATATCTCCTTGGGAGAAGAGGCTGACTTTCAGTCCCAACATCCCCCCCAACCCAGTGCCTCCCCAGTCATGCTTGTGCCCGTCATCCCTCCATCTTCTGTCTCCTTTGTGCCGCTGGGTTGTAGTGTGAAAGCCGCCCCCTGCTTCCGCACACGCCAGGCTCACATTGTGCGCTGCTCAGCCCAAGGTTACGCGTGGGGGGCGGGGGCGCTCGGCAGCCGGGGGGGGGGGGGGCATTCTGAGCCTCCACTGCCTCTTCTGTCTTTCATCCCTCAAGGCCACAGCCAGCATGGGGAGGGGGGGCACGACACAGCTCAGACCCATCGCAGGAGCGTAAGGGACACAAGAGAGAGCCTCATGGCATGTCAGTGTTCAAGGGGGTGGCCGAATCAACCATGACCCCCCCCGTGTGATTTACACAACCAATGGTCTATGTAATGCTACCTACCTGTCTGTCTGCCTGCCTGTCTGTCCTATGCAGAGGGGCGGAGAGACACCCCTCGGCATCTCCACATTATGGCAGCATGGCTTATTTTAGTATGTCAGTTGACTTTGCATTTGGAATCTCTAGTTAAAGGGAGCTTCTGTTTGGACGTGACACATGTCCAGCTTGGGGGTCAAAGGGCATGGCATCAGCTAGCCTGCTCACCCTGTCTGTGGTGGAAATGTGTTTCTGGTGCAAAAATAATCTTTCCAAGCTAGGGCTGCACAATTAATCGTGAAAAAAAAACACAATCTCGATTTACACCTCTGTGCGATCTCATTTCTAAATTACAACGGTTCTTCTGTATTGTATTACATCAGCTGGATCAAAACAAGCGCTCCTACTCTTCCCCAGAGAGTCTCAAGCGTCCCATAATTCTGCATTCTCTTTAAAGGGTGCTTTTCCACCACACCAGGTACGGTACTTCAGCGTGGTTTTCCACTGGCATAAAAAATGGTACCGGTGCCGAATGACATCACAACGTGAGGCGGAGTCTTTTGTACTGAATTAGAAAAATGGCTGTAGTATATTATAGGGCTGGATGATGTGTGATATTAATATCAACATCATATTTTGTGCACATGCAATTCTTACATCGAGATTAAGATCAGGCTTTTTCTTACCTTCTTCAGAATGGACATGATGGCGGAGGGAGTTTAGGTTTTGCTAAAACGTTTTTAACGTTTTTAAAAAAAACTTATCAAGTTTTGCAATTCTTATTACTATTCCTTTTTGAGATTATCTAGTATAAGTTTAAAAATGTTTACCTCCGCTGCTTTTGCATGAGTGCTGCATGCATTGTCCGAGACAATTATAATCATTTATAGCCTTGCTGTTTAAATCGCTCCTAGATGGGTTTGTGAGAAATTTGTTGAACTCCTTTTTTGATTCCCCAAAATTTATTACAACAAAATCATATTGCAATACAATTGCAATTTTTTCTAATACTGTGCTGTCCTAGTATATTATACAAAATACTTTATTTCTCTGATTCTTCTGACCAGATCACTTAATTTATCCATGCATTCGTTACTGTTATTATTTATTTTATGTATCATTGTTTTGAGTTTTCAAGACAGTGGTTGTACTGCGTTTGAGGCAGGCTATTTGCATAACCAGTTGACAAAGAAAGCGTTTCAAGTCCCAGCCCAAAGTCCCGAATTGCCAAAAACTTTGGGTATTGGAACTTTTGGTATGTCTATGTTACTCTAATTGAATGGCCTACTGAGCATTTCCTTTCTTGTTGTCAGAAGTTGATATGCCGGTCCTGGATCAATCATATGTTTGGCACAGTCATATGTTGCGCTTTCATGAGTGCCATAAAAGTTTGAATTTGAGGAAATAATTGTTACAGAGAATCGTGATCTTAATTCTAAGCCAAATAATAGTGCAGCCCTACTCCAAACCGGCTTTATCTGTATTTCTGCTTATTCTTAAATCTGTCTGCAAGCTTCTCCAATCAGTTATCATTTTGTGTGGTGGGGTTTGTGAGTAAAAGCTGTACTGCTTGTGTATGCCTAGGGTGGGGCGACCTCGCATTCCTCGCGGCGGGATGGGGCCGTTAAGCGACAGCGCTCCCCGTCGAAACGTCTCCTGACCCCCGTGTCCTTAAGCAGCTCCCAAAGGTCCAGCCGTGCGAGCAGGGAGAGCCAGGAGCTCAAAAAAGGGAATTAGCGGCGAATGGGAGCGTAGGCGCGGCGACCGGGGGGGTAATGAGCAGGAGAGGCCATGTATTAACCATGATGGAATTCTAATGGCTTCCCCAGGAGGAGCGGACAGGCGAAATGTCAGCGGACGAGGCTGCCCCCCCCCCCCCCACCTCTCCATCCTTCATGGGGAGCCGAAATTGGAGCAAATTTAATTTACTGTAGTCAGGAGCTGAAAGGCCTGCAATGGCGTGGTGGGGGAGGGAGGGCCGTGGGTTGGGGTGGGGGTTATATACGAGGGTTCTTCAGGTAATAGCTGGACAGCCGAATATGTTGTTGTTCCTCCTTTGTCTAAAATTCAGTTCCCAGACTTTTATGCCTGTGCTTCTCTGTGAATGTATCCACATTTTAGTTGCACTGTGACTTGCAACGGCGATGGATGGGAGACGCACAGGCGGAGTTAGACGATATAGGGACACTCTGCTTGCACACTGGTGCGTCCCGTATGAAGAGCAAATCAATACCCTCCCCCCCAACTCTCATGTATAAGCTGAGCAGGTTTTAGCTGAGATGTTCTCAGTTAATGGATGGCATGTGTACTGTCCTGGGCACCATGGTGTCTCAGTGGATGGCGCTGTTTCCTTAACCATCCAGGGGTGTGGGTTTGAATCCCGCCTCTGCTCTGTATGTGTGGAGTTTGCATGCTCTCCCCGTGTTGCAAAGGTTTCCTTCTGCAGTCCAAAGCCATGCAGGCACTTCTCTAAATTGTGTGTAGTGTATGATTGTGTGTATATACTCTATGAGGGACTAACATTGGGGTGTAACCCAGCCGTGTGACCTATGAGATCTGCGATTGGCGCCAGGCCCCTTCATGACCTCAAGCAGGATAAGCAAGTGGAGGATGGATGGATGTTCACAGTCCTCTGTGAATCTGGAGCCAAGGCTCCGTGTGCTCGAGCTGAAGCTTGCAGGTGGAGATGATCTCTGACAGGCCCCGAGGCATGGAGGACTTCTATCGAGCTTTTCCCCTAAGGTGGCACGCATGGGAAGGCGGGGCTCCCTCTTTGGCAATTTAACTGAGCCCTTCTGATTGGTCAGCCAAGTAGGGAATCGATCAAATCAACCGATCGCTCGGGGGGGGATCCGGGCCCAGCTGGTGGGAGGGGCTCACTGGGAGTGCAGAATGGTTCGATTTTCTGTTTCCGCTGTATCAGTAAGGCAGGGAAAATAGCAGCACAGGGGACAGGTGCTGGGCTAGAGGCATCCCCAGGATGACGAATGGGCGGGACTTTCCCATATGGCCAATCACATGGCAGATTACTATACACAAATGCCTGGGTCCCATCCTCTTCCTCCCCATGTGCCAGCCATCCTCTTCCTCCCTGTATAAGCACGACAGCTCCATGTGACGTTCTGCTCCTGGTGTGTGACGGCAGGGTGTGGACTCATAGGCCCAAACGTCATCCTTCTGTTAGAGTTTTTTCTCTGTGTTGGGGGTCGGTGTGCTATTGTCCCTCATTAAATCGTTACACATTCATGTTCCTATACGCTTCATCACGGGTATATGGCAGCCGGCTGGACGCCCTGATGACGGCCATCCCAGGACCCCCGAGCCCGGCCCGAGCCGGCCTGCCCATTCTCACTTTCCCCTGCATTGTCTCGCCTGTCACACAGACACCGAAATGGTAATATATGTAAATAGGAGCCTAAGTGGGAGAAACACGCGCACACACACAGACACACGCGCACACACACAGACACACGCGCTCCCACGCACGCGGCCAACGAGGGCCGCCTTTGATTAAATTGCCCCCCCCCCTCCCCTCGCTCTCCTTTTGCTCCTTGTTGTTTTCTCTCCCTGGTTCGCATTTTCCCTTTTGTCCGTCGTTCGCCTCCCCCCCCCCACAGGAGGAAGCTGGTCCCTTTAACAAGGGCCTGCTATATACCAGCCCTTCCCCCACCCCCCCCCCCCACCCCCCAGTTTATCTGACTCCCTCTTGCTGATCGGTCCAGGTTGAGGTTTCTCCTAATCAAGCTGTGGGGTCCATGTCAAAATAGACACCGTTCACACAAAGCCACTGTGCTGATCTTAGGGGCTAAATGTAGGTGTAATTGGATTGATCTTTGATGACATTCCCTTACCTGATGTTTCCCACCAAAAGCAATTTAATTTTAGACTGTCTCTTTATGAATATCGAAAATGAATAGGAGTCACGGGGAAAAAAGCCACAGTGAAAGGAGTAAGGGGATATTGGTGTGATTCCGGTGGCTGTCCTCTGGGTTTGTGTGGAAAATGACGTGTGTGTGTGTGCGCGTGTGTGTGTGCGTACGCGTGTCTGTGTGCGTGCGCATGTGTGTGTGCGTGTGTGTCTGTGTGCGTAATATACAGACATACAGAGGACAAAGTGACGATGAAGCTGTATTAATTCACAGAGAAGATGACAGTAGGTGCCAGTCTGCTGTTCTCTCCTCAACTGTGCCCCCCCCCCCCCCCCCAAGAGAGAGAACTCAGTCAGTCTGGAGGAGCAAAGAATCCTGGGTGCTCTTGCCTCACCATCCCAATGTGTGAAGACTGAACGTAACGGACAAAGACGTAAACGTTTTACGCAGAGCCGCACAACGCTGTCGGGCTAAAATTCCTAACCGATGGAATAAGACACAGACAGATAAGATCTCCTCACACATAGTGCTGCCACATGCGCCCGCCCTGCCGGGGTACAGACATGCCCCCTGTTCCCAGAGGGCTGGCTGCTCCACTCCCTGTCTGCCCACCCGGACCCCGGCTCCCGTCCCCGTCACCAGTCTCACAAAAAGCTTCCTTTGTCCCTCTTTTTTTTAAAAAAAAAAAAAAACAAAACAATAATGTGTATTGAGCTGGGTGAATTATAAGGGTCCCTGTCCCGTTCCTCTCCCCCGCAGGCCGAACCCAGGGTGGGGGGGGGGGGATTGGGGCCCATTCAGCAGCCCCACCATTACCACCAGGGGGGAGGGGGCCTCTCTCAGACACGTACTACGTATGCGGGTTCGAGCAAGCACCCAGGACCGAGGTTAGCGTCTGCCAGGTGACCGTACGGGAAGTGAGGTGGCCGGGGGCTTGGAGTGGGCCGCCTGTCGCGTCCGGTTAGCGCCACGTTGTCCTGCCGAGGCTGCCTGAGCGTAATGAGGCTGGGCGCCCCCCCCCCCCCCCCCCCCAGCGCCGTACCAGGTCCCCCCCCACCCCCAGCCTCCCTCTGCACAATGACATGCTTTTAACTGCCCCCCCCCAGAGCCCCCCATTCAGCCACGCCCCATGAATGGGGAGCCTTATATCCTGAGGAACACTTGCTGTCTCTTCATCGCCTTGGAGACGGCAGGTGACAGTAAAGCCCGACGTCGCTGAGAGGCGCGGGGACCCCCGGAGGCCGAGCGCGGTACAGCGAGAGGGCTGCCTCTGCCTGGGAGACACATCCCTCTGAGGTCTGAAGGCACCTTGAGGCCCCCACAGGGAAGGACCTGCGTCTTGAGCTGTCACATTGGGCGGGACACAGGTTCAGTGCTGGGGAGGGTCTTCAGGGCCACACCAAAATGCGTGTGATCAGACTGTCACAGCTCATCCCTCTCTCTCCTGTCCCTCGCTCCTCACCCTGAGTTTGCTTCCAGGGTCAGCCAGCTTTCTGTTGGGTGGGGGGTGAGGGGGGTGCTGGGGGCGTCCTCATGATTTCAGCAGGAGGGGTGCATGCATTGGCTGGCGGGGGGGGGGGGGGGGGGTCAAGCAAAAGCCAGTGGGAAGTGGCTTGTTGCTATGGGGATGCCAGCCCCCGTGTCAGCATGGGGGGGGGGGGGTGTGCAGCTTCTTACCAGGATAATCCACTGTAATCCTGCAAAGGGGAGCCAGCCTGGGCCCCCCCCCCCCCCCACACACACACCCCAGGGAAATGGGAGAGGTGGAAGTGAAAGAATTAGCATCTGTTACTGCCTGCGTGGGGGTCTGCTTGGCCGTGAGGGGGTGGGGGGAGGTTCAGGCCATCGGAGAGACAGGTTACTCCCTCTAAGCCCCCCCTCCCATCTGCTTACACAACCCAGTTATGGCTGCGTTCCGTCGGTGGGCTAACAAATGCTAATTGTGTGTGTTTTATTATTATAAGCATAACTGGATAATTGTAGGTGCGTGTGAGAACAGCGGCAGCCCCCATCACAGCCTGCTGGATCTCGCTCACACATGTTAAACAAACCGTTATCGATCTCCGGTCCGCGGCGGCGTGGGGAGCGTTGTGCCTCGCGATGTAAACACAGGGTTATGCACCTGCTGTCAGCCCTGTTGGAGCAAGGGCCTGTCAGTCACATTCCCAAGCCCCGATTGGCCGAGGGGGCGGTCATAGTGGTGATAGGATCGTCGCTCCCTCCCTCTCAGGGAGCGGTTCGGGCTGAAAACCCGGTGACAGACTTTCACAGCCTCCATTAGAGCTCAGAGCAGGGAGACACAGGGAAGATGGAGACTCTGGGCCAGATAGAGAAGGCCTCAGGAAGGGACCCCAGCTGGAGGTCTGCCTGAGAAACCTGCAGACTCTCCCTTACATACTCTAACACCTACGACACGCGGAAAAACACTGTTTGTTTTAAGGGTGCGTTGGGTGTATTGTGGGAGTGGTCACATGGTACACAGCCTGGCACCTGCAGTGTTGCCTCTACTCAAATCCTAACCCTACTCATTCATTCAGGTGTCCATTCCCACGCAGTCAAGGTCTGGGAATCCCTCATGACCAGTGGGGACTGGCACTTTAGTTGTACACCAAAACCAGGTCAGTTATTGGCCTGCTGATACACCTGAGAAAAAGTCTGATTGGATAACAATAATCTGCAATTAATTTGCACCAATCAGAAGTGCAGATGCTGACATGCCACATCCTATACGGCAGATTGAATTATGATTGAAATTAATTTGTTTACTCTTGAATACAGACTGTATTAGATTGTTTTGTGTGACTTTTTAAATATATTTAGAGGTTTGTATGTAGTATTATTCGATGGGACAGGTAACTTGAGACAGAACAGTAAATGTGAATGACAGTCTTTTCTGATTTAAATCATTGTGTATGAGTGTCGACCATTTGTGGGATTCAGCCCAAGGCGTCGGCGAGGGTCCAGTGCAGACAGGTGTGGGAGTCAAGTGTCATCCAGTGACATGGCCGACCGGCGGCCCCCATGCATTTGGATTCTGACCGCACTCCCTCCCAGCCTGCCAAGCGCCGTCGTGGGTTAACATGGCTTTAAGTTGGGAGATAGTTGAAGGAAAGAGTGTATTTGGGGTTGGGTGGACAAGTTATGGTTAGATTTTTTTTTTTTAAAGGCGCACAGGAGAAACACCTGGGTAGATTCCCAGAAAATCAAAAGCCGTCACAAGAGGAGGAAGAAGCCAGACCCGCAAGTGAGTGAGAGAATGCGAGTGCTGCTCCCAGGAGCTGAGCTGCTTAATTCAAGGTCATCGTGCCGGATTTGAAACCAGCCAATTACACGGCTCTCCATTTGTAATTTGGTAATGGCAGTAAATGGCAGCGCCGTGAGTGGTGAGTTAGCAGGGGGCCCAAGCAAAAATGCTGCAGCTTTATGGGGTTAGCGGGGCTGTGGGCGAGCGTTCGGAGGCCCCCCCCCCACCTAGGGCCACACTGACCACGCTGTCACCGTGACGTCTGAAGCCGCGGCCTCCTTCTCACTCTGCAGCCGACGGCACGTTGGCACTTCTCCAGCGTGATGTCGGGACACTGTGCCTTTGTTCTGTCGGCGTGCTCCTCTCCTGCCCCCCGCTTTCACGGGCACCATGTGACTGCGCGTCTGTATTGCAGTGCGTGTCGGGGGAGGGGGCACACACTGACATGGGAGCCATCAGGCGGCAGGGACCCTGTAAGCCCCCTGTTTGGGCCCAACTCTCAGTTCTTGGCATCTTCCAGAATGTGAAGCGATACAAGGGCTTCCTGGTGCGCAGGTCCTTGACACCCCCCCCCCCCCCCCCACAGGCTTCCCATCCTGTGTACAGCGTGCCATAGCAGAAATAGGTCACTGGCCCTTTAAGAGCCGCAGGGAGGGGCAGCACAGCAGCCCCAGTGCACCGGTGCAGTGCTCTTGCAGGGGGTTTGTGTAGGTCTGTCCAGAATTAGGCTAGCATCACTCTGCACACATGAATACTCTTTATACCCTAATAAATCCACCCCTGTCCCTCTGCCTCCCCCCCCCACACTCCCCCCCTCCGTCATTGCTCTTCATCTCCCCCACACTCTGACCCGCTTCTTAATTCTCCTTCTGTCTCTCTCCTCCCCCTGTACTGCTGATTTCCTCATAGGCACTCCCCCCCCCCCCCCCCCCGCTCCTCACATGCACCAAATGGCTTGCTCCCCCGCCTCTCCTTTTCATAGCCCCCCCCCCCATGCTCATCCTGATCTCGGCATTCACCCCCTCCACACACCCCCCATGGATATGTCAGAGGTCTTTCGTCTTCCCTGATACTTCCTCGTTAAGGCCCTTAATTAATAATTAATCAGCACGCCTATGGGACGGAGATGCTCAGAGACGAGAGCGTTATGAGAATGTTATGGGAAAGTTGCAGCATTCAGCACGTTCCCAGCCTCCCGTCAGCGGTTGGGTTACTGCTGTCTCACTGTCCCCCACCCCCACCCCCACCCCCAGCAGGCCTGCGCCAGCGGGGCCCCCACCCACAGCCGCCTCGTCATAGCAGGGAGGTATAACTTCCCCCAGGGTGACGTTTAGACACCGTAATCAGCCACTGTTAAGGAGCCCGACAAAGTACGGCCTGCCCAGAGGGAGGTGCCAAATAACCGTCTTGGGGGGGTCAGTGTCTAACTGTTTGTTCCTTGAGCCTGCCTGGCTCTGTCCACCTGACGGTGATTCCAGGCGACCTCGCCTACTTCTTCATTAATACTGTGAACAGAAAGCGAGATGCTAATCGAGCGCAGTTACAAAGGCACAACAGCACTATTTCAGGATCGGACCTGATCATGGGACACAGCCGATGGTTTAATTTGACAGAACACGTCCGGAATAGATTCAGACCTGGCTCCTTATTCACCACACCGTCGTGAATCGCCTGGCTATCACCCAGCGCTGACCCTGCTCCAGATTGGACCTATGTAATTCAGTAATCCAGCCAGTACCACGCCTTGCCACCACCAATGCGCGCAGCGTGACCGTGTGACCACCTCTGTATTCCACTACACCCCTCCTGGAGTAGTGCTTTTAACTGCAAACAGCGCCCTCTACTGTCGGCTAGTGGCAACCATATTTGCATGTGTTTTCCCAGACGGAATGTAATCAGCTGGCATGTATCAACGGAGCCAAGGTGTCCTGTTGTATCTGCAGCCTGTGCGGAAACACCAGCAGATATAATGCTCAAAGACCCGACCACATTTATGAAAGCTTAATAAATGTATTCATGGCTGCACTGGCGGTCACAAAAATGCCCAGTCTACATCTGTCTGATCATGTGACACCCACATTCCCCCCCCCCCCCACCGCAACAGATGATTCGTCTTCGGAGAGCGGCAGTGGGAATGGCATGCTCAGTCTGACTCCCCCATCTGCGGGCGCGGCACCCTCGTCCCAGAACCCTAGTGCGGGCCCGTACAGCGAGGTGAACGGCACCGGCGCCGGCTGCCCCCTGGATTTCAGCATCACATCCTCTTCCTCCTCCTGTGATGACCGGCAGCCCGCAGGGGCCTCACTGGGCCCCTTCCAGCCCGACCCCCCTGACGGCCTGCGCAGGAAGTACCCCAGCAAGCCCGCGCACCTGGACGGCCACGTCAGGGATTACAACAACAAGGTGGGGGCACAAACCACAGGAGGATTCTTTAATGAAACTACTGAGGGTCTTTTTTTTTCCTTTTTCTTTCCTCTAATTTAAAAAAAGGTGGGATCATGTCTATTATACACATCGCTGTCATATATTATCTTGTTTTTCTACTACAAGTATAGCTGAGGAAATCTTTTAGTGTCATGCTCTGTCCAATATCAGTGTGGTCCAAATGCCAGCAGCGAATATCTGTACGTGCTCCACACGTGCTCACGGCCTAGCTGTACATGAGGAGCCCTTCCAAGGCCTCTCTCCTAATGAGCCTGGAGCCCATAATCGCTCCCCAGCTCTGGGGGGGGGAAAAAACTATAGTAAAGCCGCTTCAGAAATATTAGACGTGTCAGAGTCATTCACACAGACTGGCGTGCTTTTCTCACTCTGAAGGCCTGATGGAAAGTCGCTAAGCGGAATGCTTCAATACATCCCTCGGCACTCGTAAAGGCAGACACGTAGCTTGAACACGGACGTGCAGCCATCGTTAACAATGCGCTAATCAAAAGATTTTGCTTGTCCAGCAGTCACTCCAAATTGACAAAGGTGTTCCACAAAGGTGGCTGCCTTGACGGGGACAGTCCTTATTGATTGTGCATCTGTGAAGGTCTGAGAAAAAAGGCAGGCCTTCGAGAGCAACTGAAAAGGCCAGGGAGACCATCCCGCCTCAGAAAAGATAGAAAGGCAAAGGGGTCCAGGCAGGAAGAATGGGAAGGCTTGTCGTGGGCGCTGATGAACCAGCCTCGTTGTCAGAAGGCGGGCAATGATAGGGGGCCGAGTGACATGAGGTCATTAAGAAAGCACCCAATTATTTGGAGTGACCTTGGACGTTCACAACCCCCTCCGCCTCTCTGTGGGCAGTCTCCACCCTACGGCTCAAGGAGCTACGACTCTGTGAAGACGGAGCCCGGAGCAGAGGATCTGACAGTGAGCCGGGTCCAGGCCGGAGATGACGACGACGACGACCACGACGACCATGACGACAGCGACAAGATCAACGACACCGAGGGGGTGGACCCGGAGAGACTGAAAGCCTTCAATGTAAGTATGTCAGCCATACTGCTGGGTCACCCGCATGCTGGAGCCGTGTTCAAGCTGTGCCTCATTCTCCTTTGTCCTTGCACACCCCCACCCCCCCCCACCCTCACCACTTTGGGCAGATGTTTGTAAGGCTCTTCGTGGATGAGAACCTCGACCGCATGGTGCCCATCTCCAAGCAGCCCAAGGAGAAGATCCAGGCCATCATCGAGTCGTGCAGCCGTCAGTTCCCCGAATTCCAGGAGCGAGCCCGCAAGCGTATACGCACCTACCTCAAGTCCTGCAGACGGATGAAGAAGAACGGCATGGAGGTACTGGCATGTGTGGGGGGTGGGGTCTCACAGGAGGCGGGGAGTGTGGGTGGGGGGGCTGTATTAGTCTGGGCTCCGCCTGCCAGCTGTGCCTCCCAGTTCTGTTAAGTTAGGGCACGTTGTTCCCCGAAGGCAGGGCCATTAATTTGCTGGTGTGTTCCAGCACACCACCCGCCCCAGTAACCCTTTGCTCTCCCGCCAGACGCGGCCGACGCCCCCGCACCTCACGTCCGCCATGGCCGAGAACATCCTGGCGGCTGCCTGTGAGAGCGAGACGCGCAAGGCGGCCAAGAGGCTGCGTCTGGACACATACCAGGCGGCGGTGAGTGCCATCCCGCGCAGAGAGGCCCGGGTTTCGGTGCCTTTCGGACACAGTGAGTCTGACGCTGACTTCCCTCCCCAGGAAGAACAGATTGCACTAGACAAGCCGGGCACACGGGAGCTGGCCCCCCTGACACACCCGGCGTACTCCCTGGCCGCCTCAACCTACCCCCAGGACCAACTCTACATCAACGGCGGGCTCAGCTACAGTTACCGTGGTTACGGGGGCCTGGGCGCCAGTATGCAACACCCCGTCTCCCTGACAACCGGTGCAGCACAGAGCAACGGTGATTGCACGTTTCTTTATTTGGCAGGCAAAGCGTAGATGCTCCAAGTTATCAGTATTTTAATGACAAGCCTGTTAATAACAGAACCCTTTTAGAAATGTGATAATTCGTGTCCCTTTTAGATCAGGAGTCACTGCACTGAAAGAAAACTGTTATTTCAGCTTAATGTGATTTCAGTTCACTCTGGGTGTATAAAAACCACAACAATCAGCTTGGAAAGGGGAAATTTTCACTTTTCCTATTTTCTATCATGATATCACGGCATTTGTTTAAATTCTGTTAATTCATTGATCTGTTAATCTGATGTTTACTGTTTGTTAGTCACATGTCTGATCTCCCCCAAGGATTCCTCACTAGCCCTGCACTACATTGATGGTGCAAATCTGACTGATCAGGCCTGTCTGAGAATTCCATGCCAGCCCCCGTACCACACTGTGTAGATTTGACTGATCAGGCCTGTCTGAGAATTCCTCAGTAACCCTGTGCCACTCTCTCTCCAGGGCCGACTGACCTCAGCATGAAGTCTCTGGCTTCTAACTCCTCATCCTCCAGCTCCAACAGCCATGGACGGGGTGGGGGGGGCAGTGTGAGCCACTCATCGCAGCTGAGCCCCACCGAGATCACGGCAGTGCGGCAGCTCATCGCCGGTTACCGCGAGTCAGCTGCATTCCTGCTGCGCTCAGCCGACGAGCTGGAGAGCCTGATCCTGCAGCAGAACTGAGCCCCCCCCCCCCCTGCCCAAGCCGCCCCCCCTCCTGCTGTACACCCTCACGTCCCACCACTTCCTCACCATCCTCATCCTCAGCTCCTCCTCCTTCAGCGACAATTTTGGGGCGGAAAACTGCATCGCTCCACCATCACTGTAAAAAAAAAAAAGGGGGGGGGGGGGGGAGAGAAGTTCGGCAGAAGCTGAGAATCTACCAAGTGGTGTGTTTGTTGCACAGCTGGAAGCAGGAGAGTGCTGGCAGTCTGGGCCGGACTGGGCCACATCACTCCTTTATGGTGTCACGGTACTGCACTGACCCAGAGCACCCAGCGCTGGTCTCATCAAACAGCTGCTTGAGGAACAGACTGTACTTTTCTACTAAACTCATTCCTTAATGACAATTATTTTGTGTTAATTTAATGTTTCTGTTTTGAGGGCCATTGAATATTTTTGTGTCTGTTAAGCTACTGAAAAAAGTTGTGACTTACCGGATGGCACTAACCCTACGGAAACACTTTGAGCAGCATTTGGGGGGGGGGCCCGAGAAAGGGAAAGGGACAGGGAATAAAAGTGGACTTTGCTCACTGTAAATACGCTCTCTGTGTTCTGAAGCACTTTGCCCCCCAGCCCAATCGACTCTGCCCTTGGGAGAAACACTCCGTTTATGCATACTGTATGGAAACACCCTGCTTGTTTTATTTTTATTTTTTTCCTCTTACGTGGAAATACCTCAGATGTACATAGCGTCCCTCTGCCCCCACCCCATCCCTACCGAGTCTAAACCAACGACCTGCGTGTCACCAGCTTTCTGAGAAAAGAAGCACGCTGGAAAATAAACACGGCTTCTGCAGCTTCACAGTAAGGCTGGTTGTTGAGATTTTTTATGTACGTAAGCAGACCTCAGAACAGCATTGTTCACGGTGTCGGGGCACCGAGATGGACAAGGCTGGCTGGGTGTGAGCTGTCGACATCCTTATCAGACTGGGGAGTTTCTGTGGGCAGCTACGTTCCTCTGCTCCCCCATAGCCTTACTGTTTAATAGCCCACCACATCTGGGTGGGACCCACTTGGTTCTCTACTGAGTTTTCCCTCTTTCTTGGTCTTCAGATCCATTCAGCTGTCAACATCTGAGTGGGCCTGCCGTACCCGGGTTTCCTCATGATGGCCATTAACTAAGCTGCTATGGACCAGACCTTTGCCACAGACCTGTAACCTCAAGCCAGGATACCAGCCTCCTTCACAACCAGAGCACCTCAGACGTTCAGGAACACAGACGGGCAACAACGACAGACTTGGCCAAAAACAAACGAACGAAGAAAAAAAAAAACCTCCAAGCTGGTCGATTCTTACTGCTTCACACTCGGAATTTGAACCTCTTCCTCTTTTTTGCAGGGCTGTGTTCTATCATTTTAATCTGCTTTTTTCACTGTTCACTGGGACATCGGTACCCTTCATTAGACATTCGGCACAGTGAGAAGATTCTGAGGCCGTAACGGCGCCCTTCGCTGCCCAGTCACGCCCTGGGATCACTGTGGGATTCCGCTTTCAGCCTGGGACTGGTCTGGACCGCGCCCTGTCCTGCGCAGTAATGCTCTTGGCTTCTCTCCCAATGCACTGCCAAGGCTCCCGCCCCTATTACTAGACGGATAACGAGACTGAAAATCCACCTTCAGCTTGGCAGTACCCTTTCCTACACCGAAGCAGCCGGAATCTGTGACGGGACACCCATCTCGCACTGGTGCAATGCGTCCCGCTGGACGACCCAAGACGAGAATTGCGACGCAGCTGATAATCATAGCAGCCAGGTCATGGATACGAGTATTAATGACCGAGATGCCTTTAACAACGGAGGCTGTTTGTTTTTTGCCCCTTATACACTGCTTTTGGAAGATGCCAGAGTGTGAGAGAAGGCTCTTTTTGTGACCCATTTGAAAGTGATTTGATACTTTTGGTCCTTGAGTCGTGGAGGGATGACCTTTAACCGTGGAAGTCCACTAAGAATACACCCAAGTTTTGGATGAACCTCACTGTCACCCTTAGCCACAAGAATACTGCCTATGTCCAGCAGACGTGCAATTCCAAACCTCAGACAGGAGTATATTTTTATTTTAATGTGCGTCATTGTTACCTAGAAACAGCCTTCCTCTGATCAGACTCTGAGGGCCATCTCCACCCATAGGCTGTTTAGATTGGTAAGGACGCTTCCTTACAGAAATATGCAAATTAACTAGTCAAGAGGCTAAACCTTACTGTGTTTTCTTTAGCTGTGGATGGATCCAGAGTGATTCCAGAGTCAGCTGGAAGCTCATTTTATATGGACCTAATCCCAGAGGGGTGAGACACTAAAGCAATGCATTGTGGGAAGCGCGAGACAGGCAGGCAGATGTGGGAGACCATAGAATGGATTCTTACTCAGAGGTGTGGGTTCCCCCAAATAGTAAAGGCGACTAAATTACAAAAACATTAACAACCTTTTCAGTATATTTGAATCATATGTAGTTTGAAAAGTATAGTACATACAGTACATTTTACTGATTGGTATTGATTAATTGGCCGATTAGTACTCTCCGCCACCTGTCTGTCAATTTTTCTCCCCTTCATTTTTCTCCGGCCCCGGACTGTCCCCAGTCATTTCAGGGAGACAGATGATCGCGGCAGCCGGACCGTCGCCCTCCTGCTCTGCATTGCTCACATCCGAGTTCACCTTAGCGATGGATTCAGTCCCGCGATTTGGAGTAAACCTCGTTTGGAACGCTGCTGAATTTTCTGACCTCACGAAACTCGCGATAATTAAAGGAAAAAAAATAACGATTGTAACAGATATGCATTTGTAAATTATACAAGGGACAAGCGAAATGTATTTGTGGAAAGATGCCAGTTTTGTGGTGTACAGGTTGTTTGCGTTTCTGTTTCTCATCAAAGGCGAATTTAAGAAAAACTGTAAAAAGGCAGGCAAACGACAATCTTGAAATTGTATAATTTCTTCACTGTTTTGATTTCCATTCCTTTCTGTGTGCAGCTATTGTATACAGTGCGTCTTGAGGACCACAGAGTGTTTTTGCCATAATCGGAGCATTCTTACTGGACTTTAGAATCGGTCGGGCTCTCGTTCTGGCTCACCGTTTGCGCATTTTTATCTGATTTATATTTTTATTATTATTACTATTATTTTATATATTTTTTGTAGTGCAGGTAAGTGGTCTTTAAAAAATATTTTGTACAATAACTGTGTCAACAAGGGAGGTTATTCCACCTGCCTAAACATTCCAAACAAGGATGTCTACATATTTAGCAACTAACTTGGCCGGCATCATTAGACGGTGTGTCCCGTACTGCTCACGCACAAGACGGCGTCCCGGAACCATATGGTCATGGAAAAAAAAGCCGTTTATTCCCAGAATTGACGGTGCCAGCTCTGCATGTGCGCCCCCTACAGGGCAACTTCAGCACTCTCGATTCCTCCGACTGCTATCACTAGTCAGCGGAGCCCCTTGACGCCAAAAGACCCGCTGACACTGTCCGCAGATACGGTTCCTGTCGGCTTATTTGCTAACCAACACAAAGTTGTAGGTATCTGTTTTGGTCAGATGTGTAGCTCAGCAAAAAATAAGATTTTTTTTTTCTTTAAAAATTTCTATCAGGGCAATGTACTGCTACAGCTGAATCGAAATGGTCGCAGCCAGTGTTTAATTTTATTTTTTTAATTTGGTGGTGCTTTAGGATCCTCTTTCTGTTCAGGATTTTCCTCTATCTGCCAAAAGCTGATGGTCTTGGTTCGGTTTCTGTTTGTACTTTAATACCAATGTGAAAACTGTATTTTATCCTCATTTGGACTCAGTGGAAGTGTGATGTTTACATGTACAGATTTTTTGCGATTAATCTTTTTTTTTTTTTAATTGTTTTGCTTTGACTCCCCCCCCCCCCCCCCCCCCCCATCCCAGCTTTAATTTAATCTAATACCTTGTACATGGAGGGAAAATGGAGCCGTGTCTAAATAAGGCTGAGGTCCTTTACGTTCAACGAAATCACGCGTAAAATACGTATACAATAGAGTTTTGGCTGCTAAGAATTTGTCCCCTTAAGCCAATTTAATACGTAAAAAGCAAAGGGAAAAAACTTTGTTTTTATCGCTATCTGACACGCGAGAATTTCTCCTTCAGCGATTTTATAAGCCATTTACATCCCCTGAATAGGGTTTATTAGACTGATAGTATTTTTAAAAAAGATATGACAAATCTCAGGAAAAAAGACTACACACTTTTTAAACGAGTTTTGTTGAAAAGGCCCATTTCCCTCTTTTATAACATTATATCAAATAATTCTTTTTATATTTATTGTGTTATATAACAGTGAATAATTTTGCAGTTCATGTGGCTAAATATCTTAATTCTTTAGAGGAGTGTGGATAAATATATGTGGAGCAATTTAAAGATAAAAAGTAAATGCGAAACAGCATGAGCAGTTGTCTTTGACTTTACATATCACTTTGATTAATGAAATACCAATGATTTGAAAAGAAGCTTTCTTCGGCGTGATGTCACCGCTACGGTAAAACGCTGTTTCCAACATAACATTGTCTAATGATTTATTCTGCCCCGAGCTGTACGTCACAAGGCTAAATATACTAATAAAACAGTGTGCTATATATCAAACCGAACCAGAAAATCTGTCCATGCATCTTTTTGATCGCCATGTCGCGAAATTATCGTTTGATGCGCGTCTGCTACATAAAGTCTACTATACAATTAGTTTGTTGGTTCATTCTTCTTAAAAAACAGTAATTCGCCTGAGAATAGCTGTGTAGTAAATATTACATGTCATTTCTTCAGCAGAGACCGACGCAGAACATCACTCGTGCATTACGTTTTCAGACGTCTGTATATATATGTACAAATCTGGGTCGTTAGAGAAGAAATTTGGGTTATGCTTCCTTGGTTTTTACAGTGCAGTACAAACATTGGCAGGTCCTTCTGGAATACAAGACTGGAGCATTATGCTAAAAAACGTTTTCATATAAAAAAATGTGGGGGTTGGGGGGAAATTAAAACGTGTGGAGTTTGGAGAGGAAACTACGGAAACACGTGAGTCATTTTAATAAGCAAATGTACTACCTTAAGTTGGTTTTAGTAAAATGCGGAAAGGAGGATTGTTTTCGACCACCTGGTTAAAATTTGACCGCACCCAGCGGAATGGTCAAACAAAGCCGCCCACGGTAAGTGGTGTGTGTCCAGTGATCTTTATCTTCCATGACCATCCATGCGTCTCATAAGCATGGGCAGCAATTTCGCTCTGGATAAGTTGTTACCTTTAATTTCATATAGCCCATATATTATTTCCCCTGACAAGCAGTAGCCTATTGTGTACTTTGGGTTTTTATTCACCAAGATTTCATATGACACCATACGATTTCCTTGAGAAGTGATACAGTGAGGCGTATGAGTAATCCAGGCGATTAATGTCAGGTGAAGTGCAGGAAGAGGCACGCCACTGCCGCCTAACGGTCCGCGTGGACTTTACCATTGAGAACCATACCACAACAATTCATTAATAGGCTTAATAGGCTAAAAAAAAGAATTAGAGTGAAAATATTAGTTTAGCAAAACTAACAGCCGGTTATACAATGCAGTTTTGTAACAATTAATGTTATTCGCTTTACAAATTAATGCAATAGGCTACTTATTGAATTTATATTTGATGTATCAGCAATTTAATGCCTATTGATCGCAGATGCCAGTAAAACGCTTAATTCCAAAACGTTATAAATTCGCCGCATGAGTAGCTTAAATGACAGTATTATGCTGCGCGATGCTAACATGACGATCGTAACCTTCGTTTTTAAAGCCTTTATGATATGCAGGTAGCAGTACCACGCTGGGCAGTAATAACTCGCCTTGAGAATACTACACAACTCATCATTATGCAAAGTATAAACCCACCAACTTTTGTCAGCCGGCTTCACAAATGAGACGTTAGTCCATTATGTCGTTTCCGCATTCCCGGCGACCTCTCAGTTCAGTACCCAGGATAGGCTATATTCAACAGAAACCGGTTTCATCAGATTGTCAGTCTCTGTTTTAGTGTTTTAGGAACTGCCCTGCGCTGCCTGCGAGATCGTACTCAGCAATAAGTGTTTCATAGGTAGGTGGAGAGAACAGGACTGACATTGATATTGTCGCTTTGTTCTCCTGCAAGGAAAAAAAAACATACAGTATTGCCGTCGGTTTGCGGAGCTGGAGACGCTGGCTCGGGATGGAGGGCTGCTGTCGGACCTGCATGCCGTGTATGGGTAGGTTATGGAACTGGATATGGCCCGAATCCAGCGACCCGTCCTGCTCGGAAGCCGCAGAAATCCGCACCGTTTCGGGGGACATCCGGATCCCGGACCCGCGGAAGAAGCCTGCGCAGCTTTACGCAGCTCTCTTCGACTTCGAAGCCCGCAGCGACGAGGAGCTGTCCGTGAAAGAAGGCGACAAACTGTCGATCATAGAGAAACGGGGGGAGTACGTCCTGGCCAAAAAGCTCACCGGCTCGCTGGAGTCCGGCTTAGTCCCTGCAAATTATGTCACACTGCTGCAAGATGAATTTGCCAATTACAAGTGAGTGTTTCCTACTTCCCACTCTTCCCACGAATCCCCAAACGCAGATTAGCGAATTATTAAACTATTTGCTTCTGTTACAGGCTTGACACACACATGGTTTTAGGATTATAGCTACAGCTAGCATACAGCTCACGAGTGTGGTTTGGAAAGACAGTACTAATAGCCTAGCGTAGCTGATGAAATATTTTGTTTTGTTTTTTTTTTTTTTGTAAATAAATGAATGCTGTGTAATTACATTAAAATTCATGAAACCCAAAAGTTAAACAGAAACTAAGAAGTGGAGCAGTACTGTAGTTAAATGACAGGTGGCTTTGTATTTAGTACTAAATTGTCTGTACAATATGTGGACTGTTGGACTCCATTGTTCTATCAGATGCATATCTTTAGTAAATATAATGAGTTTTTGTTTCGGAAAGTGTGTTTTTGCGTATGCCCGAGAGAGTGGTACGCGCGCTGGATTTTGATGACAGCATTCAGAGCCTCGCAAACTAATTAACTCCCTTTGTTTTCAGACAAAGCTGATTAATCTCTATGGGCACACAGAGACTGCTGACGAAGTGACGCCCTGCACCCTATCCCCATAGCACTCTCCCTTTCCAATTATTTAAAAACGTTAATTTTGCGGGACACTGCCGCCTACATTGACACCTTCACGTACACCGCCCGTCCTGAATTAGCTCCCTTAAACAAATCCAATTAAAGTCATATTAATTAGTGAGCCGATACTCCCAGGCAGAGGAGTTTCTGTGAAACCTGTATTTCGCGAAGCTGGGCCATGTGCGCGCTGACGGCGCCGCGTCCGCCCTTGTGTACTTTACGCTTTACTGTGTAACTAATCTAACGCTGGCGAAAGCGGCGTATTTCTCTGCGTTTGCCCACTCGTATAGTCTCCATTGTAAGTGTAAGTGTGTCCCGCGGTGATGGCTACCTGCGTTGTATCAAGCCGCTTTTGTGGGTGGTCATCTCAGATATTTTTGACTGGTGCAACGTAAAAAGCTGCGGAAAATTAATTACTATTTTTATGCTTTGTTGAAGCCAATATGCTAATATATGCTAATAGAAGTGATCGAATTATATAGATCGCCTAAAATTTCACGGTATATCCATGAACTTCCTCGTGCCTGTAGGTAGGCCTATTAATTTTATTTGTATTATCTTTAATGTAATATTAATCTTAATGAATACTATGATAATCTCCTCCATCCATCTTCCATACCATACGTCGGTGCGTAGAATTGTGGTTGATTATATATGGCTGATTTTGCATTTATGTGTGCTGTTACGCTGGGCACGTCGTGCATGGACTGCGTCCTTGGTTTGTGCAGTTTGCACGCTCTATTAATTTCCCCTGGCTCCCAATACCGTGTGAATCTGTGCGGTGCACTGAGGTGACTGCCCTCCAGTGCGAATGTCCCCTTCCTTGCTTCCAGGGATAATATCTGGATTATCACGCTTTTTTGCATTGATTGGTATTAATTACTGAAGCGCGTACAAGTATTTGACATTTTATGTCGCAATACAATATAGGGCCGAACGTTTTTCCGTAAGAATCAGCACATTCTAAGGATGTTTTTTCAGTGACCCAGTCGGATATCTTCATCTGTGTTTACAGTTGGTTCGCTTTAAGCAAAATGAAAGAGAACCGGTTCGACACAGTAACTCGATTTTCCCTATAGAACAAAGAGCGACCGAACCCAATCTCCGTTAATATAACTTTATAACAATGTAACAGTTGGAGTAAATATGGGACTGAAGAGCTGATAGCCATCTATACACCCCTTTTCATTTACTGTCGAGGTGGTATTACGGCAATATCAACAGAGAAAAGGCTGAGAAGCTTCTCCTGGCGCCGCAGAATAAGAGTGGCTCCTTCCTGGTCCGCATCAGTGAGAGCCACAGTGATGAGTACACAATTTCAGGTGAGCTCCGCCGCGTCTTGAAGCGTGCATGAAGGCACGTCCGGCCCGGCAAGCCATGCAAGAGAAAGACAATGCGCACCCGGTGCCTGCAGGTGGCGCAAAAATCGATACTCCCCGGCATTAAAACTTTGAGGTATTGAAACGTCACCAGAGAAAAATGCATGTAACTTGAGGTCGTCTTTTGTTTAATGTTATGCAGTGTTGGATGTATCCATCAATGTCTCTGCAGGGCTCTCGGTTTTAGTAAAATGTTGCAGTGGAGCTCAGAAACTGCAAATGTTTTTTGTCCTTTAAGACATAAATCGTATATTGGAATAAAATGATGGTATTAATTATTTGATTTGAATAATGGGCTGCACACATTTTATGAGTACACTGTCAGAGGAAAAAAAAAAGAGGTACTAATGGTACAGAAATGTAACTCTGAGTCCGTTTCTGTACCTTAAAAGTACGTTTACCCACAGCTAAGTGTACAATTGGCAGGGTACAGCCCTAGTGACAAGCAAAGATACAAACTGGTACCTTTTTTCTGACACTGTAGGTAAAAATACATTTGTTTATATTTGTATTTTCAGCAAAACCTATGATGTGAGAATTTTGTCATTCGAATAGGCCTATATGAAATAAACCTTTATACTCTTCTGGTAATGGAGGCTTTTACCTGAATGTCAGTTTTCACAGCCCAGTACACCATGCAGCCATTGCCTTAGCAGGTAAGAGCTTTTTTCCCTTTGTTAAACAGCCAGGAATGAAGGCAAGGTCTTCCATTTCCGAATCCATCGCTCAGCCATCGGCGCATACTATGTGTCTGATAAGATTTCATTCGCCACCTTGGACGAGCTGGTGTGCTATTACCAGAACAACTCCAAGAGCCTTGGCGTGCCTCTGGTCCTGCCCTGTGCCCAGCAGGTGCGTTCACCGGACCGACTGATCACAGATGATAAGTAGCCTGTCATCTGCCTAAATCTCATGTAATGTTATAACTGCACCCTCTGAAGTGTTACTCAATTTGTGTTTGAAATCTTAATGTATAGGGTCTTACCTTACAATGCTATTGTTAATTGTTACTATGATCTTCTCCTGCTGTGATAAACATTATTAGTTGCTAAAAATAATCCAGGCCTACTTCATAGCCTGACACGTGTTTGTTTCGTCTTTCACACTTGCCTGTGATTACCACTGTTGCTAACCCCAGGGTATTCTGGTACACACCAGGTGTGAAAACAGCAGAGATACAATATTACAACCAGGCCAGTAGCCAGAATGAATGAATTTGGGGGTGGGGGTGGCAATTGTATGGATGGGCAGGGATTGGGAACATCAGTGAGTCCGAGTCAAGTCTCGAGTCATTTGCCCTCAAGTCTAAGTAGAGTCCAAATCTTTATAATTTTTGATGACAAGTCATGAGTCATCAAATTTGTGACTCAAGTGCAAGTCAAATTGTGAGTCATGTAACTTGAGTCCCTACCTATGTCACTTTTTTACCTCAAGTGATTAATACTTGCTGCAGCAAAAACCCACCACAGTACGTTGTGTGTATATAGGCAGAAAGAGGTTGAAAATAGAGTCTCCACTCTTGTCATGGTTGACCTCATGTCTTGCATCCGGGTATATGCAGAGAGCGATGCATCTTTCCAACAAACTATCTCAGGAGACCTTGCAGTCAGCCAATTGAAAATGCAGACAGCAGAGAATTAACATTATGGCAGCCAGAGGGGAGCTATAATCTCAAGTTATAGGGTCCAAGTTGAATCCATGTCTCAAGTCGCTGCTCTCAAGTGCAAGTCGAGTCACAAGTCATCAAATTTGTCAAGTCATGAGTCAGTGACTCGTGTCCACCTCTGCTGATGGGTCCTTCTTGGTAGATTTTACTAACTGGGGCGGAAGCAAATTTTGAGGGGTTGTTTGAACTATATAAAAATATACTACCCTGCTACTTGCCTGATCTGTAGTAAACAATTTTTTTTTTTGGAGTGGGGGGTCATTTCACTATGGGGCTTTGTGCCTGATTACAGGTGTGTTAGACCTAGGCATATCTGCTTGGTTTTCTTTTTTGCACATGGAACGCACTCTGTCAACTCGATTGATAATCAATGTACTTCTGTGTAATATCGGTGGTGAAACTTGCCAGTGCTTATTAGCGGAATAACATTACGTTGTTTTTTTTTATTCTGTGGAAAGCAAAAGATCCATCTGTTGGCCAGATTTAATAATGAATTATAAACATGTTGTGGGCCGTATGAAGGAAATGCATTGTCCCATTTTTAACCAATACGAGACGTGATAACTAGGCCTGATTTATAACTAACCAAATGACTTGTTCATTCTCCATGATTTGGGGTGCTGACTGACCGCTGTGTGATCACTACTACAGAAAAGCAGCCATCATTTAGCTTATGCTGCGTAATGTCCGGTCCTGTCTAAATTGTTTTTCCTGAAAAAGTTATCTACGTTACCCATACTTGTTCTCATGCTGATCTGTTTCGAAAATTAGAATGGGCATTTGTATTTTAGTCATCTGACTAAAACTAAATTAAAAATGGTTGTCTAACACTGATATTTACGAAAACTGAGCTATTAATCAGCAGAATTACTAAGCTGCAGTAACAAAGGATTGTCATTTAACAGCCTCGTGCTTTACTATGAAAGACTCACATCAAGCTGTTTTCTTGCCATTGAAGTGCTTCTGTCTAGATTGCTTTCATAAGGAGAGTTTTCCGTGTCACTGGTCTGTTACTGGTTTTTGGCTGCTCTGGGATATGCAGGGAGAGTCTGCAAAATAAAACTCATCAATGACAGGGATGACATTAATTATATTATTATACCATGTTGCCATTAAGTCCTGTTCTGTTATTTTTACTCAAGGTTCCTCATTACCTTGAAGCACTGAGTGGCAGCTTAATTTGCGGGTTAAATGTTGATAGAATAAATTAGCATGGTAAATAATGTTGTCTATATTTTGAAACACTAAATTAGCTTCATGGTGCTGTGCACAGATTATCAGAATAAATTTCTTTCAACCGCTTATCCTGGTCAGGGTCACGGGGAGGATTCTTAGATAAAGTTATCAAGTTCCATATTTACTGTGCTGGGAAACTGGTGCAGGCGGGAGTTTTTCCTTTATTAGGGAGCAATTTAAAGTTCATAAAGGACTTTTAAGAAGCTCTGTCCTTGTGCAGCCAATCAGAATTTGTCTCTCTGGGGAAGGTGAGTCAGGTGACCCCATGGGTCAGCTGATCAGTTCCCATCAATGGCCCTAACGCAGTGTACACTTCCACAGAGAGAGCTCTTCGACATGGAACCCTGGGAGAGGCCGCGGGAGGATTTCATCCTGCAGAGGAAGCTGGGGAAAGGGCACTTCGGAGAAGTCTGGGAGGCTCTCTGGACAACAGAGAAAAAACGGGTTGCCGTTAAGATGTTGAGGCAAGGTGACTGCTGTGTGTTGATATACTGTAGTTATGGACTCTGGGAGAGACTGAACACGCGGCTCACGGTCACCCACAATCCCAGAGCCCCTCCTCCATGGAGGACAGGCACCACCTGCAGGACACTTTCATTTATGCAGATCTCTGCGGTTTCTTCGCTACGAACACCATTACCTATATGAAAAATCGCCCAGAAGCCTTTGGGATGGCTCTACAAAGCACTTTCCTGTGATGGAGATGTGTGGTGCCAAGTTATTTCCCAGAATAAGCTGCAATTTTCAGTAATAATTGCAGACTTTGGGGAATTACCCTCGCAGAGGTGAAAATTAAGAGCAGCGTGCAGTATAAATGAATAAAAGTTTGATCACGGTAAAGTTGCAGATGACTAATTCATGAGGAGCGTCCCCTGATTGTGTCGCAGAGGGTTACGGCTGCCCATGGAGCCTGATTTTCTGCTCCATCTGCGTCATTCGAATCTCAATTGTGAGGAAGTTTCTGACAGCTGCCGTACCTTTAGCCGAACACGCTGCCCTCTTTGTTCCTCTTTTAGATGTCAGTCAGCTGCGCACTTATCTCAGTTTCATGAGGACGATGCTTTTTACTGCTAATGAGTTTCTGAACCCGGGTCAGAACAACCACTGGACCAGGCTGCATCCCATATAGATACCAGCAGCGTAAACATCGGTCTTTAGACCATTGCAACTGCAATCTGGTCTAAGCTTTGCCATAGTAGCCATGGTTACTTGCCTGCGAATTGGTGCAGTAAAATATCCAGCTGTTGTACTCGAGCAGACAGGAAGTGGGGATTGCAGTAAGCAACGTGCTGGTAAGTCGGGCGTCACTGGTGGTGACTGGCTGTGCTCTGTGCCCCCCGCCCCCCCCCACCCCACAGAGGATACCAAGCAGGATGAGTTTGTGAAGGAGGTGCAAGCACTGAAGAGCCTCCATCACCCCAAGCTGATCCAGCTGCTGGCGCTGTGCTCCCGGGGCGAGCCCATCTACATCATCACCGAGCTCATGACGAAGGGCAGCCTGAAGGCCTACCTGGGCTGTGAGTACCGGGGGGACCCAGAACCGGCCAATCTGTCCGGGGATCTGGGACAGCCAGACAGGCGGAGATCCCAGATCACCACATCATAGCTGTGAGCAGGGGCCCGATTGTGGTTTCTGGGGCTCCACTCAAAAATGACTATTTTTGACTCCCCTCTTGTAATGACTATTAGTGGCCTACAGGGGGCTCCCAAACATCTGTGTGTGTGGGATAGATATTCCAAAAGGTGTGAATAATCACAAAATTCATCTTCTCACCATTTTTAAGTAGCATCACGTTTAAATTCCTATATTCATCTGTAAACAATTGCGAATTATCCAATAAATACACTTGGGCTAGGTTGCACCAACATGGATTAAATTAATCCTGTGGCCTGTACTACGAAGCGGGGTTACTGGCTTATCGGGGTAATTTGTCGGATTTAAGGTAGTCTGGGCAAGAAGTAAGTGAACAAATATGAAATCCATTTAAACTGTGGTACTTTAAACCTGACAAGTTACCCCGATCAGCCAGTAACCCTACTTCGTAATACAGGCCACTGGTGTTTAAACTGGTTTAACTAACCCAGGGTTAAAATTTAAACTATGATTGAAATAGGATCCATTTAGGTTCAGTGTCCGCCATGATGGATTCCAACGAAACGCAAGCAAATTCACAATGCATCTAGCCTAAATAAATATGGCCCTAAATAAAGTTAACACAAATGTCTCATGAACTTTTTAAAAATAAAATCCAATACATTTACCACACTTTTGCTTCAATTATGCTGATTTACATAATTTTTTCATTCACAACTTGGATATTAATTGAGCAGGAGTCCTTTCAATTTTAGATAAAACTACAAACATAATTTCATATGAAACTACACCGCCACACCAAAACAGTCATTTTGTTACTTATTTGTTAGTTATTGAGGAACCAATAGCAACACAGCCTGTTATTTATATTTACTTATATGGTTCTTGCCGTGTTTATGATTCATATTAAATTTGGCCAGCAGATCGATCCTTCGTTTTCCACAGAATACAAAACGATAACGTTATCCTGCTAATAAGCGTTAGCAAGTTTCACCGGCGATATTAGATAAAAGTATATTGGCTAGTGGTCGGATTTTCCGATGAAGAAATATAAAGACATAAGCAAAAATGTATTTATTGACACATTAAATGTAATTGTGCAGACGGAATTATTTTTGCAGCCCAATTTTTGCTCTGCAACATCTCTTCTGCACTTCCGTGCAACATCCATGTTAACGCCGGTGTTTGTGGGCGACCGATGGTTAAGCTGTGGCAGTGTGAAATTGCCAATTTCTGCAGGCTGTGGTCTTGTGAATTCCAAAAAGATCCTCGTCAACCATCTGAAAAAGCAAAGCTGTAAGGAGCTGGAGAAGTGGAGGTACTGTAGAGAAGAGTTCCTCTCACTTCCATGCATGATAGCTGGTCCTACCTTCCTACTGAGGTATATGACACTTTTGTAAATTGATACCGCTGGGAAAATTCACTATTGCTTTAAGAAAAAAACACAGTTGGGTTTAACCCATCTTGAATTTTCCTACATGGGACTATTTCCTCTGATCCCACCCAGCAAAAAAATGTAGCCATGTTGTTAATAAAACTGAAACGGATGTAACGTAAACCTCCTCAAGGGGTGTTTTAAATATGACTGCTAATCCAGCTTTATATTAGGTTTTAAATTTACTGGTGCAACAGACTTGAATTTAATCTACATTTTAAGTGGAAATTAAACTGAGATTACCAAAGGTTTAGATTGAATCAGGATTAATTGTGAACTAAATTTAAACAAAATTTTTAAGTTTGGTGCAACAGGATTAGAAGATAGATCTTGATTTAATCCAGTTTAAAAGTTAAACCATGATGGTGCAATCCAGCCTTAGAAGCCACTTTATTAGAACCCACTTTACCATGGACCCCTACCTAGTACCATGTAGGAACCACTTTATTAGGGATCCCTACCTAGTACCACGTAGGAACCACTTTATTAGGGACCCCTACCTAGTACCATGTAGGAACCACTTTATTAGGGACCCCTACCTAGTACCACGTAGGAACCACTTTATTAGGGACCCCTACCTAGTACCACGTAGGAACCACTTTATTAGGGACCCCTACCTAGTACCATGTAGGAACCACTTTATTAGGGACCCCTACCTAGTACCATGTAGGAACCACTTTATTAGGGACCCCTACCTAGTACCACGTAGGAACCACTTTATTAGGGACCCCTACCTAGTACCACGTAGGAACCACTTTATTAGGGACCCCTACCTAGTACCACGTAGGAACCACTTTATTAGGGACCCCTACCTAGTACCACGTAGGAACCACTTTATTAGGGACCCCTACCTAGTACCATGTAGGAACCACTTTATTAGGGACCCCTACCTAGTACCACGTAGGAACCACTTTATTAGGGACCCCTACCTAGTACCATGTAGGAACCACTTTATTAGGGACCCCTACCTAGTACCATGTAGGAACCACTTTATTAGGGACCCCTACCTAGTACCATATAGGAACCACTTTATTAGGGACCCCTACCTAGTACCATGTAGGAACCACTTTATTAGGGACCCCTACCTAGTACCACGTAGGAACCACTTTATTAGGGACCCCTACCTAGTACCATGTAGGAACCACTTTATTAGGGACCCCTACCTAGTACCATGTAGGAACCACTTTATTAGGGACCCCTACCTAGTACCATGTAGGAACCACTTTATTAGGGACCCCTACCTAGTACCATGTAGGAACCACTTTATTAGGGACCCCTACCTAGTACCATGTAGGAACCACTTTATTAGGGACCCCTACCTAGTACCATGTAGGAACCACTTTATTAGGGACCCCTACCTAGTACCATGTAGGAACCACTTTATTAGCTAGTACTGTGACTGTGTGGATCACTTAACCTAAGTAAAACTGGCCACTGAGTGTATATTTTTCAGTTAAGTAGCAGTTCCTTTTTCATTTGAAGAAAAAACACCTGTGTTTTTTTATTATTTTTAAACATAGTTAATTGCAGAAGTATGTAATCACCATGTAGTCATTCCCACATCGACTTACCTGTGTTAGGGTCAGCGGGCAGCCTGAAGCCTAGCCAGGTGGGGGCACAAGGATGGGACAACCCTGGACAAGATGCCAGCCCATAACACTGTGTAACAAGGGGGTAAACAAGCCAGCTAATGTCTGTTTTCTTGCTTGTTCCAGCTGTTGAAGGGCAGTTACTGACCTCCGCCCACTTGATCTACATGGCCAGTCAGGTGGCTGAGGGCATGGCCTACCTAGAGGACCGCTACATCGTCCACAGGGACCTTGCGGCCCGAAACATCCTGGTCGGGGAAGATCTGGTCTGCAAGGTGGCCGATTTCGGGCTCGCTCGCATTATAAGGGTAAACTATATTACTGTTAAATTACCTTCTTTTTTTTACGTTAAATTACTAGCATGTATTCATGTGTTTGTATTTACGGTGTGCTCATCTCATTGTACAAAAATGTGCTGAAGTTGAAAAAGTGAATAGAAATATCTACTTCTAAAGAAAAAGGGGGTGACTCCACAAATATAGACTATCATAAGGACACATTAGATCGGTTTCAGTCAGTAATAACTAATGCAATAGTTTTAACGCGTTCCTAATACCCTGGAAATGTTTCGTTTGTTCACAGAATAACAGACGAATCTGTTTTCGTGTGGTGGTGGTTTTTTTTTAAAAAAGATTTCCATATAGATTTTTTACTAAATATGCTTCTCGATTATACGGTACAATTCAGGAGCTTTCGTCTGAAGGAATACAGCAACGTAGCTTCACCTTAATTGTATACAGACACTGAAAGGTTAAGTCACGGTTCAAGTTTCGCCCTAGGTAATCTTTTATTACTTTATTACATACCCATGCGTGTCTCGACGAGCTGAAATGAGATACCACGAATGCGTTACCCCTGCGTTCTGTCTCCCCCTACAGGACAGCGTGTATACTGCAAGCAGGACCACAAAGATCCCTGTTAGGTGGACGGCGCCAGAGGCGGCCCTGCACCAGCGCTTCTCGGTCAAGTCCGACATCTGGTCCTTTGGCGTTCTACTCTACGAGATGATGACGAGGGGGAAGCTACCTTACGACGGTGGGCGCACGAACGATTAGCTGGGAAAACGAACAAATAAAATAATAAATAAATCGGTCAGCGGGTAACACTTCTCTTTGTTCCACAGGTAAGACTAACAAGGAGGTCATAGAGCTCTTGACCTCAGGGTACAGACTGCCTTGTCCGTCGCGCTGCCCAGCCAACATCTACCACATAATGATGCAGTGCTGGAACCCCGAGAGCGCACAGCGACCCTCCTTCCATGCGCTGCACAGCCAACTGGACAAAATGTACTCCAGGCTGTATTACAAGACCGTTGATGTGTAGGGACAGCCGAAGAGCACGCGACGAGGGACACGCGCGCGCCGCTGGATGGACGGACCACGTGTGCGCGCGCTTGTTTCCCTCTACTGAATAATCATTTTGAGATGTTTATTTTTTTACATCGGCACTTGCCGGTTTTAAGCTTATAGTGAATGCAGGTTAACGTTGTTTTTCACGCGAGGAAATGTGCAATACAGACCAGGAATTTAATCTCGTGAGGGAGGGGGGGTAAATTCTTCTTCGTTGTCGTGGACTTCTGAGGGTCGATTTGGATCTACTCTTACAAGGTGTAAGTTTGGTACACAAGAGAGTGCTTATGTTTACAAATTCATCCAATGCCAACTGTACAAAAATGATTTTTGTTGGGGGGGGGGGGGGGGTGAGGAGGGTTGACCAGAGAAATTTTGACCAGTGCAATGCGGCTCTGGAAGATTAAAACATTGTAGCTTTTCTGGAGCTAAGAAATTAAAGTATGAAATAAATGGTATTTAAATACTTTATGGTATTTGACAAATAAAAATATCAAGATATCAGCTTCCTCTCAATTCTACTTTGATGTGGTCAAACGGGTTTTAGACGCTTAAGTGTCGTAATGCAAGATTTTCCGAGGCTATCAAGCTGCACCCCCAAATATATTTATTTGTTCGTTTGTTCTGGGTAAGATACAATCTCTTACCGTCAGCTACAAAGTGCGACTTTATTGTTATGGTCTTCAAAATGCCACTGATAAGGAAGCCTTCGTAAATCCTGCCATTCAGGTGATCTCGTCTTCGAAGCAGCATTTGGGCACGCCGCCTAGGCGTGGTGGTGACAAGGAAGTGGATTAGTCTTAACAGCTGACTGCATGCGAGAGATGAGCATTGATCAAGCGACTGCCTGCAGTGGAGGCGGACGAGCCGGGCGCCCTCATGGTTCAAGCGCTGAGTAATGTCCGCTCCTTCCTGCGATCTGTCTGGGAAAGGTTATGCTGTAGATCGAAAGACAGGGTTGGGGATGACCCTGACATCGCGAGTCATCAAAAAGACGGGCAACAGGATCCCACCCGGACTGTCCCGGACAAGACCCAGGACGATGGGGACTTAGAACCGCGCTATTTTGTCCAACCCGTAGAAAGTGCGCTTTACAGGGCGCTGTGGCCGTTTGAATCCCGGGACAAGGATGAACTGTCCTTCCAAGAGGGGGATCTCTTCAGAATAGTCCTGCGGAACGGAGACTGGTGGATGGCCGACAAACTGGACACGATGGGACGCGTCGTGGGGAAAGGATTCGTGCCTTATAATTACCTGGCATCTGGTCAGTCCGTCGAGGGAGAGCCGTAAGTATCCCGCTTTATTCTGAGATTGATTATAAAAAGCAGTAACGTTTTTCATAAAGTTTCTTATCACACTTGTGTCACTTATTATACCGTTGGATCTTAAGGCAGCGGTAGGTTTTGATTCGTATTTGTTTATTGCTCCTGTTGAAATGTAATTATACACAACTGAGCTGTCATCTGATGTCTGACCGTGACTCCATCTCTATTTTTTTGTTTCTAACTCATCGTTACTTTACGCTTTGTTATAATAAACCGATGTGCCTCTTATTTTCCACTAAAATGCTAAAACGGCGGCCTGTGGAATGTAATAAAATAACTGCTAGGGATATAGGCTATGTTTAAACGTTTTAGGGAACCGAAAGACTGGTTAACTAGTGTTGCTGTGTTTTGTGATGCACAAACAAATTAAATTTAAATGGAAACCAGCATACCAGACGCTAGCGGATTTAGGTACAGGTGAATTCAGCAACCTATGCTACTTAAGAAAAAACCAACAACCAATTAAAACAAACAGTGCTAAAAATTATGCTATAACAGGGCTTGGTCTTCAACAACTGTTTTCATTGGTGCGACATGTGCTCAGAATTTCAAGACCGCATGGCAGGTGGACCGACAAACGAAGTAACTCTTTCTAAAGATAAGGCTGCTATAGACGCGTATAATATGGTGGATTGTTTAAGATGTTGTGTTTTAGTAAAAGAGGTCCGGAAATTGTTTTAAAAATAAAGCACATTTTTGAAAAAATATATTGTTTTTTTGTTGGGTTTTGGCTTTAGTGCTGTTCCATTTTTGCTGAAGGTGCAGTAAAAGCGGGACAGTACTTTTCAGGTAAAATGGGACACATTTTTACATGTAAATAATGTAGATCGGGGGTGCCCAACTCGTCGATCGCGATCGCCCGGTGTTTCTAGGTAGATCGCGGTACGATAAGAAGGTAGGCTAATACTTTATTTCATTGGTGGCGAACCGGTCAATTGCGATCGGCCGAAAACACAAAGGGAACTGTCGGCAATATAAACCAAGGGATGTTTCATTGAGATTTAAAGACACCCATGAAGTGAAAAAGAAAACAATTACAGTGGTACCTCAGTTTTTGAACTCATTAGAACTCGAATTTCTTAAAAGTCGAAGCAACCAGTTCGAAAAAAAATTATCTAGAGCTCGATCTGAATCTCAGAAGTCAAACCGTGAACGCCGACCTAAGAGAACTTGTGCGCGCAGGGAAATGAGTCACGCTGCATGTCTTAGCGGAAACAAAGGGTAAAGCTTCAGTCTCAGCCTCGCATTCGCTGTGATAGCATCGTGCATGTATACACTAGCTGAATACATATATTTAGACAGTAAAAATACATTTAGACAATGATAGACAGTAACAGTAATTATTAAATAATGAAATACACTCACCTAAAGGATTATTAGGAACACCTGTTCAATTTCTCATTAATGCAATTATCTAATCAACCAATCACATGGCAGTTGCTTCAATGCATTTAGGGGTGTGGTCCTGGTCAAGACAATCTGCTGGACTCCAAACTGAATGTCAGAATGGGAAAGAAAGGTGATTTAAGCAATTTTGAGCGTGGCATGGTTGTTGGTGCCAGATGGGCCGGTCTGAGTATTTCACAATCTGCTCAGTTACTGGGATTTTCACGCACAACCATTTCTAGAGTTTACAAAGAATGGTGTGCAAAGGGAAAAACATCCAGTATGCAGCAGTCCTGTGGGCGAAAATGCCTTGTTGATGCTAGAGGTCAGAGGAGAATGGGCCGACTGATTCAAGCTGATAGAAGAGCAACTTTGACTGAAATAACCACTCGTTACAACCGAGGTATGCAGCAAAGCATTTGTGAAGCCACAACACGCACAACCTTGAGGAGGATGGGCTACAACAGCAGAAGACCCCACCGGGTACCACTCATCTCCACTACAAATAGGAAAAAGAGGCTACAATTTGCACGAGCTCACCAAAATTGGACAGTTGAAGACTGGAAAAATGTTGCCTGGTCTGATGAGTCTCGATTTCTGTTGAGACATTCAAATGGTAGAGTCAGAATTTGGCTTAAACAGAATGAGAACATGGATCCATCATGCCTTGTTACCACTGTGCAGGCTGGTGGTGGTGGTGTAATGGTGTGGGGGATGTTTTCTTGGCACACTTTAGGCCCCTTAGTGCCAATCGGGCATTGTTTTAATGCCACGGCCTACCTGTTTCTGACCATGTCCATCCCTTTATGACCACCATGTACCCATCCTCTGATGGCTACTTCAAGCAGGATAATGCACCATGTCACAAAGCTCGAATCATTTCAGATTGGTTTCTTGAACATGACAATGAGTTCACTGTACTAAAATGGCTCCCACAGTCACCAGATCTCAACCCAATAGAGCATCTTTGGGATGTGGTGGAACGGGAGCTTCGTGCCCTGGATGTGCGTCCCACAAATCTCCATCAACTGCAAGATGCTATCCTATCAATATGAGCCAACATTTCTAAAGAATGCTTTCAGCACCTTGTTGAATCAATGCCACGTAGAATTAAGGCAGTTCTGAAGGCGAAAGGGGGTCAAACACCGTATTAGTATGGTGTTCCTAATAATCCTTTAGGTGAGTGTACATTTAAAAACAAAGATTTCTTATTAATTATTTAAATATTAATAATAAACCCTTAATACGTTAAATTATAATAATATTGTTGTGCCGAGCTGGGGCAGAACGGAGACAGAGTCGCAGACGTCAAGGTGTCGGGGAATACGGGTTTAATTACAGGTAAGGCAGGCAAAACGCAGACGGACAATACAATGACCGGACTGGGGAAACAAACTGAAAGGCAGATGAAATACAGAGGACTAATGACAACAACCAGAAACAGCTGATCACAGGATTCCACACGGGGTTAACGAGGGGGCGTGGCACACGGAAGGAGCGGACAATCGGGGCAGGACACATTGTTTGGATACATTTATTTTCTTACTTTACAAATTACTGTTTTGATAAATGTGCTTAGATGTGTTTAGTACAGTATATGCTCTTCTTGCTTTATCCGGTTCATTTTGTGTTTAAATGCTAAGAAAATATATTTAGGTGTAATTTTTGGGGGCTGGTGTTATGCCGAAAAAGGCATCCTTGCCGTAGAATGCATGCCTGTCTCTAAATGACCGATTGGTCGCTGATCTGAAATGAGTTGAGCTACTTTGTCGAGTTAGGCTACCGTAGTGCTAATCGATAGCCCTCACCCTTAACTTAATTCCCAAAAAATCCTAAAACCATAACCCCCAAAAAAACCCTAACCCTAACCCCCCAGAACACCTCTAAAACCCTAACCCTAACCCCCCCTCCCCCAAAAAAACCCACCCCTAAAACCCCAACCCCCCCCCAAAAAAAACCCTAAAAGCTCAACTTGTTAGAACACCGGCATGCATTCTAAGGTAGAGATGCATTTTTCGGCATAACACCTGGAACCAAATAATTGGTTTTCCATTATTGCTTATGGGGAAAATTCGATCACAATTCGAACTTTTTAGGATTAAATTCGAGTTCTGAAGTACCACTGTACTTATTTGAAGTAGTTAGATCTTGCGAATAAAATATTACAATGAATTTATTTATGGCTTGTTTCCTTAGTCAATAAAATATTGCTTTGTGTAATTAAAGTATATGTTGTCTCAATATAAAAAAAAACACACTGTCCCACTTTTGCAGAAGAGCTGTCCCACTTTACCTGAACAAGCTCATCAAGAAATGAGAGGTGCTTCTCTATATTTTATCCCACTTAACTCTTAAATGTCCACACAAAACTTTTTAAGGAGACATGCAGCTAATAGAAAAAAAATATTAATTTGAGAAAATGTCTTTCATTTGATTTTTCTAAATCGTTTACCAAAAAGTGTCCCACTTTTGCACAGTTCACCCTATAAGCAACATGGGCAGCCGCCCCGGGTGGCATCTTGCCGGTGGTGCCCACACCAAAAAAAAATCAGTTGTGATATTTGCGCGATCGGTATTCCATAGCACAATTTGCACATCACGTCAATGACATCGTGTCACCGTGTGGGTCAATTACCGCTCAGGAGGGGGAGGGGGACGGGGTGGGTTGACCTCAGGTCCGCCCCGCTGAGCCAGAGGTAGGTGGAGCGGGGAGATCTATCAGATAATGCACAGTATTTTTTGTACAGTCCTAAAGCAATTAGTAAAATAAGTTTTAAATGTATCATTATTTATTTGCATTGTTCCAAATTTCGTAATAAAAATGACCGTTCGTGCCGAATAGTGTTTTTGTGATATGGAGGGCGGGGTGAGAGATGTAGGCTACACAATTTTTGTTGACAGGGGGGTTCGCCCAGGCTGTCATACAAGCTAGAACCACCAGTGATACCAGGACTCGTTTAGTGAAACGAAGCCAATAAAGCGCAATATTAAGCGTCGTGCATTCCATAAATATTAACATCTATAGTTACTTTTGGGTTTGGCTACCGCCTGTGTGTCAGTTGCTTTAGGGGAAAAAAACTCCTTTTAAACTAAGCAAATTCTTCGGATACTTTAGATTTACATCTGCTTATTAAAATGTCTAACCGTAATTTAATACGACTGGATAGTTACGGGTAACAGCTGCTGATGCTATTGACTGAAGCTGTAATAAGGATCGGTGTGACATCCGTTACAGGTGGTACTTCGGGAAACTGAACCGCTTTGAGACTGTGAAGCACCTGCAGGCCCCGGAGAATAAGGACGGTGCTTTCATGGTGAGACTCAGCGAGAAAGAGGACGTGGGCTACGTCCTGTCAGGTGGGTTTGCGTGGAATAATGCTCAAGTCTGCTTACAGGAGTAGCACCTTTCAATCTAGGGATGAGCCCACAAAAAGTAATAAAAATCCAACCGTTTATCCTGAGCAGCTTCGCGGGGAGGTTTTGAGATATGCAAACTAACCAATTCAGTGGAAATAACGCGGATTAAAGGCGGTGTTATTTCGCAATGCGGAATCTTCGTTTATGGTATTGTACCCGCACGTAAAAACGCCTGCATGCTGTCCCCAGTTTATTCTACTGTTGCATTAACTCTGGGTATTTTTCAGGATTTGTCGTTCATCCTTTCCCCATGCTCTCTAATCTGTACCGGTAAACTTCCTCTTTAACGTGGCAACCAAATCATTCTTCCCTTTTTAAAGCTGAAATCTTTCTGTTCTCAGTTTGTGTGTTCGCACGCTCTTATTTCATCGGCTGAGCAGAATGTCACGCTCCGCGCAGGCGCTAAATTGAATTAAACAGACCCATGGACACACAGATTTAGATTAGATTAGATTAGATTAGATTAGATTAGACTTTATTAATCCCACAATGGGGAAATTCTTTGAGAAAACAGCAGCAATAATGAAAAAAGACAGTACAAAAAAAGGACAGGATCCATAGGGTCAGCAAAAAAATAACAATACAGATAATAAAAACAATAGAAAACAATTTCTAAAACTGTAAAAATATATAAGTAAAAATGTAAGAAAAAAGAAACATATACACAATGCTAGGTATATGGATAGCAGCTGCTGAAATATATATATATATATATATATATATATATATATATATATATACATACATACATATATACACACACACACACACACACACACACACACACAGATATACATATATATACACACATATGTACATATACAGGGATTATATATATATTGATTATGTGGTCACTGCAGTGATGTGTTGTAAAGTCTAATAGCTGTGGGGAGGAATGATTGACGGAAGCGCTCCTTCTTGCACTGTGGGTGTAACAGTCTTGTGCTGAAGGAGCTGCTCAGAGCCTCCACAGTGTGGTGCAGGGGGTGGGAGGGGTTATCCATAATGGATGACAGTTTTAATATCATCCTTCTGTCCGCCACCTCCTCGATGGTGTCCAATGTGCAGCCCAGGACAGAGCCAGCTTTCTTAACAAGCTTGTTAAGTTTTTTCCTGTCTCTGTCCAAGCTGCTCCCTGCCCAGCACACAACAGCGTAGAGAACTACTGAGGCCACTACTGAGTCATAAAAAGTCCGTAGGAGTTCTCTGCACACCCCGAAGGACCTCAGTTTCCTCAACAGGTGGAGGCGACTTTGGCCCTTCCTATACAGGGCAACTGTGTTTGTTGACCAGTCCAATTTATTATTGAGATGAACACCCAGGTATTTAAAAGTGTCCACAATATCAATGTCCGAGCCCTGGATGCTCACAGGAGTATGCACTGAAGCGTTCCTTCTGAAGTCGAGCACCAGCTCCTTTGTCTTACTGGTGTTCAGTAGCAAGTGGTTTTCCTCACACCAGTTCACAAAGTCAGTGATGACCCCCCTGTATTCCTGCTCATTCTCCCCGGACACACAACCAACAATGGCAGTGTCGTCTGAGAATTTCTGCAGGCGACAGTGATGGGAGCTGTACTTAAAATCAGCTGTGTACATGGTGAACAAAAATGGGGAGAGTACCGTCCCTTGAGGAGCCCCCGTGTTACAGACTACCACCTCTGACACACAGTCACGCAACCTGACGAATTGTGGCCTGTCAGTGAGGTAGTCTAAAATCCAAGCAGCCAGATGTTGGTCCACACCTGCAGTCTCCAACTTCCCTCTCAACAGAATAGTATACTGAATAGTGTTAAAAGCACTTGAGAAATCAAAAAACATGACCCTCACAGTGTTCCCAGGGGCCTCCAGATGAGACAGGGCCCGATGCAGCAGGTAGATAATGGCATCATCCACTCCGATGGTTACAGGATAACTTGCTGTAGGATTTCCTATCGCCTGCTACTTACGGGGGGGGGGGGGGGGATTTGAAATTTTGGGTGGTCAGCATTTAACACAAGGGTACCCAATCTTATCCGCAAAGGGCCGGTGTGTATGCAGGTTTTTGGGATAACCTGTAGGTCAGCTGTTCAAACCCAGGTGTGAAGACTCTTTCAGCCAACCAGTCCTCTAATTAGTAATCTAATTAGGAAGTTGCAGCGAAAACCCGCATACACACCGGCCCTTTGCGGATAAGATTGGGTACCCCTGATTTAAGACAATGGACTATACTGAAGTGCAGTAGCGGCGTGTGACCACAGAAATAGTTGGGGCGCATGGACATTTTCATATTTTACGTTAACTATTTATGAACTCTATATTTTGCTATCATGGTCATTTCTCTAATCAGGAAAGACAAATTATTATTATTGGTAACATTTTATTTGACAGGGTACAAATATTTAGTAATAACTCCATTACTTAGTGAAGAACAAATCATGAACAAATATAGTTGCTACTTGAGAAAAAATGCGTCACGATTCATTAATGGTGAACAAACATGGGATCAGCATTTCACTTATGTTATTCATTACTTGTTCCCTTAGTAGTTCACAAAGGTTTACGGAATTAACAAATGTAGTAACAAATATAGTAACTGCTTGGGATGAAAGATGCATCATGATTAATTAATTATGAACAAATATGAGATAAGTATCTCACTTGTGTTATTCATGACTTGTTCCTTCAGTACCTTCAGCAGTCTGGTTCCTCCCAAGGTTTCTTCCTTCTAGGGAGCTTTTCCTTGCCAATGTCGCCTATGTGGTTGCTCACTGGGGGCTTTGGGCAGGATCATGTAAAGCACTTTGAGGCAATGTAATGTTCTGTAAATGCGCTATACAAATAAAATTGAATTGAATAGTGAGCTTCCTAGCCAACAGTAATGCTAGCTGCAAACTAACTAAGAGTTATCTAAACCACTACTAGCAAAGATCCTTATTCAATGCAACATTACGGCAAACTACAGCAACAAAAGATACATTTTAATAAGAAGGAGCCTTAATAAGAATAAGGTAACATTCCTGCACCACGCTCACAGACGACTGCAAATGCTCCACGGAAGAATATCTGATAGGATTTGCAGGTTCAGATGCCGCAGGCTAAAGTTGACCAATTGGGTGGATAGAGCAGAAATTAGGGTGGGCATTTCCCTGGCCCTGCCCACTTCTAGATCCGGCCGCGACCAGCTGTCAGACTGACTATTTGCTAAACGGCTATGGTGGGGCGGATTAAGTCGTCACAGGATCCTAGGTAGACGAGATATTTTGGGTCTCCTCCCAACAACATGCTGCTTATTTATGTTAGCATATCATGTAGGAGACAACCAGACAGTATACTATTACTAACTTAGTAATATGATCACCCACACACACACACACACACACACACACACACACACATATATATATATATATACATATATATAATTATCTCATTTTCCCCTGGTATAAATTTTAATACTCACATTTAAATGGCTTTTCTCCTGAGTCTGGATTGGGTACAATGACTTAACATAGTTAAACAGTAGCCACTAGGAAAGATGAATAGAAGAATATAGATGAATATAGATCCAGATCATAGGTGTGTGTGTATTTGGGTATTTCCTATGGCTCCAGTCACACCCAGCTGTGGTCATACACAATATGGGCAACGGTATGTAGCCACCAGATGGCCCAACATCTCAGTCTGAATCTAAGGCCTGAAAAATGCTCCACCCTGTACTGCTGCAATAGCCTCTACTCTTCTGGGAAGACTGTCCTTTAGATGTTGGAAAATCCGCTGCCCTTCAGGTTGGGTATTGATGTTGGGTGACCGGGTGCCTTTCTGTGAGCTTGTGTTGCCGCCTTCGCAGCTGGACTCGCTCCTAGATGTTTCCACTTCGCAATCACTTCACTTGTGTTTGACCAGGCCGGCCATTCTGCTGCTAATGTTCGTTGCAGGATATCGCGTGACTGCGTGCTTAATCATATATATGTGACAAAAATGGGTGCAGTTTAATTAAGCAATATCTCTAATTAACAGGGGCACCCACACGGGGTATGAATAATTTTACGTAACTATACTTCTCTGCAAAAATGTATTTGGACGTCATAACCTTCGCTCGATGGACTTCTTAAATCTGGTTGTTCCTAAAGTAAGAACTAGGAAAGAAAGCCTTCAGGTTCTCAGCACCTTACTCATGGAACAGACTTCAGGTTGAACTCCGTTTGCACAATTTAATACCCCTCAAGGAATTGAAAACTCTTCTAAAGACTCTGGAATCGAGGTTATCTATATGTAATTGTAAATTCTAACTATGTTTTCTTTTCTTTCTTGTATCACTTTGTAAGACTCTGCATTGTCACTGTGTTGCTGCCACCTTGGCCAGGTCTCCCTTGCAAAAGAGATCTGTGATCTCAATGGGACAAACCTGGTTAATTAAAGGTTAAATAATAAAAAAAAAAAGTCACACCTAGTGTTATGCAGTAGCAGGATCTGCCACAAATGACCCAAAAAGGAAACTGTTCACCGAGAGAGAATATTTGTATTGAGTCTAACACTGGTAATAAACTAATGAGAAATAAAACCCCCCCACTTCTGTGATGTTGACGTGCATATCGCCGCCATGGTAACCTACCAGCACTGAGCTTTGTCCCACCCCTACAGTGAAGGACAACAACAATGTCAAGCACTTCAAAATCTACGAGGTTGGGGGAAGCTTTCATGTGGACAACATTCAGAGCTTCTCCAGTCTTGCGGAGCTGGTTGAATACTACAAGTCACACCCTCTGGCTTCCATCCAGGGGCTAAAGATTGCCTGTGCAAAGGTAAGTTCTAGAAACCAGCAGGGTGTTTGTGTGACACTGTTTACTGAGTAAGAAAATGATATGAAAGGTCTTCAGGTGGAGATTTGCGGATTAATGCGCGTTGGTACTGATGCCTTGTGTTCTATCATTCTTACTTCAGTTGTAATCTCCACTTCTTAATATACACTCTCATCATAATTCCATCACCATCAGTACCTAGGGGTGTGGGGGCTGCTACTTATTCAACCAATGAGGAACCTGCTGTTATTTAGAAGTCATAACTCCAGGTGTTATCTGAGGTAAAGGATCTGGTTTGGCATTGCAACTGCTTGCTTAAAAGCCTAAATATTTGAAGAGAACTTTATTTATCCTGAGTGGAAATTGTCCATAGAACCTGTCTACTGTTAGGGCAACCAGATGCTGGACAAATCGATAAGGCTGTCAACCAGAACTGCGTGCGAAGGGACGCACATGTCATTTTGTTGATGTTACTTGCTCTCAACAGATTCAGCCCCAACCTCAGGACCTCTCTCACTCCACGGTGGATGAATTTGAGCTCCCAAAAGAAGACTTCACTCTGGAAAAGCGATTGGGAAGTGGATATTTTGCGGACGTCTACCAGGGGACATGGAAGAATCGCACCAACGTCGCCATCAAAGTGCTGAAAAACGGTAACGTGCAGAACGTGTGTCCCGTCCGATAAGTGAGAATGGGACTCACTTGCTCGGGAAATGGTGACGGGGGACAGTCACACGGGTAACGTCGCTTGCTTGAGGAAAAGGCCTCAAGGAGTTTGCATTTCAGGTTTGGGAGGTTCTAGAGGAATGCTGAGAGGCTGCAAAAGTGTCCAGCTTAACCAAGATACCATAACCCTGCCTCTACTGGCTGTAGGTGCATGATTTTATATAAATTGAAAAATTCCTTGCACCTTGCAACACCTTAACGTAAAAAGCTTATTTGCTGTAAACGATAGACCTACTCAATGCCAATTTAATTATATCACTGTTATAGGCTTCTTTATTTAATTGTTAAATTAAATTCCATTGTTTTGTAAAGGTATATTCAGGGTTCATTCTTCTTATCAACATAAGGTCCTACCATGGTACTAACCTTTGCAATTTGATATCACACCATACAAAGTTTTCTGGTTGCCCTTTTTTCCCCACATCTGGTCCATATGATAACTTCCTGTAAGAATCTCAGAATGCATTTTTTAGTTAAACTTATATTACACTGCCTTTAAAACATGCTGTAGTTTTATGAATGGTTGTAATAAAAGAATGTAGTCCGTGTAGATAATTATGATTGTGAAAGATTCCGGCTTCATTTACTGTAAGTTTTCCTTTGAGCACAATGAAAAATGCTGCTTATCCCGTCCAGCCAGGCTACTGAGTAACGTGACAGACAGATACTTGAAGTCGCTGAAACTGTCACAGATGTCAATGAAACGTGTTGTAAACCATGCGGAATGCATTACAGCGTGTGCTTGTTAATTAAGTATATACTTCATGCTTTATCTGAAAATGTTATCGGCTGTTCTTTGGGTCACTTTATCAGGATAGTATTTGAGTTTAATGCATCTGAATTTGATCCATGACTGTAAACCACGGCGTAATCGCTAAACTCTTGTCCTTGAAGGTAGGGTTACCTGGATCATTTCCTGTTCAGATGGATGTCTCCTCTCTATCTTAAAGTGTGTATGGGAAATGCAGTCATCTCCCCACCCCCTCCACACAAATCACACTTAGCTTGCTGGTTAGCAGAAGATGCAGCTGATTCAGTATATACTAAATAAGGAGTAGGTTTATTTAATATTTAGTGTAGTGGCTGTTTGTGACCAGCAGGGGGGGAAGCTCCATTAAACACATCACTAAGAGCTGGAAGGCTGATGTCCAGTTCCCATTAATGCTTAAAGTATATTTTCTTCCATGCTTCTTTTGGCTGCTATTGGCACTTCCCTCATACAGCACACATGGCTCTGAGTGTGTGTCCGTTTGTGTTTAATTTGTATTTGATCTCATTGTGCTCAGAGGACCTGGATCAGCGGGACGTGCAGCTGGAGATCCAGATGCTGAAGAGATACCGTCACAAGCACCTGATCATGCTGTTCGCCTTCTGCTCCTCCACGCCACCATACTACATCATCACCGAGCTGATGGAGAAGGGGAACCTGAAGAGTTTCCTGCAAGGTCAGCATCTGCCGCCGTCACCATCCTGCAGAGCATGGACAGACCGTCGGTTTCACGGGCAAATGAGTCTTGGCTTCCGTCTTTGAACTTTTCAGTTACCGAAAGTGCTCCGCTATCTCGAATTTTTTCATCTTGCTTTAGTTGTGCACCATTTCATTTTAACATTTTCCATTGGTTAAGGATAATCATTAATAAAAGAGGATTCGCTTTATTGAATCTCACACTAATGAGACACACTAATTTAGCATGTCTTCCAATATCCAGCATAACCAAACCGGCAAACACATAAAAATATTACGGGATTCAAAAAACGATAAATGCGTAACGTGCCGATCTGGAAAGTTCTGTAATATTGCTGCAGTCCAGTTTCTCAATCTCAATGACTTCAGGCCAAGAGGGGAAGGTCCTGGACGGCAACACCCTCACTAACATGAGCATCCAGGTGGCTGACGGGATGGAGTTTCTGGAGTCTCAGCAGTGTATCCATCGGGACCTGGCCGCCCGCAACGTCCTGGTTGGAGAGAACTACATCTGTAAAGTGGCGGACTTTGGACTGGCTCGCTTCATAAAGGTAACAAGGCCCTGCTGTTTGATTTCCAAGTGTATATAATCCCTTGAGGACCTGGTCGGAGTCATGTTTCTGTTTGGTGAAATTAGGTTGTTTAGGGTCATAAATGCATATATTGTATCAAGTGCCTTTTTCAAGGCTTTTCTGTTGTTACTTGAACAAGAAAATGTTTCCCAGCAATCTGTGTTATTACAGGTGAGCACCAAGTCATACAAATGTGCATGGGGTCAGAGGTCGAGGGCCAGAGGTCAGGTGTCACTGGCAGCTAGATGAAAGGGGCATCTAATGGTCAACATATGAAGAGATTTTTTTCCCAGTGCAGACCAAACAATGTTGATTGAAAGATTGTGTCAATATTGCCACTCTAGTGGATTTACGTAACTGACAGTTAAGGAGCGTTCGGGTCCTTAAGCTTCTGTATTTGACGGCCCCTGGGTCTGCTGTGACGCATTATGCTAACGCTTAACAGGGACTGATGAGGGCGCTGTTTGCCTTTGAATCAACCCAGTGAGTGGGGCACTGCCAACCATGGTATTATTCAATAAGAGAAACTTTTCCCAAAATAATTTCAGAAGTGCTTCACTTAAAGCAGTTAAAGGCCCTGCTGTCTTGCTTTGCTTATTACCATGCATGGATGTAAAGACTTTGCACACTGACCCCTACTGGGGAGAGTAAAGCGCTGCATTCGCTGCAACGTTTCTGCAGGATACAGTTTACGTTACTGATGACAAGAGGATGCCCTACAAATGGTGTGCACCCGAAACCCTCAGCCACGGATGCTATTCCAGCAAGTCGGATGTGTGGTCTTACGGGGTCCTTCTCTACGAAATCTTTTCCTACGGAGGATTACCCTACCCAGGTACCCAGAAACCTAACCCTTACCTCTGTTTTCATGTATTACAACTGCGCGTTCACAACGTTCGGCTTTTCATTTCTGCATGTAAACTTGAATGTAAATTATCTGACAGATATACTGCAAAAGTGTATTGAAAAAATATATTCTGTCACATAGGCTATGGCAATGGTGAGATGCACAGCCTGCTCACAAATGGATACAGGATGCCTGCTCCCCCTGCCTGCCCAGACCGCATCTATAGCATCATGAAGTTGTGTTGGAGCACCGCACCAGAAAGCCGCCCCAGCTTCAAAGACCTGCACTGTGACCTGCTCCACATAAACGACTATGACCTGGAGTAAAGATGGACTGCTGTCTCAATAATGACCACAGGGTGGCAGCAATGAGCCAAGCCAGGAACACATAGGATGCTTCCCAGTGTAGTCAGTGTTTTGTGTCTGTCTATTTTTCTTTCTTACCTGCATTTTAAACGCGCTCTCATGGTTCCTGTTAAGGGATACATCCAGCACCAAGTTACTGATGGTCTTTTTCCTTTAACTCATCATTAGATGCTGGTGTTCAGCTGCTGTTAGGGTTGCAAAATTCTAGGAATATTCTTGTTAATTCCCATACTTTCCCGTTAATTCCCATGGAAAGTTTCTAATGTGGAATATTTCCAAAATTCCCCAGCTTAACTTCCCATGGAATGGAAAGTTTCAGGAAAATTTCCAGAAATTTTCCAGCCCTTTGCAACCCTAGCTGCTGTTCAGCACAGTTTGTCCTCAGTTGGGTTAAGCATTAATTTAAAGCCAATGTCGGTTTTTCATGCTTCCTGACAAAGTTCAGGTTCCATATTTTGATAGGGTAGCTGGGCCCCTCCTGGGTCTCAAACCAGCAACCAAGGGTGTGACTAACCAGGTTAGGTTGCTGCGTGTGGAGTCGGAAGGTTGCTCGTTCAAATCTCAGGGTTGATAGTGATTTAATTGTTGATTCAAAGAACAACTCCCTTAAGCAACATTACTCCGGCCTTGCTTTCTCAAAGATGTTTTTAGATTAGTGTCTGCTAAATCGATGTATGCTTTAACTGATATGCTGTATCTTAAAAAAAGGTAATTATTCTTGTAATATGTGCAGTTGTTTACAGCCAACATGAATGAAGTTTACATTTAATGAGGTAGATCTGCGTCTGATGCTAATAGGGCTTCCCATGATGGAAGATACCCGACCAATATTCATAAGTACATTGATACTTTTTTACCTATATTCTTCTGGATGAATCATGCAGTCAGGGCAGTATGCTGCCCGATCACAAGAATCAAAAATATTTACTATAACTTTTTTTCCCCAGCAGTTCATAATATAAATGTAAGACTGTGAATAATATGAATGTATGAATATTTATGAGAGCTGTGCATAAAGCACAAGCCCCCTAACTGGTTTATTGCTGAGAAATCACTGTTTTACGCAGGTTCAGTAGTGCAAGACACCATGGATTAAACATTTCATTGGGTTCTGTGCTGCAATAAGATTCCTTACATTATTTTAATGGTACTTTTTTTTTTACAATTAATTTTGTAATATGTATGGCAAAAAAGTGTTTTGATTTGTTTGTTAAAAAGACTAATTTTGTAATCCATGTAAATTTCTATTTTTATGTTGAAGTAAAACCAAAAAGTATTAAAATAAGCAAATACGTTTGTAATGGTGGATTGTTATTATGTAAATAAGTATGTAAATGTAATTCTCAGAAAATATAAATGACTTGGTTGCCATAAGTAAACCTTTAGTATTATCTCAACTGAAACATCCGATTAGAGACGAAAGATACAGAATAAACATTAAAAGTGTAGTGGTTGGGTGAAGTTGGATTTTGTATGGAGTTTGTAATGTTCAAAATGATGTATTCCTTATTGCTGCCACTAGGTGGCGTGTGTAAAGAATCTGGCCAGGTGTCAGTTTGAACTACAGCCTGCCCCCTGTCTGGGAGGGGCCGTAAGGTGGCGTGAGAGGATGTTGGAGGATATATATGGAGCTGACACTCTTTGTCCACGTGCATCGTGCCTGGACAGAGTGATGGAAAAAGAACAAGTGCTGCAATCTGTCACGCCCCCCCCCGGAAAAAACTGGTAAATGGTACAAGCCCACTAATACAGCGCAGCGACGCCGGATTTGCCAGGAAATAAAAAAATCGTCCGTTCGAACCGTCTCTACATGCTCTGAATCGTGTATGCGGGTCGCGCATGCGTCAGCGTTGAAAGCCGAATACAAAAATAACGAAAACTGAAAAGTAACTAAAAACAAGCCAAATACAAAAAAAACGTATATGTCCAGATCCGGTGAGGGGCCAGTGTTAACAATTAACCGTAATCAGCCATTTTATAAAAATGTATGCAATTACATGAAATGGGCCTTAAATGTTTACAATTGGTGAGGGTACAGGTATGGCAGATGGTCTAGACTCTAGAGTCCTTTATTACTTAAATAGTTTAATACTTAAGTAGCTTACGGTTGACTCAGATCCGCGATTGACTCAGGTTCTGTAGTAACTTACACATCCACAAGGAAGGCGAGAACTGTACTAAAATGAGTCACGTACAATAAATGATAGCCACCCAAAAATTCTTCGCTAGTGCCTGAATGCAAGTTTGTTCCATTTTGAGATGTGGGTTGGAGCTGGGAGGGGGGATCTAGGTTAATGAAAGTGACATTGAAAGGAGCGTTTGCGTATCAAGTTTCTCGGCTGGCTCGACTGATTGCCAAATGGTGCGTAAGATTTGACGGGACATTAGCGGGCAGGCTACTCTGCACCGGGCTTTTACCCAAAGTGCCCAAATCTGCCCCATTGTACATTTAGGGTGTTCATTCAAGCTGGTTTGAAGCTTCAGCAGTTGTCTAATGTGCCACAAAAGTAAAGTTCTTGATTAATCACCTTTATCTAAACTGTTATTCATTCACCTTAACAAACATGCACGTCAGGCGACATCTGGCAGGTTCGCACAATTTACTGGACGGTACCAATGTCTGTACCTTGGCTATCTGGCTAAGCACCGATGCTAACAGAAATAACCAACACGAAGCCAAACAGTTCCGAAACGATACTGTGGATTAGGTACGAGCCAAAGTCACTGGGTCACGGCTGAGTGAGACGAAACTACGATCTCAGAGACGTCTCAGGCAAACCGGCTTAACCTTGCAGAATCTGCTCACCTTTGTACAGAGTAACCTTTCGCACGGTTTGCGGAATAAAAGACACACTGCGCATGCACAAAATATTTCGCTTTTTTTTTTCTTCATTTAGCGCACGTGACTTTTTTTTGCAGGCTTTTTCAGTCTTGACAAATGTGGGTCGGGTCAGAGCAGAAATACACCTCTTATGGAGATATGAAATTTTAGTGACAGTACACTTGGATCTTTAGAATTAGCTGAAACGAAAGAAAACGTAAGTACACTTTTAATTCGAATCCTGCGAGTCATCGTCGGGACTCCTTGCTTCACAGAAGGAAATGGGTATTTCAGTCCCACACCATTTGCTGCTGTCATCAGATCCAGTATCGTAGACCAGCTTGATTTATTTCATACCAGAGCCTATCTGGATAGATCCAGTTCCTTCTTGACCGTTACCATGACCCCCCTCCCTAAACCCTAAGAGGCCAGCCTTAGCCAATCAAAAACATTTATTTCCTGAATCTTATCCCTCTAGGACACGGGTGTCAAACTCCAGTCCTGGGGGGCCGGGGCCCTGCACATTTTTGGGTTTCCCCTCATTTAACACACCTGATTCAACTCCTTGTGCTAATTACCACACAGCTCTTGAGCTGAATCTTTGTGGTGGAACAGGGAAAGAACTAAGCTACACAGGGCTCCGGCCCCCCAGGACTGGAGTTTGACACCCCTGCTCTAGGAGGTAGACCTGCAGTGTTAAGGATCCCAGGGGATGAAAGACTACGCTAAACTTTCTCTTAGTTGTAAAATGTTACTGATACAGAGACAAGGATAACTTACAAGGCATAGTGGAGCCCGAGCTGCTGAATTGTGGGAAATGAGAGGGACTGTAAGGTAAGGTGTTTCTCATGTGGGGAGCATGACACCGTCACATGGAGGAAAGGGGAAATGAGTACGATCTAATTGCGCTTCAGCTTTCTGCTATATTAAGGCCTGACTGTGTCGGAAATGTGGTCTCCATGGCTACAGGGAAACTAATTATCTACAGCAGTGTTTCGCAACCGGGTCCTCGTGGACCCCCAGATAGCCCATGATTTTGCGCCCTGTCAGATAGTCCGCATTTTTGCGGAGCAGGGAGGGAGCAAAAACATGGGCTGTTTGGCAGGGAGCTGGGAGGGAGCAAAAACATGGGCTGTTTGGCAGGGAGCTGGGAGGGAGCAAAAACATGGACTGTCTGGCCGGGACCTGGGAGGGAGCAAAAACATGGACTGTTTGGCCGGGACCTGGGAGGGAGCAAAAACATGGGCTGTTTGGTAGGGAGCTGGGAGGGAGCAAAAACATGGACTGTCTGGCCGGGACCTGGGAGGGAGCAAAAACATGGACTGTTTGGCCGGGACCTGGGAGGGAGCAAAAACATGGACTGCCTCTAATTAGCAGGTTAAAGTGACAAACTGGTAGCTACCCAGTTCCTGAAGGTGTCCTGATATGCATGAAGTACGTATGCAATACATTCAGTGACCTGCTTGATTCAAGATAAGTTCTGCACTGTGGTGATTGAACAACAGTAAAGAGATAAACAGAGGCCTCATTGCGAAAGTCCCAGCAACAGAAAATGACACGTCAGGCTTTTCTCAGATTCTACCCAAGATCCTTTCTCCTCCCTTTGTTTTTGAGTAACATTCCTGTTTTCAGTTATTAAAAAGGGGCTGACAGATCCATCCATCCAGAGCTGAAGGTGAAACAAACCTGTAAAACAAGGGGACCATCTCCAAGCAACGGGTTACATTGCACAGCTTGGGGTTTCCTGTTGAACCGGTCAGATATCCGGACATTGTACCTTCTAACATTTTGCAGATTTCATGGTGTAGGCACAGTCTAGCTTTTTTATTTATACCTATTTCTATGTTCTTAAATGATTATGGTATTATAATGTTATGGCCTTAATGCCAAGTACTTGGAAATGTAAAATGTACATAGAACTGTAGAATTTTATTAATATGACTCAATAGCAAAGATCTATTTGGATGAATATCAGTCCTGTTTAATGTTTCACATTGATGATGTGAGAGGATTATGCTGGTGACTAGTCAGACCAGGTAGAACAGTAACTCACCCATTCCAGGTTGGTTTGCCCATCCTAGGAGTAAACTTAACTAGGTGGGTTGACACCACCTCACTGCCCATTTTCTTTACAGGTACATCACCCGTGAGGGACAGAATATCTCCACTGGCACTGCAAATAGTGTAAAGGACAGAATCAGATAGCTCTCTGTTTTTCCAAGAATTCTGTGAACATGTTTCTCCAGTGAACTGGACCATCAGCGCCTGTGAGGATGAGCAGTGTCCATTCAGCTGCTGTTTATTCATACGTCACCAGATTCTACAGAGGTACAGCCATCTCTCGCAGATCTATTTTTAGAATTTTTTTGTTTGGTGAGCGGTTAACCAATAGATAGATCTACAGGATGTGAATATGGCCTTTACAAGCACATCTCTGGTCCCAGTCAAACAGAAAAAAAGCACGAGTACAGAACAGTGTGTTTGCTCTGGTAGGGTTCCCATATCTCCAAAAGGTTCATGTTAGCACAGCAGACTGGAAAAACATTCAACTCCCATTTGTTTTATTGGCATCAGCTCTCCAGTGCAACTGAAAGCTGTCTGGGGTCTTTCTAGTGATAGATTCCATTGTTTCAGCCTGAAGCAATGAACCAGACCAGAGGCGCTTTCTTTGGGAGGAAGGAATTTATTTCCAGATGGTGCAATAGATGTTCTTACACACAGCCTTCTCCACCTTCTTTTCCAAACCTGTGTGTGATACCAGCCTCTTCACAGAGTCTAAGACAACACACCATGTTTGATCACAGCCAAGCAGGAGCCTTGAGATAAAAGGGCAGGAACCAGATGTTAATGAAGGACTTGATCCTTGATCATCCTACCTTGTGGCAGCCTGATTGCTCAGTATTTGTTAGCTGATTTGCATTGGATTGCACCTTAATTAAAGCAGTCATCATAATGCATTATAGATACCTTCATAATGCATTATAATGCATTCATAAAGTATTATAGACAATGCTATAACTATTTATAAAAAGGCATAACATTATAGCCATGTTTATTATACATAATGCTCTATGAAGCCTTTATAATGCATTATGAATGCTTTAGTGCATTATAATGGTCAGTATAAGACGTGTGTCCTGTGCTCCCAATTTATAATGACAACAGTGTGCATTAGTGTTTAAATACAGCTGTCCTCCATAGAGGGGTCGCTTGCAGCAGGATTTTAAAAAAATCACAGTGCGTTCACAAGAACACCACTTGTACTGTCCTTGCACCTTGTCTGTTTTGCACTAATTGTAAGTCCATCTGTTCTGTACATGCCGTGCGGATGTACACACAAGTAGATCCCCCAGGGATCAGTAAAATGTAGCTAATCCAGAAACGCTGCTCGTTTGTGTCAGAATGAATAGCTGGTGCCGTGAGTTAATGCTAATTCTCATCAAATGGGAAACAATTAAATAACCCATCAGCACATCTGGCACCATGTTCCTTACCACACAATAGCCTCGCTACTCTACCCCATATGAGCAAATTCAATTCAGACTCAGTTCAAAGGTTTTATTTGCCATTGTGTTACACACAAGACTATGCTAGTCACTTCCAAAGCCGATGCAATCAAAATGTGAAGTAAACGACTAGTGACAAACAATATATAAAAGAACTATTTATATATAAAACACAATACACATTGAGGTAGTCCATCCATCCATTTTCCAAACCGCTTATCCTTCTGGGTCGCGGGGGGTCTGGAGCCTATCCCAGAAGCTACGGGCACGAGGCAGGGAACAACCCAGGATAGGGGGCCAGCCCATCGCAGTCGAGGTAGTCCAGTCTGTCATATTAATGGTTTCCTATTGGCTATTTAAATTTTAAGAGTGGATTATAAATAAACTAATAAATGCTGGTTTTCAGTAACCTGTCATGTAAAGCAAACGTCTGCACCAACAGGAAACCACTCCTGAAAACCTAGCAGAGAGGCCACCTCCCATAAACACCAGTGCCGGGTGTGCACTGCTCGGTACGTCTGGATGCTACACTGAAAAGGAACAAAAGAAAAACCAGAAAAAAACTATTTTGTAAGACAACAGGACTTCTAAGCTTCCTCTCATGCTGTCAGCTGTAACCTTAACTGACCCGTCTTAATAATGTCCCAGTTCCTATGAACCTCCACAGAACAGTCCCCACCCAACTGAGTCAGATCCCATTATGGCTCAGGGGAGGGGCCTGTCCTGGGAATGATTTATTTATTTATTTTTAATTCCTGGCGTCCAATCATAGCTGAGGCAGCGCTCTAGAGGTCCCCTCTATCCCCTCCTTAAGACGTGTTGCCAGGCAGGATTAGCAGACCCGGAGTGACGGTCCGGACGGAGTGAAATGGAAAATCCCAGCAAAGCAGTCAGCTGGGAAAAGAACATGAAAAGCCCGTTTAGAGACGTTCTGTCTTAATAAAGCACCGTTTTCACCGGTTTGTCCTGAAACATCACCATTACTGTTTTTTTACGAACACCAAGCTACTTAATATCAGAACTTAAACCGAGTTGATGTTTGTGCAGTATTTACGTTGAGGGTTCACTTATAGTTGATGTTTGTGCAGTATTTACGTTGAGGGTTCACTTATACCAGAATACCCTAGCGGCCAAAATTGTGGAAACACCTATAGCACTTTTGGCAAAACGCTTTAAAAATCACAACAGGAATATTGACGGTAATGATTGTAAACAATCAAAGAATGTTTACAAATATCATACACTGGGCGATTAAATAAGTAACAGTTGAATAAAGTGCTGCAATCTCTAAAAACTGGAAGTGTTTCCACAATTTAGGCCACTATTGCAAACCAAATCTAATCGCGACAATGTCTCACTGGCACAACATGAAGACGTCGCTGTCAGGGTGAAACCGCCAAACCCCGCGTCCTTCAGTTTTATAACGGCAGCTGGATCGTACAAAGTTTACTATGACTCGGATAAATACAGTTCAGCACGTCCTGCTACCATGACCCCGCGTAGCCTGGAAGATGAATGAGTTCTTTCCATCCAAAAGGCGCCAGAGTTTCATTTAAAGGAAAACAACAGCATTTGCTGTACTCGTCGACAAATAAATACTATTCAGTTAAATTGTATTCTCCGACTTTTAATACACTGTAGCAAAGCTTGCTTTCCAAAGTGACTCATGACACACAAAACTTGAATTTCTCGTGGTACGTTTTCTTTTTATTTGATCTAATGGACATATAACGTGTCAAGCACATAAAAAAAACCAAACATCACTGTACAGCAATACACTCCGCCATTTATTGGAATCTGCCATACACAAATCTTAGGAACTTAAAAAAAAAGTCATTATAAACTTAAAGCCGGGATGTATAACAATAATTCATAAATCTCCCAGCATGTAAAAAGTTTGATCAGAAAGAACCGGAACATCTTTCCAGGCACTGTAGGGTCATCTGCCATTCTGTAGCCCTAAAACAAGACGCCACACCAAAGGCAGGCTGAATTCATTTTATTCACATGAACGCAACACCCGGACGGTGAAAGGGAGATGATTAAATGTACCCAAAGCTGTTTGTCCAGTAGAATATGTAATATTTTGTTTTGGTCACAGATAACATGCTGTTGAGTTCTGTGGATAAATACAGAGGCACCACCGCCACCTAACGCCTGCCTCGAACCCGGCATCACGAGGGGGGTGGACTCCCAGCCTCGGCCTTCCCGGGCTCCCCCGAGTCGCTCGGCCGCCGCTTGGTCGCCATCTCCTTGGCGATGCATGTCACCTGGCCGTTGGTCACACTGAACGTCCCCACCCTGCAAGTCAAAAGAGAATGGAAGACCTTCTCAGCTTGAATCCATCGCAAAGGAACCCATCTGTGTTGCACAGATGTCCATAGTTCACCATTTAACATTCTAGAACGTTCTGATCTATAACCTGGGTGCATGGCACTTTGTAAGACACTAGATCAGGGGTCTCCAACTCCGGTCCTGGAGAGCTACTATCCAGTAGGTTTTCTGTGTCACTTGGCTTCTGATGAGCCACAGCTGTTCCTGTTATTTACCTGAGAACAGGTGTGGCTCATCAGAAGCCGGGTAGGATAGAAAACCTACTGGACGGTAGCTCTCCAGGACCGGAGTTGGAGACCCCTGCACTAGATTATTTGGATGATAACAGATTGGAACTCATCTCCTGGTCCTTAGACATGCATCCCCAAAGCACACAAGGAGGATTTTGGGAGTTATAGGCAGAGCTGCAGTAAGCTTACAGACCATCCCATGGAGGTCTCAATAAAATGGGGATGCAACAACACGAGCAGTGAAGCCCCCTAGGACATGTAGTCCAGTAGGCCACACTCACTTCTGCTGAGCTTCAGTCAAAGTGGAGGTGCCTGGCTGGTTCTGCTTCCCAAAGAAGAAACTGGACCACCAGTGACCAGAGTCTTGCTTGGGCAGACCTACAAGCAGGGACAGTAGAACGACGGGGGTGCAAAAATACCACAACTGCATCTTAAACTTTAAGCACAGAGGGCCCAAACCACACTCTTGAGCTCACATTAAAGCGAGCACCTTCAAACGCAAATCTATCTACATGTAAACACCGAGCTGAAAAGGTGTGTTTGGACACTGAGACCTCTGGCGTTTGCATTTCATGGTTAAATGTTTAAGTTTAAGTCAACACAGGGCCAATTTTATGACCAGTTTGCATCAGGGACCAAAAATTCTACTTCTGAATACAAAACGGAGGAGCCAGTCTTACCTGGATGGTGAGGAATCACCTCGCCCATGTACTCTGAGCTCCCACATGAACTGTTGCTGGAAGTAGAGCCCAGGCGCCCTGGAGCAGAAAACAGCATGATTTACCACCAGTGTTGGGGATGTTACTCACAAAAGTAATTTATTACAGACAGCCCACATCCAGAAAGTACAAATCCAGACTAAGGCTTTGTTTCAACCAACCAGTTGAGCCTAAAGAGTTAGTCACAGAGTACTCAACTGGTTGGTTGAAACAAAACCTTAGTCTGGATTTGTGCTTCCTGGACGTGGTAATTTTTCATACAAGTTTAAATTTATAGCGAGCGCCCCGATACTCACTTCTGTAGTAGTCATGAGTGGCAACTAAAGAGCCGCTTGATGGGATCGCAGCCATCCTTCAGGCGTGTGATTGACAGAAATCCTTGTAGGGAAACAGACAGAGTTACGGAAGTGGACGCAGTGATGAAAAAGGATACAGGATCAGGCATTACGCAACGGCTACAGCCTCAGCGGACACGTTTTTCACGTGTAAGCGAGTGAAATCGCGGTATCGTTGTAATCTGGAACAGTTCCCTTTGCCCAGAGCGAAGACAACGTGTCCTTTGATGTGCTGTTTGGCACTATAACCATTTCTGTTGCCACATCTTTTAGAAAGCAGTTTCTAGCAAAAGTGTACAACTATTAATCTGCTTATACGAAATAAAACTTAAACCAACATTCGTACCTGTTGGAGACAAGTAAGATAATCATCATATGTTAATGTATCCGATTAGAAATATCTGTACACAGGGGTTTAAATATACAACTAGACAGCTGGAACTAAACTGTTATGCCTTTGGATAAAAAACTGTAATGGTCCCTTAAAAATGCGTTCAGCGTGTCTCCATTGAGAAAAGTAAAAACACAACTATGTGAGGCTGCATAGTCAGCTATTAAAAAGTCCGAAGTACTTTACAGAACTACAATGTATTAAACACGCATGCAAACAACCACAGCCGTTAAGGATGACCATAAAACAGCATAACTCAAACACGCAAATGCACTCACCGGGTACGTAAGGAGATCTGCGCCCAAGTTAAGTCAAACTCCTAAACGGCAAAGCTCAGGGGGCTAAACGTTAGGCGACGGGGGCCATTTAAACCGGGGGTGTCCCGTCTTCAGCACGTTCTGATGCGATCAGACCTTCTCAACTTCTGTTCTCTCCAGCGATCAAGACAAGCCTCATTTATAGACCAGGGTAACGCCACCCAGTCTAAGGCGGAGCTCCGATCAACTCAAACCAAAGACTATATAGAGTGAAAGGAAGCTATTGCATTCAAGAACACATAGTGGTACTTGCTTGTCTTCCCTGGTGGTCTAGTGGTTAGGATTCGGCGCTCTCACCGCCGCGGCCCGGGTTCGATTCCCGGTCAGGGAATGCAACTTTTAGATAGTTTTACAATATAGTTTCAAATACACACGTATGTATGCCTTATTTAGCATATCTGTTTATTTGACATATATCTGTTTGTTTGCCTAAAGCGATGCACAACTGAGGATCAGGGAAAAGGGTGAAAAAAGCCCAAACCACGTGTTTAACGTTTTGAATGTCTACAGACTGATGTTTGCTTTTCGGCGCCATCTGACGGCCGTGTAGTTAATAATCTGAAAAGTTGGACCCCTCGTAAACCGGGAGGTATCTTGACACCGGCGAAAACCACACGAACGTTTCAGCAACCAGAAGATACAATTTCTCTGCAAGAATATAAAGTTGATTGCTAAACCTGAAAAATATTTCAGGACCAGGACCCACATTGTCTGAAAGGGGACTTGCGTGCCGGAATAGCTCAGTTGGGAGAGCGTTAGACTGAAGATCTAAAGGTCCCTGGTTCGATCCCGGGTTCCGGCAGCATCGACAGCATCATGTTGTGGTTCGATGGTAGTGCTGGTTCCATGGTGTAATGGTTAGCACTCTGGACTCTGAATCCAGCGATCCGAGTTCAAATCTCGGTGGAACCTGCTTTTTCAAACTCGGGAGCAGCTTCTCTCCAGCAGAAACCACCCCAACAGCTGATCAGTTTGTTAGAAATGCGCAAAATATCTCTACTGTTTTCATTCAATTTTGTCACTTAACTCTACAAATTACATTTGAGTTCTTAAGGATACTCATTACATAGCATGTATCTACTGCTGTATGCTGTACTGTTGCACATTTGATAAATTATGATTCGACTTATAACATATTGATGTCTTAACCCCACCTGGTGGTGCTCCTGGGGATTGACTCCAGGTACACCACAGTACTTCAGGTTCTAATAGAAAACGGAGGGATGGAGGAACGGTGCTTTTCTAAAGGTCAGGTGAATGAATGATGTTAAAACGCAGGTATGACATTTGGTGACCGGAGGTATAGTCAGTGTTTCGTGACACGCTCACTCCTGCTGATATAATTACAGCTTCAGAATGAACACCACTTAGGAAGGAAAGCACAGAGTATGAATAATATGGTTAATAATGTATGTAAGAGGCCATCCGGATTAAGGGTCAAACCTCACCTGAGGGGAAAAAAAAATAGGCCAAAAGGTGTCATGATTCAACCTATATTTAATAATGAAAGATTAAAAAAAAAAAAAAACCTTAAAGAGCATTTAGTGTTTACATCTCATACATAAAACTTGTCATTGAAAAGAAGAATTGCACACATTACGTAGAGCTTAAACAAATGCTTTAATGATATTCTTATGAGTGATGTAACGTGACAGCCATTTCGGAATTCCAGCCATTTCCTATCCCGAAAAAAAAATCTGGATGCCATTCATTCCTACAGCCACCATCAACCTAATGAAGCTCCTATTTCATTATTGCACCTATGTGGGCTAGTATATAAATTGTCATTTGGTACAGGTTCACTGTTAGCATAGTGTAGTGTGTTTACACCTTCATCACATTGGCAGCTTGATGCCAAGCAAGTTAAATGGGCCTCTTTTATCTCAGTGGCACAAAAGCTCTCAAACATGCAAAAGTAACAAACGGATTACAAAATTACTGGCGGCAAGGTTGTTCCCCCCCCGAATGGCTGCTTCACGCAAATCTCCCAAAAATAAAACAAAATGAAACAACTGAACTAGACACCCAAGAGACCAAGACATCAAAATCAGAACCTTAACTAGTGATGGTCAAATGAAGCTTCATGAGCCATTTTCTGAATTTTTTGGCCTCACTGGGAAGGTGCTTTTGGTTTGCTTTGGGGCATGAATTGAGCACTTTTTTTTTTTTTTTTTTTTTTTAAATCGAGAGCACCATCTAGTGGTGTCAGAAAACACAGCAATTGGTTCATGAAGCTTCAATTGGCTATCACTAACCTTAACCCAAACCAGACATTACATTCAAAGTAAAGACAACATACTAGCCAGCAGAGGGAGCTCTGCACGCTTTCCACCAGAAAGAGCGTCAGTCGGCAAAGTCGGTTCCGCCGGAATGCGAACCGCTTCCCCACAGCAGACGCACGAGCAGAACGGTGTAACTGTAACAGCTTCCTCCACCTTAAAGCTACTGATTAGCATATGGCACAAAGCTAACGCCTACCCCTATAGTAGCATGCCTAAGCCACGCCCTCTTACTTTCTCCAGAAACTCTCAAAGCAGCACTGCCCTCCGGAAGCAAAGTGGAACTGCGCAAGGCTGCTGGAGTGATGTCACTGTGCTATGGCCGGCTGCAGAGGGCCGTTTCACAAGGTAACCAGGGATGAACAAAAGAAAAATAAAGAAAAAAAAACAATAAATCACAAGATGAAGATGCAAATGTTTCAAGTTACAAAAATGGAGAGGAATTCCTATATTAATATTTCTAAATATATATATATATACTTTTAAGTTTAAATTTCTTCGGTAAATCTCAGCCCCCCAACTCCCAACGAACACCAGCCGGCAGAACTTTGGAAATAGTCATTTTATATATAGATCTACAGATAAAAGTTATGTAAAAACATTACGCAAAGCAGTGTAAAATAGTTCATATTACAAAACGGTTAAATATATCTCTTCTTATTTGTTTTTTGTTTTTTTACAACCGGCGGAGATGTGACAATGTACCCCTGTGTTTTACAGTGAGATGAGATCTGCCCATGCTTGTAGTAGGTTGGGGTGGGGGGGGGGTTAGGGGGGGGGCGGGGGTTGGGGTCCCACGGAGAGAGCCGCTTCAGAAGGGGGCGCCGTCCTGCATGCCGCTCGGCGCAGTTGGGGACTGTGCTCCTTCATCAGGGACGCGGTTGCCGACCATCTTGTACTGCACACCGGCATGGAGAGAGAGACAGACGCATTAGTTACTGCACACCGGCATGGAGAGAGAGACAGACGCATTAGTTACTGCACACCGGCATGGAGAGAGAGAGAGACGCATTAGTTAGTTACTGCACACCGGCATGGAGAGAGAGAGAGACGCATTAGTTAGTTACTGCACACCGGCATGGAGAGAGAGAGAGACGCATTAGTTAGTTACTGCACACTGGCATGGAGAGAGAGAGACGCATTAGTTACTGCACACTGGCATGGAGAGAGAGACAGACGCATTAGTTACTGCACACTAGTGTTGTAGTCAAGACCGCCTAAACCGAGACCAAGACATTGCCGAGACCGGAGGGTATCAAGAGCAAGACACTGCCGAGACTTGAGGGTACCAAGACCAAGACACACTAAGGCGAGACTAAGACCAAGAGTGGTCGAGACCAAGACCAAGACCGAAAACAGACTAGGGCTAGAATCGACACCACATTACCCAGATCAACTGTAGAGAAAAAAGGCATTGCTGTAAAGTGTCATTACTCGTTAAATCAAATTCATGTTATCTTTTCAATTATATTGTCCGTATGTCCATATGTCTCTCATTTAAAATCTCCCAGATTTGTCATAGTTACGAGACCTGATGGAAAATAATATTCTCAGCAATCCTCTCCTATAACCATTTTATCAGACCTCATCAAGGGAAAGAGATGGGATGTACCAGAAAGATGTTCATATTAAGTCTCTTATACCAGGGACAGAGGCCTCGGGTAAGCTATGAATACAGCTATGTAATGATCCTTTGCTTTGAATTGAAGAGAATGAGCCTCCAGATTGACTTGCACCTCCAAGACTGTGCTTTCTAATCAATGTAAAATACCTAATTTATTTGAATTATAACTATGCTATAGACTTCGCGGACATTTTCGGACATTTTTTTGCCGATGTATGATACGATGTGTATGATGTTTGTGGACTGTGAAGCACTGGCAGTGTCCGTGGAGAAAATGTATAAAATGCAACGTTTTTGAAATGGATGCATCTGACTGGTTGCATTTGAATTGAGGCGCGTAATAAATAATGATACTGTTCTGTGAGGATGTGCAGTTCTCTTTTTTTCCCCATCCCATCGAGACCGCTATGTCCGAGACCAAGACAAGACCGAGACCAAATAGAGTCGAGACCAAGACAAGACCGAGACCAAATAGAGTCGAGACCAAGACAAGACCGAGACCACAAAAAATTGGAGAACTACAACACTACTGCACACTGGCATGGAGAGAGAGAGACGCATTAGTTACTGCACACTGGCATGGAGAGAGAGAGACGCATTAGTTACTGCACACTGGCATGGAGAGAGAGAGACGCATTAGTTACTGCACACCGGCATGGAGAGTGAGACAGACGCATTAGTATTGCACAGAGATATAAACAAGCAAAGGCATGTGACCAATCCCACTTCGAGGTCTGGGAGGAATGTTAACCTCTAACAGCCTGTCTGTCATGTGACAAATCCTACCTTTATGTTGCCAACTTTGTCCTCGAATGACTTGAAGGTTGGGGAGTTCCTAGGATTCGAAAAAAGTAAAGATCATAAAAAACACACTATAAAGGGAGAAATAATACACAAAATGGTCACCAGAAGCATTAGAGGTTTTGACATCATGGTGTTACAAACAGAGCGAATGGGAACTGGTACTTTACCTCATCGCCGGCATACTTATCGAGTGGCGTATGGAGTAACCGCTACTCGGAAGGCATTAGGGGACAAAGAGGAACAATAAGAGGAGCCTGAAGCAGCAATGAGATCAGGGCTAAAGCCAAACGTGTCGCAAGCATGCAAGTGTTCAGGGCCAGGATGATGAAACAGGGACTGTTACGCTCAACAGATCATTCAAATAAGGCCAAAAAACTGGCAGGAAGCGCAGCGCTTGTGTGATCAGCTTAACTTAACATACCAGGGGAGGTGAATAAATAAAAATGTGCCATTTACTACAGACAAGAGTGTGGTCTTACCTAAGCGAGTGTGAGAAAGGCAGGGCTCTGAGGGGCCGGCAGGCAGCAACAGAAAGGAGAGAGTCGGGGTGAGCAAGACAACGAGCAGCAATCGGGGAAGGGGGGGGGGAAAGGCGTGGGGGTGGGGGTACGCATGGAGCTCATACCCCTGTGGATATTTGTTTACACACTGACAGGCATCACAAACAGACCCAAACAAATCGGATATGACCGCCAGCAGGACAGTGCACCACTGTTGGCGGAGTCTCAGCAGATGTCACCCTGTGATACCAGCAGGGGGCGGCCTGCCATACAGAAGCAGCGGGCAGCACCATAAGGTGACAGAAATAGCCGTTTTACAGTAACTACAGAACTGCTGGGAAAACATTAGCAACTGGAGTTTATCCGGGACAGTCACTGATCGCCTCTGTGGCCACAGAGCATTTATGATGAATAATGATTTAAACAAAATCTCAAAAAGGCAGGACAATACAGCAGCGGGAGGAGCTGTGTGTGTCAACAGGAATCAAGGAACTGGGAGAAAGGGCACATGCCAGGAAGGAACAGGGATACACACACACAGCATGAAATCCCCAGCAGCATAGTGGTGCTGATACTGGGTGTGTGTCAGGAACTGAGTCACATCCTTGTCATTTGTCATCGAAAGGTCTCAATGTTCATCTTCCAAAGGCACCATTAAATGGCGTCCAAAGGAGGATCCAGATGGTCTTGGATTATAGGTGCTCGACTTCTTCCAGCAAAAAAACATCACTGGAGGCTGCATAATTATACGACAGATGTACGATGCATCCCACAATCCCAGCATCTGCGCGAGTGAGAGCCCTCTATTTGCGGAAAACACTCTGGACGGATACGTCACTGTACAGCAATTTGTGGGCGAGGCGTGTAAGATACAGGAGACGCCATCATTTTCACAGAAGCCAGTGTTGATCACTGCTAACACAGGCCCTGCTGGGGCAGAAGAGACTTCCAAGCCCAGGGGGCTCCTCCTGTAAGCTGGGCCAGGCCACGAGCCCCCGACGTACCTCATGTCCCCCAGTCTCCTGCTGATGGCAGTGCCCACGGTGGACAGGGCGGCGGAGGTCTTCTGGCCGGCCTGAGACAGAGTTTCCTGAGTCTTCTTGTACCTGGGAAGGGGGGCACATGGGGGCATAGGCCTGAGTGTGGGGGGCTCGAAGGACCACTGCCGCCGTCATAACGTGCAGCGACGCCACCGACGGCTAAAACTAAACCTACCTACTCTAACGCGTATTTAAAAAAAAAAACAAACAAAAAAAAAAACAGTGAAACAAGCAGGAAACGCTTCCCAAAGACACCAACCCCAAAAGGATGCAGTCAGTTCCGGGCGCAGTGTGCTTCACTCTCAGTTTAGGCTACATTAGCTCATTAGCTCTGAATGGCACAAGCTCAATCGACGCATCACATGCTTCATTCTGTCCAGAGAGCCACGGGTCTCCGTTCGACAAAATAAGGGCCACACAAAAAAGCTAATCTCCTGCTCTTGAGCACAGGGTATCACAAGAGGCAAGGTCATTACACCACAGAGCCTCACCTTAGTTACGCAACTAGAATCCGGGGAGGAGAAGGAAGGGAGAAAATAAAAAGCTGTCTGCGTGCTTGGGAACCAGCAGAACTCCTCTGAAGGTGCAGCTCACATTTTAATCAATTCAATAAAGACTAATGCAGCCTCATGCAGTGGAATTATGCTTGTGCTGGTTCGTTTTAAATATGGTCCCTTTGCCCAAGCGTTTTTCCTCATTCATAACACTTAAAGTAATCCCTTTCATGCCTAAGTACTTAGGAAGTAAGTATCATTAACCAGGAATATTTAATATGGTTTAATAAAAAAAAAACTCAAAGTTATGGTCAACACTGAAATTCAGGTTGACAAGTAATATGCCTAGTTAAAATCACAAGTGATGTTTATGAACAGGCAGCTTAACAAACACCCTAGAACCTGGTGGGCATTTAGGACCAGGCTTGAAAAACACAGGAATTTCACTAATACTTTTTACATATACACTTCACCATTATTGCGGCATTGAATAAGAACAGCCACAGACAAAATTAAATAAAAGAATTCCACTGTAATAATGCTATATTTATAACATACATTGACTTTCAATAGTAATTTCCTGGCCAGATGACTGGGATCCAGTGGACTGGGGGACACTGGATTGTTCCCGAGAGCTGTGAAGCAGTCTCTCCCTTAAGCTGTAACATTCATGCTGACGTGGGCAGGAGTGCAGGGATCGAGTGGGGGAGTCATCGCGCCAAACACGACGCACCGGCATGTCCTGTTCTTGTACAACCCGTGCAGCTCTAAGGCCCGCCCTCCCCCGTTCTGCTCCAGCAGATCCCAATTAACCTTCACACGGCGTCACGGCTGCAAACGCTCAGCTCGCCTGCTATCCATGGACCGCCGGGTCTGATCTAGCCGTATCGACTTTAACAACCCATTTTCGGAAACACCGGCTTTTTAAAAAAAAAATTTATTCTCTCCCCCCAAAAGTACTGACAGATATGAAGCTTGGCCACATCAGAATAATTCAAAGAGTTAAAAGCACCAGGGGCCCAACCTCAGACCCAATAATCCCAAGAGAAAAACGTACTGCTACGCAGGAACTGTTAATACCGAAGCAAAACTACCCACTGGAAGGCACCCGAAGACAATAAACCCAGAACAAAAAAATAAACATAAAAAAAAAAAATAGAACCAAAAAACTCACGCTTCTGATTGGCTAATGTCCTCCAAAGTGGCCGACGCTGAGAGATATCTACAAACAAAGTATTAGACTGTATTCAAAAGATTGTTCAAGGGAGGGGAAACATGCACATCACTGAGGGGGAAAAGGGCACAGATTATAGTTCCAAAACATTACAAATGCAAAGGATTTAAGAAACAAAAATAGCAGTATCCATTCTAAGCTCAGTACAGGCTGACACAGATGGGCTACAGTGAAAAGGCAACACTTAAGGTCTACGTCCAGAGGTACGCGGAAACCACCAAGCCGGTCAGAGCTACAGCGACGCTGTGAAGACTCCAGCTGCCAGCCAGCCGTAATGTTTATAAGAGACACAGACTGATGGAAACGGCGCAAGCACGGGCAAAACTGGCTGCGGGACAAAACCGCCGGGGGCCGGCAGAGCCCCATGGGAGATGCGGAGGGAAAGCGTCAGACTGCAAAACATCTGCAGTCCAGCAAAAACGAACAGGGGAAGTCTGTGTGACTGGACCGAACGTTACAGCTTGGCTAATAGATTATTCAGACTTTAAAGAGGAATTCAAGCCGTTAGTGATGACCTGCTTCAACTGTACGTTGCTTTGGCCAAAAAAAAAAAACAAAAAACATGCTTGCAACAGAAAGTCCATTAGTTTAAAGAAATTAAAAACCTTTTGGACTGAATAAAGACGGATGATCCAATTTAAATACCATGGGACTAAATGTCATGTGACAAAGACCGGCCAACAGAAGGCAGGCTAGATGGCCACTGGCAGACTGAAGTGAGGAGGATGTACGAGGAGAAGCTGGTGTCATCAATTAGCAAAAAACCTGTCCGACCAGTTGGCTCAGACAGCCAACAGCATTTGAGTGTAAACATTACATCCTTTTGGAGTAAAGTTACATACAGATTAACAATTAATTTAAAGCTTTACTTAACTGCACTTTATAAAATACATTGTATTACATTATATGCCGATGAAGAATGTTTAGATGTTTTTCTTAGACTTTTAAAAAAACATAAGAGACAAAAAGATAAACAAGTAAATAAATAAATGGTAGTGAACCGAATACCACCTCCACCTGCAGGAAGGAGTGAGACAGGAACAGGAAGAAGGACCAGGATAAGAGGAGACCCCTTACATCCACAGCACCTGGGCAGAGGACTAGCAGGATGTAACTGCTATAAAATGCCTCATAATGCAAAAAAAAACAAGCAGCACGGCAGCGAATGTTAGTGGTTAGGCTGCGTTATCACCTCTGCCAAGGCCTAGAGTGGGAGCCGACTCCCGTGGAAACAGCTGGGAGATGTAATCTCTCTAAACCAGCCTGAATGGGACCAAGGGGACATAGACCAGACGCAATACGGTGCACGTTGTGAAGCTCCTAGTGTGAAATCTTGCTGGTCCTGCCAAGCCCACAACTGGTTGTTCTTCCACTGAGGGAATTTTCCAGCTTCAGAGAAACGCGGAGCGGAAGTTTAAAAATAATAATTTAAAAACAGCCATGAGCTACGGTCACGGGCAGCAAGCGCGATCATTAAGTAGCATCGTTAATGGCGGCAGCGAAAGCAGAAAGGCCATCAGGATGGACATCCGGTCCAGTCTCACCGCGGGTCCCAGCCTCCCGCGGCCCGACCCAAAAGGAAGGCGCATGGAGAGGAGGGCGGAGCCGGACCACGACGGCACCACGGCGCTAAGCGACAAACTCACAAGTGGGAGCCGGTAAACGCCTCGTTCCACTTGGCGAGTTTCTCTGCGGTTTTCACATAGCTAGAAAGAAAGATGTGGTTAAGGACAAAGGGACACCCCCCCACCCCTGAGGGAACCAGACGGCCTGAATGACACAGCTCTGACACACGGAGCGTGACACTTTAGGCCTTGCCCCTTCTCCCAGACCCCATGGCTCGAGGCAACAAGTTTGTACTGTCGTAATATATAACATGGGTATTTCTGGAAGCTTTAGCAAGTCATTTGGACATGAAAGGGCCTTGGACAAAGATGGCACAGATGCTTGATGGCATTTTCAAACGTGTGTGTTCTCAAACCGAGCCTTGAACATCTCAGCTGCCTGGCGTGACTGAGACGGTCGCCGGGAACCCAGGAACACGCCGACCTCGAGCGCCACCGCGACAGCCGCTCGCTGCGTTAGAGGTGGACGCCGGATCAAATGTTTATTTTGAAGAGTGTGAGGCTCTTCCCTCGGTGGACACTTACGCGTTGGAGGCCTGGACGTCCTGCCAGCTCTTGCTGATGTTCTGCTTGAGCTCATTGAGCGGATTCAGGCCCAGTTTCCGCTTCAGGTCGGCCGCGTGCCTCTCCTTGGCGGACAGCACTTGCCGTAAGGTGTGGATCTCCTCCTCCACCTGGGAGGAGAGAGAGCCAAATTCGTTCGACCCCTAAAGAGCCTCCGCTGTGTCTTTAAACCCACACTGCAGATAAAATGAGGGGCGGAGCTGCTTAAATGGTGACCGGACAAACAAAGGGATTGCCCTTCACAGGCCCCTCAAACGTTTCTGTGCCTGTTTGAGTGCTACGCGGAGGGCAGCCAGCAGGTGGCGCAGTACCTTCGCAAGCTCAGTCCGCAGTTCCTGTGCCTCTTCTTCTGTCATGCCCGGTGGCAGAGTGCTGGTGGCGTTACTGGGGGCAGTACCGGCAGCTCCCTGAGCTGGAAGGTCCGACCCCAGGCCTTTGTTGGGAGAGTTGAGGTTAATGTCTGCACCATTACCAGGACACAAGCAGAAAGACGAGAGAAAGGGTGGTAATGCATTATAAAATACCGAAGGTAAGGGGAGGGGGCTGTTTACATCGGTCTATCTGGGACATGCGCATCAGCTGCTGACTTCTCAGCCTACTGGTTTTTAATCAAATCCCCATTTGAGTAACTGACTCAGTAAGGATGCCCCCAGATTATACACCACAACATACAAACAAAAGGTATGCGAGAGGGGATGCAAAAAACTCACTGCGGTTTTATAGGAGTAAAGTAATCGATGGAGGAATGGCAAGATTTATTTGATTACTTTATGCAACAGTTCGATTTTTACATTCAGCCTAAGCAAAAGTATGCTTTAACAGCTAAACAGAAATAGCTGAAGTTGTGACACTTTTGTTACTGAAAGCGACACTCCGCGAGGCAAGTAATCAAAAGCAAGAGATAAGCAAACATGCATGTGCGCCGCACCCTCCCTTAAATAGAAGCAGGAGGGACGCGGCGACAGGCACGGGGTGGCTGAGCTGCAGAAACTGTAACTGGGGGGGGGGGTCCGAGGAAAACAGGGTCAACGAGCCTGCAGAGCGACGGTGCGGGACACGCTGTACTGACAGTCAGGGTTGGATCATTGCATATTACTTAAATATATTAACATCCCGTCTGGCTGCGCAAATACACATAATCAGCTGCTAATGCCACTGCCACACAAGCAGGTGTCGTCGGCTTAAAACGCGACAACATCTTTAACTTTCGATTAATTAAAGCGCGTTAAGTAAAGGCGTTTCCAGCAGTTCACGTGGAATCACCTTCAACGGAGCTTAACCCGACAGTTTCTCTTTAGCCAACGAGTTTCCGGACGCGGAGCCAGCAGACGCGCTCGGCCGGCCCCGCCGACGGCGAGGGAGAGAACGGAGGCCCTCGGGCGGCGGCCACGCCGAGCTCCGAGGCGCCTTCCAACGCCAGAGCGGCTGCCTAACCTCCCCGCCGCAACATTTACCTTGACTAGCGGAGTCCATGGTGTCGTGAGTGCAGCCAAGCGCCCGCTCCCTAATGCTGTGGCTCGGTGGCTACGAGAGTACGTGAGTTTCTGCGTCCGATGTGGAGAAGTCGAGCGGCCACCAGCAAAACATCGGCCTCCGTAGAGACGGATCCAGCGAAACAACCACCGCGCGCAGGTCCTCGAGCCAGACGGGCCAGCTCGGCTAGTTCCGCATATCTCTCTGACGCCACTTCCTGCGAATATGACGCGTCATCGGCGCGCTGTCGTGGGGGAATGTGAATGAAAGTCAATATACCGTCTTATAATTTGTTTAAAAATACACCGTGTCACTTTCGAAATAACCATGCTTTATGTAATCACGTAAAATGAATCAATAAAACATGACGGCACGTCTAGACTACAACCACGTTAATGTAATGTTTACTTTTTATTTAACGTGATTTATATCTGTAACAACCTGCGCTACCGAAAACAAGAAAGGTAATCGGAGTGATAGCCTGTATGATTTCGAAAGTGCTTTTACGTTGTCAGTGGAGCCCACAGCCTTTCGTTGCACCTGCTGTGTACAATGACAATAAATGTACTCTGTTGTGATTGTAAATAGACCTGCGGCCTGAACAACAAATAAGGCGATACATTTAAGGCATATCTATCTATCTATCTATCTATCTATCTATCTATCTATCTATCTATCTATCTATCTATCTATATATCTATCTATCTAATCTATCTATCTATCTATCTATCTATCTATCTATCTATCTATCTATCATCTAATCTATCTATCTAATTTAATTGCTGGTTTGTTTCTGGTCGAATGAAACTTCGAAACACAAATAACAAAAAGTCATAGTTTGTGCTTGTGTTACAAAAGTTTATTGAAATACTAATAGATGTACCAGCGGGGGTCTTTTGCTCCAGTGAAACAGCAGTGGATCACTGCGTGTAAATATTTGATTATGCTTGGGTTTCACATCAGACTGATTTTCTGAGGAACTTTAAACCTCCCAGTCTTAAATCGTTTTCTTTACACTATGGGATTATGTTCACATTCTTTGTGAAACAATTGGTTTACTGTGATTTTTCTGTTAAATGTACATTAAATTGTTTTGAAGACATCACCATAACCATATTTAGACTTGTGCTGGTATAACAAGTTTTCAGTCTTGCCAAGACACCTGACTTAATGAATCTATGAGTAATGAGGAAGTTGTCACAGATTATGGGAAAACTGTTGATCTTAAACATCAACAGAGTGGTTTTGAATTTATACGAACCCTAAGCAGGAGTTGTGACACAGCATATATGAGGAGGAACAGAATAAAATGACTGACCTAAAGTAAATAATCCCTGGGATGTGGCTGAGGCAAATCTCCTGAGGGATCATGAGGCACTGAAACACCAAAAAGGTCAAATATCTCAGCTATTGGACCTGCTTCTTCTCCATTTCTATGTTGGGAAAAGCAAACAAAGAGATTCCAGCCAAAGGAGAATGGCTTATTCAAGAACTCCAGGCATCATTTGCCTCATATCCAAGTGCTGTTTTCTATCAAATGTGCTATTTTATCTAAAAAATTCAATTGCTTTTGTTGCAGTTATTCTTCAAAAGCCTAGAACAAGTGGCAAAATACTTTATAATAAGCAAGTTGATATTTTATTGGTCCAGAATCTACTTCCCTATTTGCTTGTTAAATCATTTTTTTCGTAGAAAAAAATACTGCCAGGTCATGGTCGTGAAGATCTTCAGCCTGAGTGCTGAATCCATTTCTCTATGGACACAGTCAATATGAGCGTGTTTATTGGCAGACAGGCTAGGACACACCCTGCTAAACACACTTTTGTGGAACATATTTTATTATATATATATATATATAAAATCATCCCATTATAGTTCATTTTAATGTGTGACATATGGATTGTTTAGATATGTTTTGAGTAATATAAGGGAAATTACTGTGCCCTATTTGACATATCTGCACATAAGATTGCTATGGATACACTTTAACTAGGCAGGTAAAACAAGAGCTGATTTGAGCACACACAAACAACAGGCAATCTTGTAGTTAAGGCCCGCAGAGTCCATACAATCTCAACATGATCAAATACATATAGTATTCAAAACAATCTATAATGTACACTACCAAGAAATTAAACATCCAGGCCATTTAAGACATGCAAATTGATATTACAAATGTCTATCCATTTACGCATCCATCTTCCAGACACTCCAGATCCTGTTTATGTTCAAGGTGGACAGAAATAGTGTTTAGCTAAATGTCCACTTAGTTCTGTTCAGTTATATCCTTGAAATATTCTGTATTTTCTGTATTTAACATTTTTTATTGAGTTAAACACATTTTAACACCACGACACACATTACAGGCAGCTTGAAACTGTTCTGATAAACTCTCATAAACAGGGTAAGAAGTGGCATGGCAATGACGACCTCCGAGTTCCCACTGCGGCCCGAGATCCACATCTTCCTGTTCAGAAGAGCCAGCTTGTCTTTACTTCTATTTGGATAGAGCATTCAACCAGGAGAAGGAGAAGATAAGGCGTGGAGTTTGGCGGGTGGGGAGCGGGTCAGTGTCCATCTGCGAGGTGGCACTTCCATTCTGGAGGAAAACGAGCAGGGAGGCATATTTGAATATCCTGTCATTTGCAACAGTGTTTTTTATGAGGACTAATTGCCACCAGTATAATGGAGCGCTGGACGGCGTCTTCCCCCAGGCACCTGCCCTCCTTAAGCACCCATGCGGAGCTCACTGGCACTAAAGTGACCTTTCATATCTAATCACACACTGTATGGATTTCACACTCTTAGTGACTTACTAAGCTTATTAGTACATAACCCAAAAGCTGTTTGTAATCTACATCTGGGTGTCTATCCTTTATTTATTCGTCTACATATTTATTAATAATTATGTCTATCTTTCATCTCTGTTCTTATTCTATTTATTATTTTTTTGTACTTGTTTGTGTTGTTTTGATTATATATTTTAATTGTACACATGCCACCACCGAAACAAATTCCTCCTACTTTTTTTTTTTTACTTTGCGAATAAATGGATCCTGATCATGAAGCCGCTGGGACATGAGACGTGACGGCACAAGTGTACACCGGCAAGGAGGCGTTTGAAAGTCATTTCGGGGCCCCCTGCCCTCCTTAGAGTAGTTACTGATTGTGGCCAAAAGGGGGCTACAAAACCTCGGGGGCTCCACACAAATGCAGCTGCGTCAGAAATAGGGCTACGGACAAAGTCACAGTAGATAAGTACCGTGTGCAGCCCCTTTCACTACCTGCCTGTTTCTCCTATATGTCCGGCCACAAGAGGGCAGTAGGGATGAGCTCAAAGGGTGTGTCAATGCTCTGCTCCGTCACTCTCCCGTCCTGGGTTCCCACTGCAGGGACAAGACCCTAGAAAAGGAGGGAGGGAACAGGTATTGAGAACCGAGCAGCACGTGTACCACGTGCCATCTTTTCTAGCCCTGCACCTGGGATTCGGCATTCTCCCAGCATGCCCCTCTTCACCTGCGTTTTTCCTAAGAGTATCTTTTACCTTTGACATATATGGAATTCTATTTTCTCACCATCTCTTTGATCCAAGAATATATGTAGGTACTCTGTTACTGCTCAATCCATTGAGACATGCTCCAAAGGCTACTATATATTCAGACATACTACTTATAATTGTATTTTATAGTTTATGTAATACCCACACTATATAAGAAAATTTAATGCCATAGACAGGAAAAACAGTGAAATTCCTAGCAAGAGTGAGTTTATTATCAGCATGCAGAGCAATGACCGAGGTTGAAGTTCACTTCTGTATTTATTTATAACATGTGGAAGTGAATTTTAGCTATATATTCCAAAGCAGGAACCTGCTGTGAATTTTTCAGATCCTCAAATAAGTTATTAACATTTAAATTATTAAATAATAATTTTAATGCAATAAAGATTACTGCCACACGAGAACTTGCTGGTATTGCCTCTGGTATCACATGAATGGGTGTAAGATTAGGAAAAGGAAGTGATTTTATTAAAATATAATCTTATTAAATGCAGCTAAGGGGTGACCTGTAACCACCTACTCAGCTTGGCTGAGTACAACAATACCTGCATTCAGGGCTGTTCCATCCAGCCGGCCTGGCTACGGACAAGTGATGCAGCGAATGTAACCCCAGACCCGCTGAAGGATGATCACCAGCGCCAGGATGTAAAAGATGAGGGAGATGGCCTATGGAGACATGGAAGCGATGGTACGATGCGGAGCAGAGCATTATGGGAACACGGAACGGAGAAGGACCCCATGACACTCAGTTGCAGGGCTGGCTTACTCATGGGTATCATGATGACGGATGATTCAATGTTTTGTGACCCTGGATTGGATCAGTGTCTATGGATCATAAACATTTGCACCATCCTTTGGTGCTGCTGGGTAGTGATTCGTTGTGTGTTAATCTACTGTAAAGTTGTGTAACATTTAATCCATTATCCACACCTTCCAATCACAGGCACAGGGTCATAACCTGCTGAGCAACATACTACCCTCGTAATAACCATTTTTCCATTTTTGATAATAAACATCACGAGAATACAGGGAGGTCCCTCTCCGGAGGGAAATGATAGAGGATGGCTGGCAGGACAGCAGAGGCGTGAAGAGGAAACTGTGTTGTAGGCGTGACTTGATGGGCAGGGATGGTGGAGGATATGGGGGCTGGATCATGACCTGGCTGTTCTACAGACCTGCACGGATAGGGACGTTGATTGGCCCTGGCCTGCAGAGATCTCCCCTTGCTCAGAGTCCTCCTCAGAGTCAAACAACGCGAGGAGTCCCTGGGTGGGGTCCGGGGAGCTCTGTGCTAACTGTCCGTCTGGGTCCACTGGGCATGTGGGGGGGGCACTGGCGCCCGCCGAAGTGGATGGGAGCTGTGGCTCGCTGGCTACGAGGGACGGGGGATCAGCACTTTCCCAAGCCTCACTCCACACGGGCGAGCTGGGGTTTCCAGGCCGCCAGCCACTTGACTTGTACCAGTCTTCTCTAGCCTCCGCCAATGATGCCCGGGTCCTCGAGTCACCTCCCCCGAGCTCATCCTTACAGTGACAGGAACACTTTCAAAGGATGATAGAGGAGGAGGACTAGAGCCCCCCAAACTTTCTGAATCATTACTTATATTCACCTCGTGCACACAAACGTGAGAAGGAACACTAGAGGTTTGTGTTCCACAGAAGGTCACCGCGATCACAATAATCAAATAACGAGGGACAAAATAGACAGTTTGGACTTGTGTAGAGAGGTTGACTGTTCAGTTATGTGAATATGTGGTACACTGGCATGTGTCAGTGATGTGTAACTGAAAGGATTCAAGGATCTGAATGTCAACGGTGAATGCTTTGTACCTGATGAGTATTCAGACTCTTGTGGTCATTTGGGAGTTCTTTAGTGGGGCCAGTACAGGCCTCTCCCAGCACTCCAATCTCTTCAGCTTCTCCGATCTTGGCCCTTGGGTTGACATCCTTCAGTTGTATTATAGGCTCAGACTCTAGGACCAGATCTGGTCCTAGGTCTGCTTCTGGTCTTATTTTTGGTTGCGATTCTAGCTCATCTGGGACTTCCTGGACTTCATCTTCAGCTGGGGAGGTAAACAGCATCTGGACTATAAACAGTGTTGGCGGACTCTTCCTGCAGTATCATGCATCATTTGATGGTTAGTCGCCCACAAGCTGCTGAAGAATCTCGGTCTCCAGTTCAGTCCTATGCCTGTCGTCTTGGAATTCATGCACTTTGTCACAGTTGCTTACGTTTGATGAAGTCCAGCAGGTGCAATGATCTCTCCTCCTCATCGAAGTCCACTTTGTAGTGGTCCATGTTCTCAAAGCCTGGTTCCAGGGTCTCCACAGTGCAGACCTTGGCAGCCTCAGTCACCCTAAAGGGTGGGTGGAAGAAACAGACAGAGACATTAAGGGAAGGAGACACAGAAGAAGAGGGATCCAGTGGTGAAGGGAACATGGCAAGAATACTGAGAATGGGAAGCAGGAACACATCTACAGTATCGATCACGGGTGGGTATGTAACAAATCTGCAGCACAGACTCTTCATCAGTCTCACCATGAAGATTTAGCTTGTGTCTCATAATTTTTTTTTTTTACTCTAAATAATGTTTTGTAGCATTACAACGTACTGTATGTAAAGACACATAGTCTACCCAAGTATACCCACAAAAGATATTGAGGTCCTATATTTGTGTGTTTTGTGAGCCGGGTAATAAGAGTTTCACTCAACAGGTAAAATTGGGTACAATCCAGTGCCAGTTTTGTTGTATAAGAGAGACTGCTGTACATATATACACCAGAGGTAGAAATTTCAGGTCCAGAAAGTAAAAATCAGAAAATAAAAACCAACCAGCTGGTTGAAACAAATTCTTGGTCTGGATTTGTACTTTCTGGACCTGAACTTTCCACCTCTGATATACACTATGGAGATGTCAGCTTATATGTAAGTCAATGAAAAACAAGAAAAATAATCACCCAAATGAAAGAACTTATGTTCTTATGTAACTTGTTTCTATGGGATAATCGGAGTTCTACAAAAATGTGGTGGATGTACTGAAAAAGGAGATTTTCACTTACTTTTCAATGAGGGATCTTGAGCTCTACAGCAAAAAGAAGTTTAAGAAATGTTACCTTGTTATCATTGTTAGCATAAGGATGAGCGTAATAAAATAGTACTGATTAGCCTCAATTCTTCCAGAGCCGGCTGGTAGTATCCCACTAAGCTGCCACGTGTACCTGCAGAAAGGTGGCCATATCGGGTTCTTCGATGGTGTGCAATGCCGTCTCCACCAGCTTGGAGTTGGCCTCCAAGTGTTCCTTGTAGGTCTGCGTCAGGGAACGGGCATGCCCTGCCTTCTCCTCCTGCTCAGTGGTGATCTTACGCAGCATGGCGTTCCGACGCTCCTCTAAGATGCTGGACATACGATCAAACTTCTCGCACACCATCTGCTTCTGGCTTTCGCAGTTCTCCTGGGGCAGAACATCTATCTCATATGGTAGACTTGCATTTTTGATGATGAATGTTACATTTTAATAGGTCTGTTTTTCTTGTAATGTTCGGGGGTCAATCAGTGCGGGCTGTGGCAAGTCTACTTCTCGTCAGGTAGGTCAGGTGTGACCCCTATATCCTACACCAGATTCCTTGAAAACTTACCCATCTCGATGTGTGAAACACACCTCAATGTTTTTACAGGTATCCTCCAGCTCAGTAATGAAGGCTTGGACGTGGTCATTAGCAGCAACAAGAGTCCCAATCCCACCGCTGAGCTCAGCCTGTTGAGAAATAGTTGACTAGTCTCTCAATAGATGACAAGCCAAAATAGGGAGGGAAATCAGGCCAAGCAGTGTAAAGCTTTAATTAGCATTAGTATGTTCCTACTGCACGGTTTGTGGTTTATGATACTATATTGTTGATCTGTGCAACATTCCTTCAAAGGTGGTTAAAACTCAAAAGCAACATCAAATTTCATCACATGACCTTCAGCAGTAATGGTCCACTGACCTTCTGCTGCTCGTAGACTTCTGGCATCGGAGCCACCTGGCAGGCCTTGTGGGCACCAAACACTTTGCAGAGAGAGCAGGTGGGTATGTGGCAGCTCAGGCAGTAGATATTGACCTTCTTATCTTCATGTTCCTCACACATGGGATGGCCAGCAGTCTTCAGGGACGGCCCAGAGCTAAAGTCACAGGAATCACTGGAAGCTGTGAGTCAACTGAGTTCCTTTGAAGGTCTTAGATGGGAATGTCTTTGGATTCCCATATTGAAGGTCCAAAAATGCTTTGGACTAATGCCTACATCTGGAATGGGACTTTCCTTGGTTTTATTAAACTATCAAGCTGGAAAACAGCAGTGTCTGGAATCTTTACCTCTCTGTTGTCTTTGGATGTACTCAGAGACGTACCTGGAGGATTGCTGCTTGTAGACGTCAATGATGTTCTCAACTAGCAAGTTGCGCTGCAGCCCATAGATGCCATGGCGGTCGAGGACCACCTCGTGCTGACAGGACGGGCAGCGGAAGTGCCCCCCAGCCCCCACCATCGTGCCCCGGCCCTGAAAAAGAGATGACTACAATCCTCACTTGTCGAGCGGTCCTTTCTCACCGAGATAACCAGCAGTAGCCACCAGTCGCCATGGTTACCGGAACCATCCCCGGGTGAAAACGAGAGACAGCTGACGGCTTTGTTTCAGGTTCAGTTTTTGGTAAACAAGTGGGGCGGCTTGCAGAAGGAGATGGACCAACTGGCCACAGTTGTTCTTGTGTCCGTCTCAGGGGAAGTTAAAGATGGGGGCTGGATGGGAGGACTGAAATAGCTTTGCTTTAACAGTCCCTGCTTCTTTCTCCAGATGGGGAACTCAATGCCCCCCTAGAGCCGTCTTACAGCTAAGGGAAAGTATCTGACCATCAAGCCACAGACACTCATTTCTGGCCAAACATTCTGTCTGGCCCTCTATGGTCTGAGGCAGCAACCTGGATTGACTGAATGTCACAGATGTTTGGTCCTTTTGTCACCCAGTGCCCCCACATTCCATATGCTGATTCTGCTTTTGCAGGCTAATGCTTTCAGAAGAATTCTTCAGAGAGGGAATCACAGGAACTGCACTAGTGGGAATACATATTGCAAGTAAAGGCATTTTAAATCTTCCTACTGCTATTCTGCAGGCAGCAATGGCTAAAGAATCTCCACCAGGTCCAGGACTATATATTTTTGGCCGGGACTTCGAGAACAAGATCCCGAACGAACCACAGAAACCTGGAATTGCCAGGGGATTCTCGGGGGAATCTGATGAACTTACGCAACCTCTGCTGGATCCTCAGTAGCTCGAACCCGGCGTCATTTTGTATTTCATGCTTAGGTGATAGAAAAGGGGAGGTAAAAATCACGATGTCAAAAGGACGCGTGTGTATTTCTGGAAAGCTAGTCCAGCCATTGTAATCCACACCTGTTTTGGATCAGTCCTTGGTGTTGTTTGGACACCTCACCCTCGCTCTCCTAGAGCTCAGTGTCTGATCCACCATGTGATTCCAATATATAAATAATTTTCTTCCTTTCATTGTTATGACAAGCAGAAGTGACTCACAACACACATCAAGTCACCAGCAATTCTCCAACTCCGATACACGCGATCTGATATGAAATGGCAACTGGCCGCGTCTTAACTAGTGCTTATTTGAGAAGCGCCTAATAGTCATAACCGGGAAGAGTCTTAAAAATGGAAATCGTGTTGTGCAAGTAAAACGGCTAAAGGAAAACATGCTAAACCAACAGAGCAGAGCAGGTGGCACTCGATACAAATCAGACAGGGGGTGTCTAACCTGAAAGAGTTCGTTGGCACATTTTCGGCAAAGGTTGTGCTGGCAGGGTAAGATGACGACGGGCTTGGTGAAGAGCTCCAGGCAGATGGGGCAGACGAGCTGACTTTCCAGGCTGCTCACGTTCGGCTCCCGGTGGTAAGACCCCAGCTCCAAGGGCATGGTCATAATGCCCAAATAGTCCAGGGAAATCAGGAGGTTTTGGGGAGGGGTGACAGGTGAGTTCCGGTGCGGGGGAAATAAAGTGGAGAATAACGAAGGGGGGTCAGTAGGACTGAGAGGATGATCTCGAACAAGCGTCCGGGTCTGCGAAACTGGAGTCACCGCTGCAGGTGAAGCGCGTTGCACTGATAGGTCGCACAGCGCCATTAAAAGAACAGCTGGCGTCGGCTTTCTGGCAGAGGCGCGGGGGCGCCCCACTCTCGCCATATTAAGAATCCGCTGGAATGCCACGACACAGCCGGCTGGCTGGCTCGGGTTACCCGCCCTTTTTATCACTCGTCCTTAGAGAACAGCAACCGCAAAACCGCCCCCCCCCCCCCGCGGGCCAGAATTATTGACGCAAACCAAGAAACTACTCGGGAGCGGGATGATACCATCATGTATTAGAACGGCTAGATGCGGTGGGAGGAAAACAAACAAACAAAAAAAAAACAGTGGAATTTTTAAAAAATACTTTCCAAGAACCAAGACTCCATATCGGTTTTAAATTTTGTCTATACATCAAAGAGCAAGGCAAAGGCAAGACAACAGAGAAATGACCGCAGGTGAGACCAGGTATATAAAACTTATGAGAAAAAAAACCACAGGAGAAAAAGGAGAGTAAGCGTCCGAAACATTTATTGTACAACAGCAAATCAGATAATCACCCATGTTTGTTTTCTTTTGAACACACAGTAAATAAACATGCTAAAACATAAAACTGGTATTATACTCAATATATTCACATACAGTGTATGTACAAGAGACCTTAACCATTAATTCCTGTATTACACCTTGTTTAATGGCCACATCTAATGACATACCATTTAAACTAGTCTTTTATTAAAAACATAAAAATTAAATAAATAAATGCGTCATATAACCGTACCACTATGCACTATATGTTTGTTTGAAGGTTCTAACAGAACGTTTTTTTTTTTTTTAATCGATCCGAAGATATACTCTTGAATACACATTGCATTCACTAGAACAGTTAGCAGTTCCCATCTGAAAGAAGCCACAGCAATTGGGACTCTGGGATATTTATTCCGTAGTGAGTTAGGGCCTACTACAGATAGAAACACAACCGACCAGGCTGCGGGAAAGCAGGAGCGTAGGGGGTCTGACTCCAGTGTAAATGATTAGGTTGATTGAACCCCTGGTATTAAGACATATTCAAGAAAAAAAAAAACACAAACCGTAAAAGGTAAATGATTGGCGTTACAGGCAGTGAAATTTACATCATTTCATTCCCTTGATAAGTATCTATATTTATTTTTTAATTAACCTCTGAATGAGGTTACTACAGATCATCAGCCGGATGAACTTCACCAGAATTTCGATTCATCGTGTAACTGCTTATCCTGGCCGGGTTAAGCGAGCAACTTCTTAATTAATGAGGAATCAGGCTTGTCAAACAATACTTAACTGTGATAAAGAAATTATCGCAACAAGAATTACTATCTATTCAATTACAATGATCAGACACGATTCTTCGGGGAAAGATTCATCAAAACAGCTTAACTAGTATAACACTTGTACCCGTTTTCAAATGAAGTCGAACAATATTTTTATTTTATTTTGCAATGCCTGTTCCACTTTAAATGCACCTTCAAAGATGTTATATTCCAACGTAGTGCAAAACATGCCCTGACAAAACCCCTTTAATGTAACTGAAAATACAAGACGAATATATTAATTTCTATTTCTCCTATAATTATCATTTTAATCAGATTGATTTGTGGTGTATGCGGGGTTGTGTCCGATGCAAAAGCACCAGTCGTCCTAGAGGAAATAAAACGATTTGAAGGACGTCCCTGGTTAGAGCTCAGACCCGGTAGAGATTGTAGCGTAATGATTAAAAACATACAAATACAATAATCAGTGCTAAGTCACGGGTGTACAGTATCATAACATGGCGTAGAATGGTTACCGGAATATGGTCCTGCACGTTAGATACCTGGTTACACGTTAGATACCTGGTTAGATACCTGTACCTATATAGATACATTCGCTGTTGTCTAACACGGACATTTCAGGCTCAGAATACGGAGGATAAACGCGTCCTTGTGAGTCAGATTAGAAGTGCTGCAGAAATCCAGTTTGACAAAATTTCAGCTCGAATATCATTAAAAAAAATCTTATGCATCAAATAAAAAAAAATGTAAGAACAGATTTTTACATCAAACGTAAGTATATTTTCCCTCTGTTTTGCAGGCCATTTCTATACACCCTCTGTGTCATTTAAGCAAAGGACACGTTGTCTTAAACATGCAGACAGCCACGACTCGAACCCAGGCCCGCCGACGTTGTCCCGCTCTGTCACCAACAGCACAGGTGCTGGTGGGGGTGCCTTCGGGGGGGGTTCTACAGAATATAACAGCTTGTGGCATGAGAAGAACTAAAATGACACGCACGCATGCACACACGCACGCACGCGCACGCACACACACACACACACACACACACACACACACACACACACACACACACACACAGCCAGCTGGGCTCAGTGCCTGATCTTTAATCCAGTGTTTCACAGTTTGCTCAGCGTTACAGACTTAGGAACCTACAGTACTTAAGTCTCTGAGAAAAGCGAAGATGCCAATTCTCTTTAAAAAAAAATTAAAAATCAGGATTAGTCCCACCAAATTAGCAGTAAGAGAGGTCCAACCAATGGCTGCCTGGCTCTGCTACCCACCCTTGCAGAACTACAGTCTGAGGCTTCTGAAAGCTCACCTCATTCCAAGGGTGACCAGATAATCCATGTCAGGGAGGAAACTTTAGGCTAGAACCGGATATGTAAACTTCCATTTCAATTAAAAGGACCTGGATTTCACTTAAGCACTGAGTTCTTGCTGTGTGCTGATTGGTCAGTCTCCTATAATCATGCACGAGTCACTAATGTTAATGTGAAACAGCTGGATGAGTCTTTCAATCAAGGAAACAAACCAGTTAAAGTGCAAGAAAAAGTGACCTATTCAGCCAAGGCACAGGAGCCTTTCAGTTTTAAGGTAGTTTGTAAATCCTGAAGCTCAAAGTGTCCTATCCGGTCACCCTAATCACTGTACTGTCCCCTCCATCCTCTAAACCAGTGTTTCTTAACCTGGTTCTTGGGGACCCGCAGACAGTCCACGTTTTTGCTCCCTCCCAGCTCCCGGCAGAAAAAACAGGGACTGTCTAAGGTCCCCAACGACTGGGTTTGGAAACACTGCGGTAATCGATTTGAGCTTACGAATAATTCCTATTATACGAGATACGAAATACTTAGCATGCTTCCCAGGTACCTCCACCCAGGTTTCACGTCACCATTAGTGTAGCAAGCTGACCACAAGTGGTTTGGTATCTTCAGGACCCTCTGTTGACCCCGCACCCCACCCCAAAGGCCTTTATAGACCCTGAACGCACAGCTGTGGTGAAACAGACTTCGGAGATAAAACGAGGACTATGCACAGACTGGTAAATAGCAGGGGTAGACAACAAAATGACCATCCTCTTCCGACATCATCGTAAAAACTGAACGCAGATGATCAGTTTGGTGCCCGCAAACTCTGGGATCAAGACAAGAAAACTATGAATTAATGCTTCGTTAATGGTCACAATTCCTCTCTACACCAAAAGGAGACTAAACCAATAGAGGCTTTATCATCAGTAAACATCCCCCAGGGGAAAAAATAAATATATCAGTAATGTATGATGGTAATCTGACCTTGCTGAAGTTCTACAAATGGTATCATCCACAGAATTCAGTCTAAAATGGAAAGAACCAAAAAGTCTTATGGGGGTGACACACTCTGTAGATACTGCATAGATAAAAAAAAAAAAAACTAGTCATTCAACAGCAGTAACTCGCCTGGGCTCTCTGCCCACGCCATGCAGGGTGATTTTTCAGTATTGTGTTACTCAATTTTTAGCTAATGAGATTCACGGGCCTGGGCAAGAACCGGATGCTAACTGGGGAGGGGGGGGGGGGGGGGGGGAGGGGTTGTGCAGGAGTAACAGGGGTGGGAGAAACCCTCAGGGCACCATAAGGAAATAACATGACTTACAGTTTTCCTTCATGGGGGTGGGCAATGTACCCTAAATTGTATGAGCACACTTACACCAAACATATAAGAACATATGACCATGTGAGATTATGCTTAAAACCAGGGGGGTGTAGAAAAATAAACAGAGTGAAACACTGCAAAAAATGGGAAGGGGGGGAGGGGCTTGCAGCATGGATGGGGGGTGGAGCTCCGGAGTACCGGATGGGGGGGGGGGGGGCAGAATGGTCCTCTGTAGAAATGCTGATGCCCGTCACTTTGGTGGTGGAAGGTGTCTGAAAAGGTCAGTTTGTTCCGAGTCAGCCTCTTCATCCCACTCCTCTTCCTCGGCACGGCGACCATACGGGATGGAAATGGCATCTCCGTGTCTTGTATTCCTCTGCCTGGGTTTTTGGACTGAGCAGGGGAAGGGGGTGGGAATGAGGAGGGGGGTGCAGCAGGCCTAGGGGACATGGGGCGGGGGGGGGGGTGCTCTAGTTGAAGCCCGTGTCCGTCCTGTAGCTGGTGTGGCTGTCTGTCGTCAGCTGGGTCGTCTCTGTGGCCGAGGACGGCTGCATCACGATGGGATCCCCACCCTCTGTGAGAGACACACACACACACGTGTGAGAACACGCATGCTCACAGACGCTTGCACGTGTGAGGAAAGCACTCGCCTCGGGGCAGCCGCACGTGTATTATTCGCATTTTCAACAATCGATGTGTGGTCTGCTAAGCGTCTAGGACCATAACACTCTGCAGACACTTTTATCCAAGACGACATACATTTGCGGAGCAGAGTCACACAGTCCCTGAAGCAACTGGGGGTTAAGGACCTCGCTCAAGGGTCCAACAGCGAACTCACTGGGATTTGATCACAGGCACAGAGTCCCGACAACCTACAGCTCTGGGCCTGATGGCAGACTGTTAGCACGTGTTTTCCTGGGTCAAACCGGGTATTAGCCCTCGATTATAGGTTCTGGTCATGACCGAGCCCCTCTCCCAGCAGGACCACCTCAGGTCAACAACTCAAGCTCAAAACGGAGAAAGAAAACGAGAGCGAGAGAGAGAGAGCGAGAGAGCGGGACAGACATACTATGTGGTAAAAAAAGACAGGTGTTTAATTAGAAAGGAGAGGACTTTAAATTTGGCATGACTGGGGGCAACTGAAGAAATATATGACTGGATATTTAGGAGGGAGGACCTATGCTAATCTCACCCTTAGCATGATTACTGACCGGCTTAAATCACTTTCAAGAAACGCGAAACCAATAAATGCAGCTAGAATGTTACAATGGCCAATCACACGCAAGAACAAGAACAAAAAAAAACAGGACCGAGGCCGGTATGTCAGCAAACGGACAAATTAAATATAAGAGACGGGAGAGCAGCTGTATCAGCAGGAAAAACTGTATATAAAATGCATTTCATGAAATCAATTTTTTGGTCTAGGACATTCTGAAGGTACAGGAGATGAATGACAATTCATCAGGGGATTTGTTCAAGCAGCCCATGACACGTGTCAGGTGTGTGCGCAGTGTGATCAAGAGTGTGTCTAACACCCAGGAAGCTTCTAGGGTGGAACTCACCCTACTTATAGTCACCCCCTTTCTCTATGACCATGTGGTCCTGTGGCCCCGCCCCCACCTCTGGCCCTGCCCCCACCTCTGGCCCCGCCCCCCACCTCTGGCCCCGCCCCCTCCGTACCTCTCTCGTCAGACTGCAGTTGGGCCTCCAGGTCCTCGGGAGACATGTAGAATTCTGGCTCCCTGTCCGGAGGGGGCCGCGGTTTGCATTTCCCGCAGCAGCAGTTGCAGCAGCAGCACAGGCAGCAGCAGAAGTAGCAGCCCGTCGCCAGGCCGCAGAAGATGAACAGAGCCTGCAGGGGGCGCAAGAGAGGAGGAGGCGTGAGAAAGGAAGCGTAGAGGGACTTAAGATGCAGTACACAGCTAGACCCAAACCGGTCCCTACACACTCCGCCTCGCCACTTAGCCTTACTGAAGTGTCTCTCAAAGCAACAAGGGCTAAGGGGGATTGGCCCATTATGCCCTCATGAAGCCAGTCAGCAGTGATGACTTCAATATCCCACAATGCTTTGCACACAGGAAACAGAACAGCGCGAAATATACTGAGGATAATGCATTGGCATATAAATCTATAAAAACAATTACATACTAAAATATTAAATATCAAGTTAGTATTAAGTTACTGCAACTAAATGGTTAAACACACGCGTATGTGAACCTTACGCTTTTGAAGTTCATTTTCATGAGCTGAATAGGCATGACTAATATTTGTCCATTTTCATTCAATCAAGTCTGGTCCAGATTATACGATAATGAACTCAAAATTACTCAGCATTATAAAAACCACGTAACCGCTGTGATCTCGCAGTGGATAAACTTTTTGATTTTCTTAACAGCCTATACAACTCATCTTATTAAAGGAATGACAATTCAGCTTTTCGAGGAAGCCATTTCATCACAACGTAACGCATTTTCTCTTTCCCGTAAAGACGACTGAAAAAGGCGGAGTGACGGTGAGCGTCTCAGGTTTTCCTTGCGAAATTCTCCTTTCACTTTAAGTGCACAGGGCGTGCTGTGAGAGCAACTCAGCGCGAGCGTAACTAATAATGAAGGCGAAGTGTCGAGGGTATAGTTCGGGATTGGGCCCTACTCTGCAGCACGAGGAGATGGTGGAAAGTGGGCGGAGTTCGAGCCTGTCGATCACTGCCGAAGGGAGGGCCAATAACCAATGGGAAGCAAGGTAACCATGTGACTGAGCACAAATGGCGGGATTTTGTGCAGCTCACCTTGGCCCACCAGCTTGACAGGACAAAGTAGGTGTTGACGTTTTCCTCCCCAAACTGCTCGGCCACGTAGAGCCCCAGGGAGCCATATTTGTCGTAAATGTTGCGTTTGGTGCCGTCCACTAGTATCGCATGTGCGTTGTTGATCTCCTTGAACTTGTCTGCCGCTTCGGGGTTGTCTGGGTTCTTGTCGGGATGGTACTTAAGTGCTAGTTTTCTGATGAGAGAGCGAGAAAAACGGGAGGGATATCAGTGCTAAATATTTAAAGCCCCTAACCTCTGCTTTTCTAAGGAAGTTTGCTAGTAAACATAGTTTTAAATATCTGCCGTTCTGCAGAAAATGCGGAACAACAGTAAAAGAAAAGGAAAAAAAAAAACACACACACACACACACTGCTCACTGTCGCCCCCTGGTGGAGCCAAAGCAGTGTTGGAGAAAAACAACACTGTATCAGATGAAGGCACTGCTTTTACAGTGAAGGCTGCTTCATACTTCTCCACACAAGCGTAAATCTGCCCTGCATATGCGTACCCGGAAACGGTCATAGCTCTCTGGTCAAACCGCATACTTTGCACATGCACACAATGTGTTGCATTTATATTTTTATTATTTTTCTGCTATTCCCTGCACACGTACCACAGCAGTGAGCTTTGTGTCCGTTTCAGAGAGCCAGTTCACAGGGCTGCCAACTTTGCTCAGCAGGCTGGAGTGAGGTTCCCAATTCAAACACAAGTCTGCACTCGCATTTACATGTATAACAGTTTTATCACCTTGTAATAAAGGTAAACGTTTGAGTGGACATATCCGCTACTATTTGTATGGAGAAGTATGCACCAGCCTTTATATATCAGAGACAACAAACACATCACACCAGCATACGGCGTTTTATAACCCGACATCACTAGCTAGCTGCTATATGTGAAGGACACGCCACATAAAGCACAGAATAAGCTTCGAATCGGATTTCTCTGTTCAGGTTTAATTTGAGTGAACTTGTGTTCTTCTGAAACGGCAGTAATTTTTCCAGGATATAAGGGAAATAGTGTTTTACAAATGTTCTGCAAACAAATCAGGCTTGATAACTAGGGACAGGTGTGTATTTTTAGAGAGATTATCCGTAAAATCTGATAATTTACAATTTTGTGAGGCCTGGGATAGGTTCCAGGCTCATTGTAACCCCAAACTGAGTAAAATAAGAGAAAATGAATGCATGACATGTATTATTATAACTCTCTAGTCATAAAATATGACTGGTATCACCAGCCTCTCAGTGTTCTGTCAGGACCACTGGGGGGCGCCCCGGCTTGCCCACCTGTAGGACTTCTTGATGTCGTCTGGCGTGGCGTTCTTTTCGACTCCCAGCACGTGGTAGAGGGTCTCCCCCGATGTGGAGAGCGAGCGCTGCCTCTGGTGTTCGGTCATGGTGACTCACGTCCAGGTGGATCTGTGAGAGAGTGGACGGTCGTGACCGGGGGGGGGGCTAGGCGGGGGAGGGCGCACGGGCACTCATGCGGAAACGCGGGCCGCCACACGCACACACAGACACTGGGAAAGGTGGGAGGAAAGGAGGGAGAGGGGGAGAACGGGCCTTGATATAGCCAAGAGGAAGAGGGATAGAAGTGGTCTGTGACTGTACGCTGTGGCCGTAATAATGTGCTTTCATCCTTTATATGATTAATGCTATTTAATCACCTTCCCTATTCTTTGATCCAAAGTGATGTTCCTGCTACAGACAGCCCTCTTGGAACTACACCCCACAGACTGAGGATGTCATACACCAGAATTCCCGTAAGGTGTGGATTTGGGAAGCTGGTGGTTATGGGGTGTGTGTGTGTGTGTGTGTGTGTGTGTGAGAGAGAAAGCTCAGGGATTCCCGTCTGGCCCCCACGTGGGATACTTAGGACAGGCCCAAAGGGGAGCCCTAGAACCAAGGACTGATCCATTTCAATTGTCGGGGGGGGGGGGGGGGGGGTGTTATTTATCTTATTGTAAGAAATGGGAAATGTAGACACACAAAAAAAAGTAATGGCGCACACCTTTAGCAGTACAGAGAAAACACTGCAAACCAGAAGTGCAGAAGTGCAAATGAAAACCCGCTGGGAGGATTGAAATGCTGATTGAGTCCCTCCCCCCACCCCCACCTGCCCCCATGTACCTACCCCCCACCGGGTGAGAGAGGGCAGCACCATCCTTGAGACTAATCTGACAGCCTGTCAGAAAAAAATGAGCAGATCAGCATGGCGTCCAAGTCAACGAGTGTGAGGACAGCTTAATGTTGTGCCAAAGAGATTAACAGAAGCATTAATAATAATAATAATAATAATAATAATAATAATAAACCCCAAACTGAACTCTGAAGAAATGTCAGCATGCAGCCTGCTGGCCAATCACAGCCCTGCCAGGTCTAAACATCAACCAGGACAGCTTTACAAAAACAGTTCACTGGACTGCTCACTGACCAATCAGAAGCCTGCTTGGTAATTTATGCACGAACATCAGCAAATCACATCATCCAGAGATGATCGCAGAATGCATATAGAGAGCCTTAACTCCAGAGCCTACTGTTTGTTTTACGTTGACATATTTTGAATATATTTAAATGTAAAAGAAACTTGGAAAGGTCACATTTTAAGAATTATATCCTAGGAATGAATCGTGACCTGTTTGCGTTCCCTCGCCGTCTCTCTCCTGCCGTCTTTTAATCCGGCTGGATTTTTTCCCCTCTCTGTGGTAACCAGACTGGACCGGGTCCAGAGGCCTGTTAAGCCCGATTACTGACGGAGTTTCTCTGGAAACAAAGCCCCGCATTGCAGCCTTGGCTCCCCCCCGCACACTCGCTGCCATACCATATGGACTCACTAAATCTCCATCAGCCTCCTTTGCTACCCCCTCCCCCTCCCCCTCCCCCTCCCCCAAATAAAGCAGTGATCTCACATCCCCACCTGCTTTTGTGCTAAATCTTGTAACCTAAAAAAAAAAAAAAAAAAAACATGCCCAAAATGTGCTGCAAAAATCTAATTCATCACACACAAACCAGGACCAATTCCGTCCATCGCCACAAGGTGGCGCAACCTTAACCCTTATCCTGAAGCCACCCTGCTGCACGTGCTAATAAGGGGCGGGACTGTGTGCAGGTGGTGTGCGACAGTTTGCAGCCTGAGCAGGGGGAGGGTTATACTAGGGTCAGCCTGATCCGAGCATGGCGACACCTCGGATCGTAGGAGGATCCAGGGTCTGTGGCAGCAACATGGACAGCAGAAGGATATTTAACAAAAAGCATCTCTTTGATAAAGAAACACAGTAGGGTGGTTAAGGAGCTGGGGAAATCCCAGAGCGTGGTGGGCGGGGGGTGCTGTTGCTGTCACGTGCACTGTGATGTCACACACTGCATGCCGGTGCGTTGCCTGGGGATTCCCTGCATGAAACAAGGCTGGTCTGTGGCATCATGTAGTGCCAGACCGAATCAGGGGAAGCCAGAGAAAACAAACTCAGAAGGGGGGGGTCTATCGCTGCTGGGAAATGTTATCTAACTTCTGGCCTCGATGACGCTGGTTAATGGTGTGTATCAGATGAAGGCAGGCGTTCATTACGCCATTTCACACACAAACACACACACGCACAGATTATACGGCCCACAGACACATGACCAGAGCCAGTCATCAGCGACGTCAGAGCAGTTGCAGCGGGGGATGGGATAATCTCTTCCCGACGTAACGATCCATCCGCCTCGGCTCTGACCTTCCCGCCTCTCCCAAAGCGCTGGTTCCGTCCCGCACCCTGCTGCCTTCAATGGGAGACGAAGCAGGACGTGACGAAACCAGCACAACGTGCTTCACGACCCCCTTTCTAGACAGACACCGTCTTCCTGTGATTATTCAAACCACAAGCCTTTAAAACAACTTTGGGTGGGGAGGTGGTGTGGATAAGCCCCACCCTATCAAGCAACTCCCCATGATAGAGAACCCCCCCCCTCAAAGCTGATGTGTACATTTCCTCTATGCGGCATGATTAAACATTAATAGCCCCCCCCCCCAAACTAACTGTCAACAGTCCCTAATACTAGGTGATGAACTACATCAGAGAGCCTGTCAGGCCGGGGGGGGTTTATAATGGACATCACTCAGCAGGGGCCGGAACAGGCAGATCGCATGCCAGCGAGCAGAGTCCCAGCCGCAGGGAGGCACGGTCCAGGGCCATGTTTCCATCCAGCTACATCCGAAAGTGATGTCTTGGCGATGAGCGTTACCGGGCAGGCTCCTTGGAGACCGCGGAGGAAGCGGCAGTGATGACCCCGCTGGGCAGATGACATCACTTAGGCTCAATGTCACACGCGGTTCCTGTGCTGCCCATTAAGGAGAAATCCAGCGGGTTTGTTAAGCATCATGATCGCTTGGGCTTTACCCACAGACTGTCCGGTACAAACGACGACTTTCTGGGAAACGTGACTGCCTGTCATTTTTAGTGCCGTGAAATCAGCTCAATGATCGCTTTAAGAAATTATAGTGCCTTGTATTGTATCCCCCCCCCCCCCCCCTCCATAAGTGAAAACCCCAAGCATCAAGGCACATGTCAATCCATCCACCACATGCTTCTTCATTACAGGGTTATAGGCTGGGCCTGGAAAGCAGGGGTTCGTCCTGGATGGGAACCCAGGGTCAGGTGCACAAAATGCACAGACTCAAAGGTATTTATTCTCTTAACTGCACGACTTTGGATTGTAGGAACAAACCGGAGTCCCGAAAGTAAAGCCTCATGACACCGGAAGGACACGCAAGCTCCAAAACACACAGAGTGCAGGCGGGATTCAAACCCACAACCCAGGAGTCAGAGGGCCGACATCCCATCCCACCTTCCCAGTCCTGCCATGATCCACCATCACCCTGACAAGGATAAATGGTTATAAGATGGGACAATGGATGACTGGATTATCAAATATGATAAAGTAATTATCCCCCAAACTCATTAATTTAACCCAGGCAAAGAAATGATTAAGGTCAGTTGTTTGATGGCTGAATTGCGGCAGCGTTCCCGATTTAAAACGGACTGGACTGATTTTGTCATCATTACAGAGATGATATCAGAACACAGAACGTAGAGGGACACCAGTCTGGAAAGCTTCCGGGAAAACAGCCCACCAGTCTGGAAGGTGCTACAGTTCCGGCACTACAGCTCTGGGGTCATCAGTACAGTCCGGGGGAAAAGGACGCTTGTCCAGCGCACCAGGTACCGGACATCAGAAGCAGGTACCAAAAGTACCAAACCAGATGGGGAACTTTTTCAGTACTTCAGGGTGAGATTTGCAAAGATGTTTATTGTCAATTAAGTATACAAATAACCTGCCATTGCAAACACAAGGCAAATCCAGAAAACAACAATAAAGTAAAAAAAAAACAAGTAATAGCGGATTCATAATAATGGACGTGTGGACAAATGAAGAGACCCGAACTTCGATGCCGATCTGGTAGGAAGAACAGACTCAATGAGATATGGATGGCATGAGGAGAAAAAGTATTTGTTATAATAATATAACATACTAGGGCTGCATGGTACTGGAAAAGTTTCAGATATCACCATGTGATTTCACTGCAATTAATATTGAGACATATTGCAAAAAAAGGAGTTCAAAATAAATAAATCTCAGAATCATCTAGGAATGATTTAAACGGGAGAAATGAAAATGATCGGGCCGGAAAGCAGCTGCAGAGGTAAATTTCATACTGCTTTTTTAAACATATACTAGATAATCTTGAAAAGGAACAATCAATAAAATTGTAAATCTCGTTAAGTTTCGTTCCCTATCACAGAGTAAAAATTTAAAATTGAACCCCCCCCCCCCACGCTATACTGTCTGGACAGAATGAAGGTATGAAGAAACCCGATTTCAATCCAGCTATCGTGGTCCTTGCGATGTGAGAAATGTGTGTGCAGAACATGCGATGTCAATACATCACCCAGGCCGATAATAGTTAAAAATTCCATTTTTGAATTCTGTACAAAATACCCTGCCCCCATTATGATGTCATTGAGCTGGTACCAGTTTTTAAGCTAGAGGAAAACTAACAAGAAATACTGTACTTTTGGCCCTTTTCTGAAGTACTAAAAGTATGCTTCCTGGTGCAGTGGAAAAGCACCCAAAAACTTTTGGACAGTGCTGCATGTTCCGGGGGGGGGGGGCTGAATGAGAGCCAGGGAGTATCTGGGCATCTGCAGGCCAGTACCACCAGAGACCCGGTGCTCAGAGAAAGATACCAGGCAAAACAGGGATGGAACAGAGCAGCAGGAGCCCATCTTAGCAAAGATGAACGCTTGCCACAAGCTTACTGAAGGCCACCTGCACATCCCACTGGTGTTCTAGAATGTTCCACATTTCAGTAGAACATTCATGGGGCTTGTTATGTCTGAAAGCAGACACTACATTCACTGGTAAACCAGAAACAAGCTGTCAAGACATACAGCAATGTTCTGCTGTATCAGGACCTTGACTACCATCATTAAGAGAACCACTGATTCTGCTCTATCCTGGAGAATGTCAGACTGTCATGAAACCGAGAGCTGAAAGATACCTGGTCCAGGCAACGATACAATGATCCAAAGAACGCATCAGAACGGGAGAAGAATGATTACAGCCCACTGCCCCGGCCAAATTCTACACTTAAACATTACCAATAAATATCAAAAAGACCAAAATCAAACAATTTGAGCTTTTAGAACCACAAACGTAAGGGTGATGTGGGCCAAAACTCCTCTGCAATTCTGTGAGACATTATCAGTCACTACAGGAGGGACTGTGGTCTCTGCAGCTATGGGTGGTGTGAGGGTGTAATGCATGTTTGTCTAATATTCAGGTTCAGTTCAAGAGGATTATATTGAGAAACATCAAAGAGGAAGCCATCACATTTTTGCTCAGGGAAGTTTTACTTACACAAAAATATTCTGAGGGCAGAAGGAAAATGGTTCAGAGAGATAACCAATCAGATTGTAGAGGAGGTGGGTTCAAACAACTAGAGGAGGCGGGACCAACCAATAAGATGTGCCATCTCTGTTTGCTAGCACCCACCTCCTCTACAATCTGATTGGTTATTTCTGAACCAATCAGTTTTCCTCCCCCCTCACTGAACATACTTGCGTAAGTAAAATTTCCACAAGCCATTTTTTCACCAGTACTGTAGTTGTGGTTGATCCTTCTACCCAGTTAAACATATCCAGCAGTATAAATACGATAAAAAATCATACATTACAGGATAAGTACCTGGACCAAGAGGCCAACCACAGATGTTCCCATGGGACCTCGGGGTTTCGAACCCACAAATGTAACCAGTACCAGTACCTGAGACCCCTGTCCAAAACCATGATCCTGCACTGGAAACAGGCCAGTGCACACATTACCCCTTTACATTTTTTAAGACTGGTATATAACTTACTTTAATCTCATTTTAATATTGAGAGTAAAACTAAAATCTTTAACAGGAACCTTTACTAACCAACAAAATAATTTAACTGCCCTGCAATAAAAATCACAATGCAGTTAGAGTGGGGTGAGCAGTATCCATGCATCCATGCATCCATCCATCCATCCATCCAGGTGAGTGCAGCCTTATCCCAGGCACCCTGGAAGAGTAACCAATCCAAGATGCATTTCATATCTGGCAGACACTTTCAAAGTGACATACAGTTCAGAAAGCAGGGTCACAGAGTCCCTGGAGCAATCAGGTGTTAAGGGCCTCACTCAGGGGCCCAACTCTGACATCACACTGCCAGCCACAGGATTTGAACCAGCAATGTCCCGATCGCAGGCGCAGTGTTCTGAAGCGCTGCCACACACTGCACCCAGCAGAGGACACGGCCACACTCTATGGGCAATTCACAGACCACAATTAGCCTATAACTGCATGTCTTTAGGCTGTGAAGAGGAAGCTGGAGTTCCAGGAGGAGACAGAGCATAAAGCACGTGCAAATCACGTCCTTCCTCCGCTTCTCGCTTCTTTCAATTAATAGACAAGAAGAAATACATGGAATAAAATATGCATATTTTCTTGTTCGACTTGCCCAGCTTCATTGGCTAATGACTGTGTGTATTATTCTGTGAGTAGTGTAAAGTAGCTCAACTCCTTTGGACTAACTCCTTCATCTGTAATACACCCCGTGAATAAACGGTCTCTGTTTAGGAGGCGCGTCTCCTCGCGCTCGCCCGTGAATGAGGTGCACGAGCCACATCCGTCTGCAACTTCCGCACACACGCATGATCCGGCAGCTTCGAGCCAACAGGCGGCCAGCTCCAGGTAGAACAGAGTTTCTCAGTCTCCTAAAAAGAAGTAACTAACTAAAGACAAGACGAGATTACGCCAGGCGACTTCACACTGATCGCTTCAGCTTTGTCTTTGCTGCTCACGCATCCATGGCACCTACCACGCAAAGAGATGTGAAAAGCCCGAGTCCCATCAGTAAGACAACTACGATGTAATAATGGCATAGGTGTTAAATATTTTGTCTTTCTCGTTGTAACACACAAATCTTAACTGTCGCACAAGTCGTTTAAGAGCAGCTGGTAATGTTTAACTAGGTTACAACAGTATACAGCCCGAAGACAGATCAAATAGGCCTATGTAATCCTTCTGACAAATATTACCATTATGTTCACGACAACACTCTTGATTACAAATCCAGTTTTTATTAGATCAGACTATTGCCGGCCTTATGGGAAAAGTAAAATGCGATTTTGAAAAGTGAGATTTATATTTTGTGAATTACATGCATACACGTACAGCAGCAGTAAAAAGTCTAAAGCGTGTAAATGTTTATACTTGTCGGCTGCGACTTCAACACACGGAGCTGGAGAAAAACTAACCTGGGATGAAAAATGAGGGTATGTTTGGAGCAAAATCCCGCAGAGGGGTTGACAGAAGAACGCCGCTCCCGCTGGAGCTGCTGGGGGATGTGCGCAATCGCGCACAGTAGCCTGTGCGCGCCCCGGAATGCGCGCACTAGGGGGAGGTGAGAATAATCTGCTAATTATTTAAATTTTTGCTGTACGCCACGGTTTGAAAGAGAAAAAAAAAAGTAATTTAAAACCATTGGAGAATCGCTCGCAGGTACGTACGCAGTCCACAAAATAATCAAGCTGAAATAACTAATTAGAAAGTCAACTATTAATATCCTGGGTGCAAATTGCCTGCGAAAAATAATAGGAGAGCCGCGGTTTTCCACTCGTTTGATAGTAGCAGATAAATATGTCAGCGTTTCCTCCGCAGTACATAAGCATACCAGGGAAGGCGACAGCTTAAAACCAGGCCATTATACGGAAGACAAGCCGGCGTCCGTTTTGTGATGTCGCTGCATGCGGCGGGTTGCTGCCACCGTATCACATTTCAAGCGGACGATATTCCCAAAGAAAGGCTCCGCAAAGACAAACACAGCTCACAAGAACAGAAATACCCCATTGATCGCACTGAACCTCACTGCCCCTCTCAAAACAAGGAAAAGATGAAATCACAATTCACCAGGTGGATGATTTTAATGCACGCACATTAGTATAGGTCAATTCATGTGCTTTAAATAGGATTTCAAATGTACTGCTAAATTACACAGAAAACGTCATGCACTAACCACCGCACAATCATGTTGTTTAATTTGGTCGACTTAATGGAAGAGGGAGTAACAAACACATTAAATGACATGACCTCAGCTTATTTCTTTACCAAATAACATCAAGTTCATTTCTGCAGCTCCATACGCTAGCAACTCAGCACCTGGGCTGTTGAATGTGAACCTAACCTTTAATAACGTGCCTCTTCAGTGAGCGATTCCCAAACTATACGGCTGAATAGAAAAGTCTGCCAGATCACCCCCGCAAGCACAGCCGTCATTAGCGACATCTTTCCTAATTACGGGGGTGAGTTTCGATATCAATACGAAAGCTGCAACGGGTTTCACAGGCATCACGAGTCTAGCGAGAAGGCCAAGAATTTTCCTTCTTTTTTTTAACGTTGAATGGATTGAAAACGAGTACATTCTACAAGGTAGTCTTCATTAAACGCGATTGGCCAGTCAAACTGCATGTACTAGGAATTTGTTTTGGCAGTATTGTTGCTTATATTCACAGAAAACATAGAAGAACAAACACAAAATCAATTAAAAAAAATAGATAGGTAGAAATGAAATAACAGAATAATGGTATTGCAGAGCAGGCTATGCAATATACTAACGATAATTATATTTACAGCCAATCACAAGCTCATAACAAAAACACAAGCAAACCCTACACACGAATTAGAGACACCATAGGAAACACAGCGAAAACAAGCAAAATGGACGCACACACAGACGGAGGCAGAATTCAAACCCCCAACCCAGGATGTGGGAAGCAACAGCGCCCCCCACTGACAGAGACACCCCAAGGCACTTATAAGGGCGTCAGACCAACACAATTGAAGAATTAATATTAGCCAGGACACCACAGAAAGGGAAACAAAACAAAAAACCAGAACACAAGGTATGCATTAAGAGAAAACATTTCCGGGGGGGGGGGGAGGGGAGGGGAGGGGGGGTGGTATTTCGCCACCTCAGGCCCTGGACTGCTTTCTGATAGATTGGGAGAGACTTGGGGGAAAAAACTGCTGAAGAGGTACATTCGACATGAGCTGTAGTACCGCAATTCATTAGCTAATGGGACGTATTCTATTAGAATTCAATTCGACACTGACTGCACTGGCTTTAACGGCAACTCAAACACACGTGGAAAGTCATACGTTTATGCTCGTCTTCTGAGAAGGTTTATCTCTGGGAGGTCTTGTACATCGGACAAGTTATATATCCCTAGTTTGACATTTATTATCGTAAACAGATTTCCATAGGAACGCGACAGCCATTTTAAGAAACGCAGCCTTTCTGATACACGATGAACTCCCTAACCTCCATAAGCAGTCCATAAAACTGAATTTAAAAGGGGACAATCATCTATGATACGATACTTTGGGGATCTTTCGAAGCAGGAAATCTATGAATATTTACTACAGAGAGGCTATATGAACAAAACATTAACATGCAGGTCAGCTTCTTGAAACTATACATGTGGTTGCATTTGATCCGCAAGGCTGTAATTACAGTGCCCCATACCCTCGAAACTGTCAGAAAGCTAAAGTGCATTCTTTCAGGTCCTTTATCATTTTTTCCCCGGAAAGAAATAAAAAATAAAATAAAATCAGGGGGAAACCCCCAGAATTTAACTATGGGCATGATACCATTGTAAATACCTGTAAAAAGCACATGCGTTTATATTCCTTAAACAGACAGAAGTAGTAAAAGGAGATTCATAAAAGCACTTCTAAAACTGACCCCTTTTGTTTTGCGTGTCCCACTGTTATGGCAAAAATGTAATGATCACAAGGCGTACACGAATGTCACATGAGAGGAGGATATTGCCTGAGTCTGAAAAGTACCTGTGGTTTTTTGCTTACACGCGACACCAGAACGGGTACCGTTGAAATGAGCATTTCCTCATATTAGCCCACAGACAAACTCATCAGAGGATTGCATTGACTCGAACTCATGGACGTGTAATCCTTCATGTAAAGTAAAATGGGAGGTAGGGGGACACGGCGGGGTTTGGACAAGATGGCACATTACGGGAAGGCGAAGGGAAAGAAAATCACAGGGAATTAAAGTGATCACAATCAGCTACTATTCATGGTTGAATTTCGCCGTTATCTACGAGTTGTTCATTATAAAACGAAGAGGCAGACTGCACTGACTGTTAAGCTTAAAGTTACCATAATTATGCAGGGCTGCTCTCTAGGGTCAGGGTTTCCTAGGAATACAAAGCTTTGTCCCGGAATGGCCCACGCACCGCTTAAAAGCCTATAATTTCGCCAACAGCAAAACACGTACCTGTTTTATAAAAGGTGCGTTGACTTTTAAATGTCACGAATAGTGTCTGCATTTTTCGCTTGTAATCTCAGACCGCAGAGTTCTTTCGCTGGCCCAGAAAATGCGGCGAAATGCGGCTTAATCCTGCGTTTCCCCTGGGCATCTCCGGGAAAACCCGTTCTGTGTTGCATTACAGTAAGGGCACGGCTTGTGCATGGCCACGGCGACCTAGCGATGCACGCCGGGACCACTGGCCAACGCGAGTAAACGCCGATCTCCAAAATGTTAACAGGAAAGTATATAGTTGACAAGCCGTGCGTCGGCTAAGCATCTACGGCGACGGCCCCAGTGCCTATCCAGCGATAAATCGCCTTTTACAGACAGGTGTGCTGCGGAGAAAAGACGCTGGCTGGCTGAACCAGACATTAGCCGTCCTAGTTTAGCTGATATTACTACGTTCCAGTGGCTGAAATACCACACGGGCCCACGTTAATTCATTAATACAGAATTGCATGCGATCTATGATTTTTTTAAAAGCGCTTTCATCCGGCAAGAGTTGATCTGATAAACAAGCTGGATTCAATGGATGGTGCTCGGCGCCGCTCAAACTGCAGCCGGGGCCGGACTGCAGCGGCGGGCGCCCGGCCGGTAAGCAGACTGCCTGCCTTTAAAGGGGTATATCGCCGGCGCAGGATCAAGCGCAGCGCCCGCAGCATCCATATTGGTTAGGCGGATAGTAGCCACTGCCGGTCAGCAGTAATCCAAGGACGGCGGAATTACCAGCCCAGTTTAGAGAGGCTGGGGGGAAGCAATCCGAGGATCATTTCCGATCAAGCAGCTTCTTACCGTTCAATCTTGCTCGGTGGTCAGCGTCCCAGGGGGGCGTTCGGTTCCGTCACCGACACTTAGATTAGTGTTAATGTTGTTATTATTATTATTGCATCCCAACGAAGCAGCACATAAACGTAGCAAGCGAGCAACCCACAGCGACTCAGCCACAGCTCGTCCCCGAGAGAACGTCAGTCGACGTGCGCGCTCCCGACTGCCTTGGCCAGAATCCCTGGAGCTCGAGAAGTGTGTGAAGGTGGAAAGGAAAGTAAAGGCAGGTTTGGGGTGGTAAATAAATGCATAGCTATTTAAAATATGGATTTTTACATAACGTGTGAACTTAGTGAACTGTTGTTAGTGCACACGTTGGCTTATTGCATAATATTTTATAGTCATATCAACAGCGAAGTTGATACAAAATTAGGCCTACTTAATTGACAAGGCGTCAAATGAATTACGTATGAGAAACTTAAATGCATTTATTAGAAAACTGATCTTATGTGGAGTACATTAGGAGTGTTATACGCAGTGGCGTTGTGCCAATTTAGGTAGGCACGTGCCTAACCAATATTCTGTAAAATGTAACTTAGAAATTAATCATTCATTCATTCGTGCCTACATTGACTGAATAAAATAACACGTCGTCAAACTTGCAATTTGGGTAATCTGGCCACTGAGCTACCTCCATCAGATCGCATCTCTTAATCTCTATTTCCTTATCTGTGTTTTACAGCGATAACGCTACACGTGACCAACGAGGTGTTGCCTCGAGACATTCACGACGCACATCACAATAAACGTGGTTAACTGGACATGTTTGAATGTATAATAGTGACATGAAGTTTAAAGAACATTAGTATCTGCGTATGTGTATTTTTTATGTCCTGTGAGTGGTTTTGAAATAGTTCCTACTCACAAATTTGGTTCCGCATTAATTTTTCATATTTTAATATTTAGTAACACTCCCCATTAACGGGCTTGAATTGGGGGGTCGTAGGCATTACAGTACGTGATAATAAATAATTCAGGATAAGATGTGAGCTTCAAGCAGACACCCTTCTGGCCATAATGCTTGATAGCAAAGAAAGCTTTCATATACCCAGAAAACGGACTTGTATTTTAGAGGTTTTAGTGAAATCTAAAAGTCCTACTAAAAATTATCCCCTAATTATAAATCTGAAGTACCTATCCTATACTGTTAGACTTTCGCCTTTAACATAACGCGCATGACACTGCTGAGTAATGACGTCGGCCCGCCGCGAAATCCCGTTCCGATTGCGGAAGACGCCGAAATATCGCGGTGTTTCGTCGCCGCGGCCTTGTGCTGGTCCTAGTTGTTCACAGTGTGCAGCACACTTGCAGGTACAGTTTTTACCCCTCTATACTGATAATACTGAACGGAAGTGTATTATGCGAACGATTTACACATAAACGACATCCTCGTCTCTTGCTAAAAAGCCAGTGGGTCGAGGTTTTGGCCTCTTCGTCTAATAGTTGAGGCTGGTCTCTGCTAATTCCGTTTCCGGCTTTGGAGTAAAGATACCTGATGATACCGGTGCCCCCAGCTGCTACTGCTTCGGGTGTCTGATTGAAATAGAAAGAAACGCCAGGTCATCCACGGTGTAACGCTAGCATTGCAATTAAGACGAAGGTTTACTCATACTTTAAGCAGTACTGCTATCTTAACTTGCTGATTCGTTTGTTATGGCGTCGCGGTTGCGCCCCGCATTGGCTGATGTTCCGCGTTATTCCTCCCCACCCCGGCACTATGTGATGTGAACCACAACTAAGCATCATGACACTTAAATACAGTTTGCACTAGGCCGCGCTGCTCGAAACACCAAGGTCCACACTTAATGATATTCTGTCTAGCAGACTTCATAATGAGTTATGCGGAAAAGCCGGAGGAAGTCACGCAAGGAGAATGGACGGAGCGGCTCCATAACGTACATATACAAAGAGCTGACATGAACCGGCTCATCATGAATTACTTGATTACAGGTAACTAAGGAGCAGGAAATTATGCGATCAGAGAGTGCTTCTGATAATGTGTAATCCAAAGCTGGTGCCTTTGGTTTCTCAGAAGGGTTCAAGGAAGCTGCGGAGAAATTCAGGATGGAGTCAGGAATCGAACCCAGCGTGGACCTGGACTCGCTGGATGAGAGAATAAAGATCCGAGAAATGATCCTGAAAGGGCAGATTCAGGAAGCTGTTGCACTGATTAACGGCCTTCACCCAGAGCTCCTGGACAGTAATCGCTATCTGTACTTTCACCTCCAGGTAACGTTATAGTTAAACTTGACGTCCTGTAAATGGAAACGATATATTAAGCACTCATTTACAGCCTCCTACCTACTGGATTACTTTTGCTTTGTTGATAGGGAAAGTAAATGAGTTAAAAGAGAAAGAAATAAGGCTGCAAAAAAATCATGTTCCTCTGTCTGTTCACCTTTGCCTAATTTTCTCGTGATTATCTATGCTTTATGTCTGCTGCTGGATTCCACTCATATTTCCTCAGCCATTGGCTATAATCCAACCTCCTCATTTGCACATGCCTACTTGACATTTTTTAACCCTGTTACTGTAATGGGATGTACTGCTGGAGTGATTTGGGATAAATACCATGCACAAGGCTTTTGCCGTTGTGTTCGTCCTCGAACCAGCAACTCTGGGGTTACTAGCCCGTGGTCTTAACCACTCTCATTTTGTCAATCCTTTCTCAGTATTGGCATTGTTGTTTCTGAGGTCCAACTCAAAAAGTCATGTTACACCCTTCCAGATGATTCAAAAACTAAATAAATAACTAACGAGTAGAGTCAGAAGACCATAACCATCTGATAACAGGACATGCTGCTTCAGCATCTTATAAATGAGGAACTGGTTTATTTAATATTTAGTGTAGTGACTGCTGGATGCCAACAGGGGGCGCTGTCTTACCATTTTGTGTACATGCATGGTTCGAATGGTGGTAAACACTCCTCACCCGTGCAGTGGTCCTAATGCTTCCCAGCCCCCCTCTGCACTCTGCAGCAGCAGCACCTCATCGAGCTGATCCGGCTGCGCGAGACAGAGTCTGCACTAGAGTTTGCGCAGATGCAGCTGGCAGAGCAGGGCGAGGAGAGCCGCGAGTGCCTGACGGAGATGGAGCGCACATTGGCCCTGCTGGCTTTCGATGACCCGCAGGACTCGCCCTTCGGGGACCTGCTCAACGTGATTCAGCGGCAGAAGGTGAGCCGGCCACTGGCCGCCATGCTCTCTCTGACCAGTACACCTCTCTGATTTTAATGCCCAGTTTACACACTTTTTATACCTCAAAATAAGATATACAGTACTTTACGCTCTATTCATCTCTCCGTTTATTCTGATGGAGCAGCACAGTGGTTAGCTCTGTCACCTCAGACCTCTGGGACCTGGGTTCGAGGGTTGCATGTGTGTGGAGTTTGCATGTTCCCCCTCGTGTCATTGTGGGATCTCTTCTGGGTACTCCGGTTTACCCCCACAGACCAAAAATATACCAACTTACCAAATTACCCATAGGTGTGAGTGTGCCCAGCGATGGGTTGGCACCCCATCCTGGTTTGTTCCCTGCCTCGCACCCGTAGTCTCTGGGTTAGGCTCCAGACCCCCTGTAACCCTGAATATGACAAGAGGTTACAGAAAATGGATGGATGGATGTTTATTCTAGTAACCAGTATTCTGGTTTTCAGTAGTTTTTCAGTATTTAATAGTATTATTGCTTACATTCTTGTTTCACTTTGTATATAAACCCCTGTTCACCCGCTGTTTCACACTGACCCTGTGTTTTGCACCTTAAATCCTGTGACAACCCTTCCCCTGTCACTCACTGTCTGTGTGTTGCATTGTGGTCCTGGGGGAACACTATTTCTTACCCATGTACATGGATGGTATGACAATAAAGCCCACTTTACTTGTCTAAGCGTGCGTCAGTATCAAGGACCTCTTTTTGTTAAAGCTGCGTTGTGGTTGTGCCACTTCTGGAATTGCTAACTCATTCTCATTGTGCTGATGTGTACAATGACAACAGTGAAGGATTGAATTGAGTACACATGGATGTTGCTGCCCCAGGTCTGGAGTGAGGTAAACCAGGCCGTGCTGGATTACGAAAACAGGGAGTCGACACCCAAACTGGTCAAGCTGCTCAAACTGTTACTGTGGGCTCAGAATGAACTGGACCAGAAGAAGATCAAGTATCCCAAGATGACCGATCTGAGCAAGGGGACAACAGAGGAACCGAAATGAGTGTTGGGGCAGAGCGGCTGCTCCGTGGGATGGCGAGGACTTTTGAGATGTTTCTTGCTATTTATAATCAGTCAGTGACTGAGCTGTGTATATAGTTTTTGTTTTGTACATGTGAACGTTTGATGGTTGAATCCTTAAACTCTACACCAACCCAAAATCCCGAATGTTCATATTGTTCAACAAATTACTCAACACTATACACTCAAAAACTATGTGCATTATTACTTTAAGCGCCTCTGTTAGGAATAACTTGATTACAGTTTTAGAATCACAGGGTTTTACACAGGAAGGGCATTTTCATACATATGAGTATTTTATACCCAAGTTTGCTCTGTATTAGCATTTAGCTTTTGGCTGCTAATAAGTGTGGCTTGTAACCTATGAAAAATGATTTCTTTGGACACAGCCATGGCTGCTGGAGCAGTATCATTACTTGTTTACAGGAATCTTTCACACAATTTCTGATCGACAGGCATGTTCTGTTCACCGCTTTGTTGTAATGGGTGCAATGTTTTTTTTTCTAGTGAGGTCACTCAAGACCTTTTAAAGTTCTTATAACTGCCCAATAATGTGATGGAAGTAAATATAAAATATGTTAGTTTTTTTGAGTACTGTTATTAAATAATTCTTTTGGAAAAAACGCCTTTGATTTATAAGTGCGCAATGGTATTTAAGTTAACCAAATAGGATAGGAAGGGGTTCTTTTCTTCCGTATTCCTCCTGTACCTCGGGATTCGGGGCCAGCTGCATCTGTTGGTGTCGCATAAAACAAAAACCGGTGCCGGCCGTGAGGATCCCAACATGTGACCGGCGGCGCGTCCGCAGTGTGCGCTCGGTGGGGGGAAACGGGAGCGAACACGGCAAGTGTGAGCGGCGCAATACTGGTTCCATGTCGGCGGCTACACGGCGCGAGGGGGCCTTTCGCATTTCGCAGGGCGGCTCATCGACCTGCGCTTATTTCTGATTTACGTATATCTTCATAACTACCTCTCCCTATTGTCCTCTTTTTCCATTTGAGATAAATAAAGGGCCACGTCTGACCACTGCCCGCAAAAGGGGGGACTCCCCCGTACCTTTGGGGCGTATTCGTGGCTTTTTGGCTGGGGAGGGGGGCGGCTCTCCTCACTTCCTGACTTTCTCCTACCGTCTGCGGGATGAACTGCAGTCTGCGTGGCTGAAGCGAGGGGCGGGTGGAGGAGGAACTGACACGTGGATTATTAACAGTCCCGGACCCAAGGAGGATCCGGCCCGGGAATATAGCTAGGCGGCGGGGCGATCCGATCATCAGCCCGCGTTTGTCTTACTGGGGCGTCCGGTGGTGTCCGGAGCTCCGAGGGACAAGAAGGAGACCATGATCGGACAATTTTAACCCGATGCAGTTGCCCTGCTCCCCCAGCGGACCTCGCAAGTCCTCGGATTGCTAATTTTTGTTTGTTTGTTTTTTTTTTGTTTGTTTTTTGTTTTGTTTTTTTAGACTTGCGGGTTTAAATCGGGAAGCCCCGCTCGTTGAATGGCAATTTTACAAAAGCATGGCAAGAGCTGCAATCCGGATTTACCCGACCTTAAAGATAATCCCCCGGACAGTTTCGGGGTCGCGGGGTCTCAGAGGAAGTGGGCGGATAACAACGCGAACTGGCCCAGGTAAGCGGGGAGGGTGAGGGTTAATGAAGCACCGGCAGCCCCGGACCGGCTTTTAAATGGGACACGTAGACGTCGGGCGGTCAAGGCAACTATTATCTGTCTGTTATCTTACGGGGGTGATCATGACCTATTATCTGGCTGTTAAATACCGGGGCTGATAATGACCTACAGCACAGCAGCCATAGTCACACTTGCTAGCTACAGATCTTATATTAAATTATTGTGTAGATACCTTAAGTGAATTTGACAGTATAGGCTAATGACATTGCGGCATTGATGTGTATAGGCTGGTTCTCCAACGAGGGTTATACGGACTTTGAAAGTTTTTAGTTAATGGGTCGTGCCTTTGTAGTATAACGTGTATTAACCAAGTATTAAAGCCGAATCAGTTGTTATTTTTGCCTTGTTATTTCGACGTTAGCGCCTATAGTCTCATGAAGGTTATGACGGCTTTTACAATGATTTTCCGGGACCTGTGAGCGCGCAATCATATGGCCTCCGGGTGCGATTGAAGCTGTTATGGATCTATGAGTTTGTCAAAATCTGTCCTTCATTCTTTCTTCCTTTTCATTCTCTCGTTCTTCCTTTCCCCTCTATTATGAAAGTATATGAAACTGTCCGCTAAATAATTTCACGATGCAATACCTGTATTACTGTATTTTGTTTTTGACATAGAATGTTCAATAAAGATGTCTTAGATAAAGTTACATTTGTGCTTAAGTTTTATCACGGGAGTGCGATTCCTGGAAAATATCCCTAATTTACTAACTATAGCAAAGTATTTGACGCCAACGCGGTGCACAGGGCATATAATCAAAACACCAGCACAGCAGCCTAGACTTTCTTTATATTAATCGTTTGCTATGAGTCATTTGATTTACCTACTTTTTAACAATTGGCGTATTTATCGGGGTATAATGTTTGTGACTTAGTCCCTCATCACAAATTTGGATTTGAGGAAGCATTTAGCACGTATGTTATCAGATCTCTGTGTGTACCAAAACCTGCTGATCTTTTTAAGGGTTTCCTGTTATCTTTCCGCAGGCCGTTAGCGCGCGTGTGGACGGTGGTTCTTCTACTGGGAACATGCCTGCTGTACTGCGCTCGTGTGGCCATGCCCATCTGCGCCGTCTCCATGGCGGATCAGTTCAAGTGGAGCAAGAGGGAGTCCGGCATGGTGCTCGGGAGCTTCTTCTGGGGGTACTGCTTCACCCAGGTCATCGGAGGCTACGTCAGTGACAGGTGGGGTCTGGGACGAATGTCAGCTTCTCCGTCGACCTTCCAGGGCCAAGTCCACGATAAGCAAAATGGCAATGCTTTGTCCAGACGGTTAACACAAACATGTCGCTCTTTATTGATTTATTTTGTGCTGGTTTTTATTTACATTTAACTTGTTTATCAGGTGCTTTTAGCAAGAGCGATGTACTTTTTTTTTGAGAAGGCAGGGTTAGGGGCTCACTAAGGCGGCACCCAGCAGTGAAAGCCAGAGGATTTGAACTGGCAACCTTCTGCTTGCAGCATCCCAACTTGACAAGCCACACACTGAGCCACTAATAACTATTAGTTTATTATTTTATGGATTTGCATGCAAATACTATGTAAACTGAAGAAACACAGACTCAGTCAGGAATCAGTGGCCAAAATGACATGCTCTTCCGTATTGCATGTAAACATCAACATTACTTCCCCTTTCTCAGTATCAGGCAGCATCACATGGCTTGTGGTTTTATACTGTTTGCATTGTTATATCTTCAGATCTAGATGGAAGCATCATACAAGTCCAGCTGATTCTAAGTACAGGTTTTGTGCTGGAAGTCATGGTGAAATAGGCAGGTCTAGCCGGTTTGGGTTTGGCTCCTGTGTCAGCAATTCCAACCAAATAAATGACATGAATGCTGTCGCCTTTGTTTGGTTTTTAAATTCTTTTTTTTTCGCCGCTGTTTGTTACGCATATGTATCTGATTAGTAAGACTCGTTCCAAACACGTCACAGAAGAACACTGGCTCACAGAATCACTGTGTCGCTTTTGTGTTTTTTAATCCTGCCCACTGATTTCAAGAAGGTGAATTTCTAAGAATAAAAAGTTCGTTATAATGCAAAAAAGTACGGGGTGGCCGTTGAAACCGAAGGGACACTGTCTCCGTTGTCGCCTGCTGTGGCAGCATGGAGTCTGACTCTGAGAAACTGCAGACAGAAGTCTGAGCTGTCAGAGATACCCAGTACACGCTGAAGCCAGCAAACGGCAGCTTGATCTGCGTGACACGAGAGCACTGAGCTGGCTTTGGACTCAGACCCACTGCCTTGTAGGACCGAAGCAGGAAGTCTACACCCTGCGTAGAAAAAGTCACGCTAGAGTAACAGAAATGGATATCGCTGTAGCTCACAGTCATGCACTGTGGTCTATGACATCATCACTGCTGTTTTGTGACAGGGTGGGCGGGGAGAAGGTCCTCCTGTTGTCCGCAGCGGCCTGGGGCGCCATGACCGCCTTTACGCCCATCCTGGCTCACTTCTGCTCCCAGCCCATAATCTCCATGATGCTTTCCCGGTTCCTCATGGGGCTCCTGCAAGGTGAGGAGGGGGTACGGGGGGGAGGGTGGACACAGCCTGGATAGAGGGGTTTTGGGGGGTGGGGTGAGAAGAACATTTAGAGAAGTTTCTGGCAGCCAAGACAAATCTGGGAGGTATGCAGAAAACAAAAGAACGATTAAGAAGGACAGAAAGCATGGTGGTTAGGAAGCATGGACAGGGGCGTGATGGGACCAGAAAGTAAAAATCCAAACCAGGATTTTGTTTCAACCAACCAGTTCAGTATAAAGAGTCACAGTCGCAGAGTACTCAACTGGTTGGTTGAAACAAAATCCTGGTTTGGATTCTTACATTCTGGGCCTGAAATGTCCGCCTCTGGATGGGACATGCTAAGAGGTGGTGCCATTTGGGGGACAGTAAAAGTTATTCTTTTTTATCTGCACTGTCAGGCTGGAGGATAGATCTGTCTAATTTCATTTATATTATCCAGAAACTTTCTGGAGTGCCTGGCAGCTGTTAAGATCAAAATGTTTTCAGGCAAAGAACTGTCGGTCCGTTGCCTGGATCTGAGGGGAGCCGTGCCGTTTCGCTTTGTCGTTCAGGCTGTATGAATAAAATTTTCTCATGGAGCTTCGAGAGGCTGGTTGCTAATCGGAATATCAGACACACATACAAAGCTCCTACAGCCACGTCGACAGTGATCCACTAACAGGGGAACCAGTAGCACAATCTGGACTTTCAGCCTAAAGATCGTGGGTTCAGGTTGATGGGTCCAGCAATGGTTTGTTTTGTGCCCAGAAATCAATAAATCGATAAAGCGATTTCTGGAAAAGGTTCTCGTATTAATATGTAACACAAGGCTATGTTTAGCATGTCTGGTATCTGGTATTGATGATATACAGCAGTGTTTCGCAAACCAGTCCTCAACCAGAGAATTGGGAGAGAGAAAAAACCTGGACCGCTGAGGATCCCCAAGGACTGTTTTGAGAAACGGTGATTTACAGGTTTATGACCCAAGTATTACCTGATAGATTTCTAATAATGGAATTACACTCTTCTATGTTATTGGACACATTGATCCAGCTTTCACTGAGAATTATGCGGAGATTTAGGTTGTACCCCAAACTCATGCCATTTCCTTCATTCCTATTGACTCTTTCTGTACATTTGAATCAGTCTCATGTATATCTGGAGGTAACTTGGCTCCATCCTCTTTACAGAGCTGCCTCTTCTCGTTGATAATTTTGTGCATGAGCATCTTTTTCCGGGTCAGAGCCCATCATGAATTTCGTTAAGGTTAGGACTTTGACTCCGTTCCAAAATGCAAAGTTTCTCCCGATTCAGCTGCTTCTCTCCGTTTGGGATTATCACCCTTCAGCACTTCTTTTACACTTCAAAAGACACTCTCCTGTAGAACTTGCCGGTACAGTCTAGAAGGGCCTGTTCCCTCGGCGATGGCAGGCCCTTCGAGTTCTGAAGCTGGGGGTCTCATACATCGACACTCCTGGCGCTATGATCCTGTGGGTGCCGTGTGTTTTCAGTCCACGGAACTTTCTGGATTACCCATCTGGTCTTTGGCAACCATGAGACTGATGGGCATGTTCTTTCTGTGTTTCTCATTGCTGTCTAACCGCACACACCTGAAACAATCAGCAGTTTCATTATTGTGGACTTACTGGATAATGACGTCGGTTAACAAAAAAAGGTCTGTAAACCAGTGCTTCTCAACCCGGTGCTCAGGCATCCCCAGACAGTCCTTGTTTTTGCTCCCTCCAAGCTCCTAGCCGGACAGTCCACTGTTTTTCTGGGACAGCTCTTACCAGAAGCTGGGATGAAGCAAAAACGTGGACTGTATGGGGGTCACAGAGGACCGGGTTGAGAAACACTGCTGTAGACCAGTTAGTTTCTTGTGAACTCAAGGATCATTGTGTTGTTTTATTAGTTGTTTCTGGGTGGCCTTTCCCTAGGAAGAGTAAAAGTATTTTGCAAATGGAGAAAATTCAGCACTGTCTGCTTGACTAGGGAACATTTGGTGATTGTTTCTGACGTCCTCCGAGAATTTATTTGGCTCGCTTCTGCAGACCAAAAAATAGCATGTTCCACACGTCATGACCATACCACCGACCAGTGAGCTCCTGTAGGGAAGGACTCACATCTACACCTGGTCTCATTTATCGGAACATTTGGTTCAAATTTCCTTCTGAATCAAGTTCATTACCCTGGAAGTGCCAAAATACAGCTGGGATACAGATAATTCTGAATGTTTCCCAAGCGTCCTTTTGCACTGTACTTCAGCACTGTACAGTGCAGTGGTAGATGTTACAGTTGACCTATTTTCGTAGGTGTTCACTACCCCTCCTTGGCCAGTCTCTGCTCTCAGAAGGTGACAGAGAGCGAGAGGGGATTTCTCATGAGTACGGTTGGCAGCGGGTCCTACCTTGGGTGAGTTTCCGAGCCACTTGGTCCCCTTGGGTGTGGAATGATGTCACTACAGGCCGCCTCAGAACCCCGCCACCTCTGCTGTCCCCAGGACGTTGGTGATCGGAGCGGCCGGCTCACTGATGCTGGACCTGTATGGCTGGGAGAGCGTTTTCTACGTCACGGGCTTGCTGTCTGTGCTCTGGGCTTACTGCATGTGGAAGTACCTGCTGAAAGGGGAAGGTAGGAGTGCATCGTTGGCTACCCGAAAATAAAGTAGAAATAAACACAACGAAGGATAACATATGTAAATGTACACTAAATATGTAAAGTAAAAGGTCAAATCTGTAATAAATAGGAATTGTGCAAACTAAGTTTAATTTGCTTTTTTGCCTGAAACGATAGCATTCTTATGGATTTTAGTATGTAAGTGCTTGGATATGTGTAATGTTTTGGAATTGGTTGCTAATGCTGCCTGTTTGTGTTTTCAGATCCAATCATCACACTGGAGTCCTTGGGTAGCGCAGGGACTCAGTCCAAACTGGCCAAAAGGCATTGGCTGCGCTTGTTAAAACAGCCAGCAGTGTGGTAAGGCACCGGGGCTCAATGATGGAGTCTGTGACGCATGTGAGCTGCAGAGCTGAAGCAGGCCTGCTCCGAGGTTAACTCTTGTTATGCTGACGGGTCCCTTTGAAGACCTTGTTAGGGAGCAGTGAAATATTACGTGGAGTCCGGTCGCCACAAATATCTTTCTCTGACATGTGGACAAAGACCTGGGAAATGTTGACGGTCCCTTGGTTTGTTCGTGGCTGTAGCTGTACGCCAGAAGCAGATGTGTGTGTCTGAACTTAATCAGTGAGTTTATTGGTGCTGTAGCACAAAGCTCTCTGCCGGACTACATGAAGTTAGATTATTAATGTGGGCCGTTTAATAGATATTATAACAGAAAATAGATATTATAAAATGTGCTTTATATATGTGAAAGCTCATTCAGTTTTTGTACTGTATCTGGGAGGAAAGTGCATCTTTCAGTTTTACCTTAAATAATGTTTTAAAGTTAATGTGGGAGGGGGTAAATAACCATAAGACATAAGTGCAATAATTAAGAGATCGAGAGGGCTAGTGTTTTGAACGTGTGCCTTAGGTGTTTCGTAGCTCGACCGGTCGAGCCCTGTGCTAACAGCACAGAGGTCAAGGTTTCAAATCCCAGGGAGCGCACACAAATCGTAACCTTTCTGAGATTATCTCAGAGTAGTGGGGCTGTTTTTCACATGAGCTGAGCAGTCGAAGTTGGGGTTGGAGTTGATGACCCCCGCCCCCCCGCCGGCCACTCGCAGTGCTCGATAGGTGATGCGCGGTTCTCTTCCTCTCTTCGCCAGCGCGGTCATCGTCACGCACCTCTGCACTGCCAGCACCTTCTTCACGCTGCTGTCGTGGCTTCCGACCTTCTTCAAAGACACCTTCCCTGATGCTAAGGTAACGTCTGGAAGTTCTCCTTTTTAAAGAACTTTAAAAAAAAAAAAAAAAAAAAAGCAAAGACATTTCTGGGAGTTCAATTCAAACGCCCTCCCGCAGATGCGCTCTAGTGTTGCTGTAGAGGCAGTGCTTGCAAGCGTCCACCAGATGGCGTAGCAGTAGAATTTACAGGACCTGGTGAAAAATCCCGAGAGCGGCTGCAGCGGTTCAGATCAGGTCACTGCGCCAGTCAGAGGACAGGGCCTTGAAAGTGTGTGGCTCAGCGAGTTAGCTCTCTGCGGTGGGTCAAATCCCTGGGTCAGCAGACTGATGTCACCTTTGGGCCCTTCAGCAAGGTCCTTAACCCCAGTTGATCTAGGAACCGTCTGACCCTGCTTTCACCAAGATATGTATGTCACTTTGGGGAAAAGTTTCTATTAAATGACTAAATGTAATAATGTGGAGGCAGTTTAGTTTAGTAGTTCATTATAAATTTCTCATGTTAAACATGAGTAAAATGTTCTGTGCAGCAGTTCTAAGAATGCTTGTTTGTAATTATTCCTTAATTGCTCACTGTTTTATTCGTGTGATGCATAGAATTGTCTGCCAGTCTGCATTCGAAGCGGCATGCCCTGTGTTTTTGCCATCGGTGTGCCCGTCTGCTAGGCACGGTCTCCAGAGAGTCTCTATGGTAACCGGTCTTCTGAATGGGGGCGTGTCCCGTTTACAGGGCTGGGTGTTCAACGTGATCCCGTGGTTCGTGGCCATCCCGTCCTCGCTCTTAAGCGGCTGTCTCTCGGACCACCTCATCGGCCAAGGTATTGGGGCCGCGGTTCTCACCCGAGGGGGACGGTATGTTCCCGATCTGATCTGAGTCTCACGTGACTTCCTCTCTGTGTCCCAGGGTTCGACACGGCGGCCGTCAGGAAGCTAATGCAGGTGGGTGCGGCGGTAACCTGCGTTTAGCCAAAGACGGCTCCCAGTTTCACCCGCTAATTTTCAGGATCGTAGATTTTTAAATCGTCCTCGTGCAGGCGCAGTAACTCCAAGACTATGGCTTTCATTGGCGCACACGCAGAAGATAGATATACACAATCAAATGTAAATAAAATAGAAATACAAATACAGTAATTGCCCAACAAACCAGTAATAACACCTTATTTACATCAGAGGTTTAATAACGGCAGGAGTCAGAATATTACAACTAACGTAATGCAAAGTATAACCGTCTAAAACAAAGTACTGCAGAAAAGAAGTAGCACTTGAAAGCGTGTACTCACTCTGATGTAGTACCTGTAATTTTTTAACTACAATTTGCTTTTCGTTTTAACACCTAATGGGCAGTTTTGTATTGTCCACTATCCCCGTGGCTGTTTTTACATGAGAATTGAAGACTCCTTGCATCTTCTCCCGCTTAAAGAGCATTGTGTGTGTGTGTGTGTATGTCTGTAGTTCTTCTCCATGGGTGTGTCCAGCATCTTTACCCTCTTCCTGTGCGGCACCCCCACCTTCCCCACGGCCGTGGCCTTCGTCTCAGCCACCATGGGTCTCACCACCTTCAGCCACAGGTACCTGCGCGCCGACAGACTGATGCTGCTGTAGCACACAGCTTCCACTAGAGGGCAGCAGATGACAAAGCAGTTAACGACTGGGACTGGTAACCTGAATGACAAGGGTGCTTAATGATTCTTTATTTGCCGTTTATACAAGTACATAAGAATATTTCCATCTTGCTCTCCTATGAGTGCAAATATTGTGATTATAGCACCATTATAGCATCATTTTTTTGGTACCCCTGGGGCAGTTTTCTGGGGTTAAAGGCTATGCTCTGGGGCCCTGTGGTGATATGATTTCCCTGCTGGCCATAGGATCTGAACCAACAACCTTCCAGAATCCTAACCACTTTTTTGTTCGAGTCCCTTAAAGAGTTTGGGTGTAGTAAGTTTGACTAAACCCGAATTGCTCAATAAAAATACATATTTACGTACGTAATGCTTAGTTAAGAGGCCACATCTGTATCTATATACATACTTGTATTCATGTGATCCATTCATGTACCCCCTGTTTGTGGGGGTGCTTAGCTGCATGCTACATGCCTTTGTATACATGTCAACACGCACAGCCCGCATGTGTACTGCATGTCTGATATGTACATACCGCTAACGCACTTTTCCTCTCAGTGGGGTTTCAGTCAACGTCCAAGACCTGGCGCCATCTTGTGCTGGGGCCCTTTTCGGTGAGTACTGACCCCACAGGCACTGGGATGCATGTGGAGGGGGGGGGGTTGTCATTGGGAAGATGTGGACTCATCATATGAGGCCCATGCGAACCGCCGCTTTCTCTAGAAAGATTCAAGATACTCTGACACCTCGTAATAAAACTCCATAACTCCAAATTTTATGACGTCTGCTTATGGTAATGATGGCTTCAGCTGAGCTGTGAAGGCATGTACTCGCATACTGGTACTCATACGCATGTACTTACATACTGGTACTCACATACTCATGTACTAACATTCTCATGGACTTTTTTCTGCCTTGGTAGTAGATGATTATGGGGTTCCTACTAGCTAAGTGAAAGCCTTTAAAATGTTGATTTTTTTTAAGAACTCCCTAAATCCATGTTTAGCTTTGTTTTCTTGCGCCTTACTCAGTTCCTGTGCTGCTTTTGTTAATTGTCCCCTGATTGACAAGTATCCTGATTTATGGGGTGCCCACGTTTTGACAATTGCTTTTAACGTACATTAGAGGAGATGACAGACTGTCTCTCTGTTACAGGCCCACAGATTCTCTTAACTATTACTATACATCTATTCCATCCATCCATCAATCCTCAAGCTATTCATTCTGTCTGGGCTGTGGGCTTTACTGCGCATTCAGATGCGAAACTGCTGTAATCATTTAAAAATGAATCTCATTATGCCGGCATCTGGGTAACAGATGTTGCTGTAGAAATATTATTTCTTATTAAGCTTTATGAGCGGGATGACGATGATTTTGCTCTCTCTGCTTCTGCTGCAGGCATCATGAACACGTGCGGAGCCTTCACAGGTGAGACCGACGTTCTGTGCAATTAAGCTTTTATTCCTGCTTCGTTTGGGGCGTGATCTGCTAAATGTCGCAGGAGTGCCCGTTTGGAGGATACGAGCTTTACGACGGGCTGTCTGCTCCCCGCCATGTCTCCTCTGCGCGTTAGCGAGCTCGTTAAATCGAGCTGAATTTTAATTTGCTAAATGGAAGTAATTAACGAATGGGAAATGTGTGATTAATACCGGCACTGAGCACACGGATGAATAAGCCAGCTGGACAGGGTGTTAAGCTCACTGTGAGCCTGACGCTGATCACAGAAGAATGGGCAGTCCGTGGTCTGTGGTCATATCAATGTGCTCCTACCTCTGCCGTCCTGTGCGCTCCTGTGCCTGCGGTCCTAACCATGCGCTCCTGTACCTGCGGCCCTAGCCATGCGCTCCTGTACCTGCGGCCCTAGCCATGCGCTCCTGTACCTGCGGCCCTAGCCATGCGCTCCTGTACCTGCGGCCCTAGCCATGCGCTCCTGTACCGGCGGCCCTAGCCATGCGCTCCTGTGCCTGCGGCCCTAGCCATGCGCTCCTGTACCTGCGGTCCTAGCCATGCGCTCCTGTGCCTGCGGCCCTAGCCATGCGCTCCTGTACCTGCGGCCCTAGCCCTAAGGTGATCAGATAACACCCCTGTGCATTCTCCCCCCACAGGCGTGGTCATGGTGTACTTCTCCGGGTACCTGATAGAGGCCACGGGGTCCTGGGCATCGGTCTTCGCCCTCATCTCCGTGGTGAACCTCCTGGGCCTGTGCACCTTCCTGACCTTCGCTGAGGCACGACGGGTCGACATCGAGGGGGCCAGGGTCAAGTACCACAACATCCACATCTGACGGCCTCACCGAACATCCGAACAGGATGGGCATGGGCGGGGGGGGGGGGGAAGAGATGGCAATCAGGGAGGCTGTTGGCTTCTCCCAGACTTTTACAGCTGTGGAGCCAGATCGGTGTGGGACCAAGCAAGCCTTTAAGTATGAATTTTTCCGTTTTTTTCTCTACTTCCTCCCTGACTTCCTGTTTACTACAAAGGAGTGAGTAATTCTTATGTTTTCAACAATATGTGCACATCAGCTGGCTAAACGTCAGTTATCATGATGCCAAAGTGGTCAGTTATACTCCTATGAGGTGAGAGGAAGGTGGGGGGCGCGCCTCCCCATCATTAAATCACCTTTTAGGGTGCTTTTTTTAATGGACTCGAGCTTTATGGTTCACAAGGGCAGCGGCCTGTGTTTGGGAGATCAGAAGAGGTCACATGATTGTGTGTGTGTGTGGGGGTACACAATTAACCCTTACCCTCCTTGTGTTGCTCAGTGTTTCCAAATTCAGCCTTTGGGGACCCACACACAGTCCATGGCTTTGCTCCCTGGGAGGGAGCAAAAACATGGACCGACCGTGGGTCCCGAGGACTGGATTGGGAAGCCCTGCTCTAGCTGCAGGTGAGGATGCCACCCAAGCCTTGAGTGGATGTTATTTTGCTGTGAATCAGTGTAAAAATCATCATCATCATCCGCCTCACGATCTTCATCGAGTGCTTACAGCTATAGCTCCGCTGTAGTTCATCCAGTTTTTTCCATTAGCAATTTGATTTTTGAAAAGCTTGATATATATATTTTAAAAGACCAAAGCCTTTATTTCTGTGAATGTATGACTTATTTAAAATTGTCTGATTTTTTTTTTTTTTTTTTTTTTAGATTGTGTGCGATAGGTTTTCCTCTATGGAAGAGAATGGCTCGTTAGAGCCACTTTGGAGTTTACTGTGAAAATGGGTCTGTTAGCTGGAAGGAGGGATTGTGGGCGGAGTGTGTAAAGAGCTGCATAAATACGGTTGGTGCCTTTTGTCAAGTAAAGTGTCCAAACTGTGCCTCATTGTGGCAAGGGGACAGACCTCGGGTTCTGTCCACAGCATCGCATGGGGCTGTTTGCCTGAATATGAGGCCTTGACCTTGGTGTCAAAATTTGTTAGTTATTTATCAGAAACAGGCTTTGCTCTCTGTGTCAATGAAAACCATTGGCAGAGATGGGGAGGGATTGTCTCTGCCTCCCTGTGGAAGTCAGTGGTTGATTGGACAGGATATGCTGACAATCACGTCAAAGAAAGCAGTTGATTATTGGACGTGGAGATTTTTATTTTTTTGGGGGGGGGAGGCGCGGGGGGACAGACACTGTCTGGCAACTCGAATATCATTGCAAAAGTGCAGGATAATACATAATATTTTTGATGAAAGAGAATACTATTGGAGGTACTCTCAAGAGATCAGTACCAGTGGGGAAAAAATGTTTACCAGAATGGTTCTGCAGATGATTTGCAGTGGTGAAATATATGCAAGCGTGAGGTGACTTTACTGGAAGAGGGATTAAGTATCACCAAAGGCTCGGAAGATCGTCCTTCTGTGAGGCCCCGTTTGGGTGCCAGTCTGAAGGGGACAGTCGTGTGTTCAAACACTAACCGGCTTTGGTCAATCTGTGTTTCCCTCATTGGCCTGATGTGCTTTGGGGACGTACCATCGCATTTACAGACAGGAGCCTCGTGTGGTAGGAAATCTTTGGTGACCAAATAATTTATTTCAAGGATATGTTTTTATTTATTATTATTAATAGTAGCAGATGTATTCATTATAATTATTATAATAGCTAGCATTTTTCATCATAAAGTACAAATTTCCTACAGTTCACCTACAATATGCTTTCATTTCAGGATTCCTATAAATTGGGGCTGGATGTGGTCTAATATGGTTTCCCTAAAATATGTAATAAGTAATTTTTTTGTTAAGACAATTGCTAAAATTTCTCAGATTTTAGCAAGATTACTCTTAAAGAGTGTTTCTAGTAGTTTTGTAGTTGAAATAGTAAGCTCTGTAGTTTAAAACATTCACAAACTGTAGGTTATGTATGTGTCACTTTAAAACGAGTTTAAAAAATCCTGATTGTTCCCCTGGTTTGTTTTGCACAATTGAGGCTTGTGGTTTAGAACGTGCCCTTCCAGTCATTATGTGATACTGGCCTGTACTGGATTTGGGGATCGGTGGGTGAGGGATGTTGTAACACTAGACGTTTTGTAGTGAGGTGGGACACCTCTTCATCCCGTCTGGATCCCACACGGCTGGTGAATGATGAGGTCTCAAGGAATGCGCTTACCTAAGCCATCTGACCTGTCTACTCGAATTCTGGTCCTGTGCCTGTACAGTCATAGATGTTACATCTCTGTAAAACACATGACAAATGTTACTCTCTGATTCAGTTGCGCTTGTTACATTCGTTGCACACGTTTATGTATTGATATGTACGTGTGATATTTATGGAAGTGCGTACATATGTGCATAAGGAAAAAATGCAGCTGTCAACATCAGGCTACAGGGAATCTGGGGGCCTGAATTTTACTCCTCCTAATACAAGCTGTCGTGACAAAAACGTTAACTGGTTACCAATGCAATAGGTTTTTGTATAACTTAAGTAGTTGGGTTTATGGTTTTCTGTTTCCGCAAATGTATGGAGTCAGTATATTCATATTTACGTTTTAATTTCCCTGAGGCAGATTTTCATATTGTTGTTGTTTTGATTTGGTTTAATCATGTATTGTTTAATACCACCTTCTCTTTGTAATGTTTAAGGACTAAAGATGGTAGGGGGGAAAAGATTTCTACCTGAATGGCAACTTGGTGGGCTAAGACCACCGACTTGTATTAAAGTCTGAAAAACATAATACTGTAGCATATGTAAAATAAAGGCAACAAATTTATTTAAAATAATTCAGTATTGTTTTTTGGTTTGGGGGGGAAAAAAATAATTTTTGTAAGCATATTTTGTTGAACTATAAATAAAATTATATTTTAACAGCTGATAAAGATGTGCCGTTTTACTACTTTCCTAGTAGTTCTCTCAAATAATTTATTATTATTAATAATATAATTCCATCTGAATGATGTAAATGATTGTATAATAGTGTTTCGAGTTGTTGTGGTTCCAGTTGGTCAGAAGAGGGCAGCAGAAAGCAAGAGAGCTGGGTTCGTGCAGAAAGCGATCGCGACGACGGCCGCCTCACACCTGCTGCACATTTATCCTGTAAGTCTATATATAAACCGCACGCCGGTGGTGTGTGATGTAAACCCCGGAGGTGCAGCGCAGCTCCTGAGCAATGCACTGCCTTCTGTTTGCAGTTGTGATAATCTCACAATATGCATTGAGCCAGACCTTTCCGTTTGGATGCAGCCCCTACTGTCGGATTGCGTAACCCGAGGTATGATTACATTTCACTTTTCGGGAGATTTAAATAGCAACAGCTGGAAAGGGAGCCCGTCCTCCTGGCCGGCGAAGGAGTCTTTAAGGCGGCCTGATCGCCGGCCCGTGTGTTTCTCTCTCCCGCAATCTGTCAGAGCTTCGTGACTCTCTCCTCCCCCAGTCCTTCTGTACATTTTTGTATTTTTATCTCTGAACGCAAGTCCCGGTAAACAGACTCCGATCGCACTTAGCAAACATCCCCTCTTTGCTGCGATTTTTATTTTTATTATTTGTTTTAATAACAGGAGCGCAACCTATTCGTGTCGGCTGCCACCTGCGATCGCAGGATGAAACCTGCTGGCTGCGCGTAAAAGTGGCGGCCGCTAAATTTAAACCCGGCGCAGTAAAAGCCGCCGTCTTTCGGGCTGTTTCGCCGTCACCACCGGCCAGATCTGCTTGCCGGATACCGGGGGCCCCCACGCCCCGACTGGCCCCGCAAGCCGAGACGCGGAGACCCCGTGTGAGCGGACAGAGACGCGCAGGCTGGGCGCGCGCGGCGCGGCACCATATGGGCCGCCATGTAGGTATCTGGCAGCGCTTGGTGTGAATGGTCAGGCGTCAGTCACCCAGTTTTCCGCGACCGGCGTAGGTTACCATAGAGACAGATGGCGATGCCTGTCATTGAGATGGGGGGTTGGGGTGGGGGGTAACCATGAGCCACCTATATCTGCAACAGAAATTCAGCCTGGCTCACCTCCTGAAAAGCAACTGGCTGGAGAAGCGGCGGCGAGCCAGCGTGAACGCTGTTGCACTTACTATTCATCATCACCATCATCATCATTAATAAAAATAATCTATTGTTGCTTTGTTATATAAATACGTATATATATCATAGTCATAATTGTAATATGCAAGGCCTTAGCATTGCTTTAGGTCCTCTGCACCAGTTAAGCGTAATAATATGGGGATATCGATTATAAAATATCCCCGGATCAGCCTCTTTTTGTGTCACTGAGCCAACGATGCCTTATGTACGTGCGCTTTCAGCCTGAGCAAACTGAAATTGCTAATTAATTAAAGCGGCGATCGAGATCGTGAATTGAATTACAGTATTCGTTAAGGCGGCATGCAAATTAATTGAAATTGACAGCGGAATGTGTTAATCAAATTACAAAATATTAAGCTTCGCAGGTCTTGGCTGGTGATTTAAGCATCTTGAGATTTTGCACTGTGTGTATGTGTTAGGGAAATAACTTTGTGCATTTAAATATACTCCATGCATTCATCTATTAATCGCTTATCCTGGTCAGAGTTGCGGGTTTCAATAAAGCTTTTTAATTTAATGTAGTTTGATAAAAAACAAAAAAACATCTCTTTCTGGATCTGGGTGATTTCAAAGAATGAAGACCAGTCGGGATTATTAAATGACTTCCATGTGATTATTCTATGTTAATACCTCACATACACCTGTTCTGTCTTAGGCATGCATTTTTACCTGGCCAGTGAGTCAGATGGGCACCCTTGGGGGGGGAGGGGGTGGGGGGACATGTGTTCACATGACTCCATGTAAACAGAAGTCGGTGAGGGACCTCCGACCGCCCCGGAAAGGATGACCTGCATGGGAAAGTTCTGGAAACTGTGCAGGCAGCTTAGGTCCCATCTGAAACTGGGCGAGGAGAACTCCCCGTTCCTCATGGTGCCGCCCTGCCCTTCAGGGACCCAGGTTCCCTCCCGGAGCTCCGCCCCTCTTCCCACTGGCATCTGGCAACGCCCAGTGAAAATGGAGGAGCAAAGCTATGGTGAATTCCCGAGGAACCGGTGAAGGATGCCCACCTCCAGCTAGGCCTACATCTGTGAGCCAGCCAGATTCGCTTTCTGGGGGGGGTGGGGGTGACAACACACTGACTGTGCTCACCAAAGGAACCGAATAACATGATTAGCCTTGAGATCTGCCTCCATGTCTCCAGAGGCAGGTTGGGAACCTTAATCGGGCGTAAACGCGTTCCTAAGGATGCCCATTGGATGGAATGTGGCTTGGTGTAAACGCGTTCCTAAGGACGCCCATTGGATGGGATGTGGCTTGGGTGGGTGTCTGGTCAGCTCAGCACCTTCCCACACCGATGACACGGCCCCATTCCCTGCTTCTGTGTTGCCCCGCCCCCCCGGCTCAGAGGCAGCGTAGATCGCATCGCTGACTCCGTGTCAAGCTCCTTCTCGCCGCATCCCACGCGGCCCAGTTCTTGGGGACGGCGGCGCGGATACACCAAGGAAGACACAATGGGCTGGCTGTTGTTTTTTTTTTTTTTTTAGGTAGTGCGGAGAGCTTCCTGTCATGTGACCTTTCTGATGGAACTGCACAGGTCAGGTATCTTACTCTAGGGTCCAACAGCAGCATCTTTCCTGAGATGTGAACCGGCAACTGCTGGGTTATTTTGTGTTTCTAACCTTCAATCAGGCAATTTGTTTATTAATCTGCATCCAAAGCATTCCTGATAGGATGCTATATTACCCTCAGCGCCAATGTCAGATGTCTCATTATGGTACAACAGCAGTACCACGGGGTTAGCTCCTTAATGCAGTGGCCCCAGACATCTGTGATGTCAGGAGGCAGCTGAAGCCACCGTGGTTTCTCGTGGGAGGCAGAGTGATGTCACCGTTGAGCTATTGAGCTGTCAGACCACAGTCAATCTAAGGGTTAAAATTTACGGCTGGACAAGAAATGATCGCCGGTGGCGTTTAAACATCTTTTTTCCTGACAATTTTTGATTGTAAAAAACGGATGACCGCCGTCTAAAATGTACTGAGTGTCAGAACACGGACGGATCTTTCTCACACTATACGGCCGACGGGCCAAACCGGGGCGACCGTGACCGCGAGCGAGAGCGAGAGCACGCCCAACCATGGGCGTTTTATTACCGGCGAGCGAAAAGCGTCTCTCCAGGGTGCGTGGTGTCCAAGTGCCCTGTCAGTTAGAGAGCGCGGCATGTAAATGAAATAGCCCCGTTAATTAGTAATTAACATCGAGTTAATGACAATGTCACAGTGTCGCCCGTCTCAGTGATTGTCCTACCTCTGAGGTGGTGGGGTGGGGGGGCAGCTGAGGATCCACGAATGCTGATTAGCGGCCGTCAGGGTGCAGTGCTGTCCTGTGAGGCGACGCTTGTGTCTTAACAGAAGCACTCCCCCCCCCCCTCAAATAATAATAATAATAAGCCTTGAACCCAAGAGCTATGAAGCTGCAAAGAAAGTCAGAGGCATTTTTTATTTTTTATTTTTTATTTTGGGGGGGGGGTAACAAAAAAGCCCAGTCCCCTCGCCAACGCGAAGGCAGTGGTGTCTGTGGCTTGGAGCCGCCCTCCCTGGGGTGAGCCCCCCCTAGTGGCCGGCAGCAAGCCCGCGATATGTTTATTTCTGTCAATTAAGCCCCGTCAGCTGTTTGCCTCCTGCTCAACATATGGTTACCGTTAAACATAAAGTGCAGTGGCCCAGCCGATGGCAGGGGGCGGGGGGGAGGAGGGTACCATTTTAATGGCACCCTTCGGGACCCCACCTCCACACCTGCGCACGAGGCATAAACCAGAGAGTGTAGCCGCGGCCAGATGAGATCCATCCTCACTGGGATCCGTCATTAATGCTAATCCATGTCCATCTCAGTGCCCCCCCCCCCCCCACCATAACCCTTTCCACACGCTGTCAGCGTCTAGCTGCTCGGACATGTGACACTCAATTAGCGCGATTATGGGATGCGCGTTGTTCCTCGTTCCATGTTTTTCCCCTGACGTTTAACTAAACAAACGCTCCTCTTCAGATTCCCCCGGATATGGCAGATTGTGAGTATGATTCCTGACAGTGCGCTAAGTATCTGAAGCACCATACGTAAGAATACACACAGGACAAGCGAGAACATATCAGCATATTCAGACTACGTGCGTATTGCATGTAAGGTCCAAAGCACCTCTTCGAAAATATAGCAACATGATATTTGATGCATGATAAAACTGTCAACTTTTTTTCCACAATTTACAAATTTATGCCAATGCCCGATCCTGCGAGAAATATAGCGTTTGGTCTTTTTGTAATAGTTTTGAATTCTTAACAATTAGGGCAAATATGAATGTAAGCACATCCTGGTCATTCTGTACCCCAGTCCTGTGCCCCGTGCTGACTGGGGTTCGCTCCAGTGCCCCCCCCCCCCCCCTCATAACTCTGAGCAGGATGAGACGTTAGAAAATAGATGTAGGAACCGTAAGTGAAAGTAGGACGTGAATGATGTGGTCAAAATACAGCCTAAATAAAAAGCAAGGCTGTGATTCAGGAGTGTGCAGGACAGGGCAGCTCGGGGCGGCTGGCCAGGCCACTTACACGGGTCTTGAACCCTGATTCATCGTCGGAACCCATGTTAAAACTCACGTTTTATGACTGCTCAGTAATAAAATTAGCTTAAAAAGTTAAACAGAAATGTTTAGCTTATAAATACCCGTCAAGTTCTCGTAGCTAATCATTTAGTCGGTTTAATGATTCTTACAAAAACACATTTACATTAAAATGTCCTGCAGAAAGAAAGACAGTGAAAAGCTCATTTCAACCAGCAGGTGGTGTAGTAGTTAAAAATACCCTTAATGTCACAGGTTCACATCTCACAATGGGGTCTAATTGCCATAAATCTTAATAATTTCTTTGAAAATCTCAATATATAAATGTGTATATTTTGATATGGCTTTGAACATCGTTGAATAAAAGGCTTTGTTACGTGGCTCAGATCTGAGCTGTACTTCTGGGTAATGGAGAGACATAAGTATTAACTTTTGTTTAAGAAAAGGCCTGGCATTTTCTCTGAGCTGGAGTGGGGTGGGGGTGGGGGTGGGGGGGCACGTGGCCTGATTTCTGATCACACCTCTTTGAAAGGAGGCATTCTCCAAACCGTGTTTCCACCCCAGAAGCAATTAGAGGTTCTCCTCGTTCCTTCCTCCCGCATTTAATGATGGGAGTCCTTCTCTTTAAATAGTGCAAATTGCCTGAATCTCCCCAGGATATCTCCCACACTTCAGAGACAGAACGTATCACCGGAGCTTTGTCTTTCTGTAATATACCCCCCCGCCCCCCATCATTCTAGGCAGACAGACGCAACTCTCACTTTTGTCGCCGGATTCATTCGTAGGGGGGAGGGCCTCAGCAAAGCCACACACACACACACACACACACACCAACCATACTTATTTTATTTCATTGCTCTGTTCATTAGTAATTTTCACTCCTCCACTGATAATGTTCTGGGAGGGGGGGGGGTGTTTGCATTGAATCATGCCACCTGTCCCTCTTCCATCGCCGCCGGAATGAATGTACTCGTCACGGTCAGCCTCGTCCCCCTCAGAGCTCACAATTGCGCTCTTTGCGTTTTCTGGTTTTCTGTCTGCGAGTCCCCCCGTGGGGAAACCCAAAATATCACCCCCCAAATAAATCCAACGCCCCTGTGGCCCACCCTGCCGGTTAGGAGCGAGGCAGGGGGTGAAGCCCCCGCCCCCCAAAACTTCGCGCCTTTTTTGGCATGTTAAAGCATTTCATGACGGACGGCCATTTTAACCGTAATACCATCCCTTCCGCTCCTGAGTAATGATGAGGTTAAAAAATACTGCTCTCTTTCATGCTCGCTGATGAAGAGGTTAAGGTACTCCCAGTTCTTTTGTCCTCACTCTCTTTACCCCCACTCCCCCACCCACGCCCCCACCCCTAGCCGTTCCCTCCCTGGTCACACAAAGTTAGCCTGTCAATCAGAGCTTGCCTTGGGCGATATTCAGTGATTAAAACACCCCCGAGATAAGGAGAATCTAAATCAAATTTCAATAAGTGTGTTGAATATTCATAACCGCGCACATCTGAAGGTAAACGCTGTTTGATCTGAGCCCACAAATATCACTCGTGTGGGTTCCCAGGTCTTTACACCGGACTTCCAAGTGCCGTTTGCCGCTCTGCTCCACCGTCTGTCCTGGGGGGGACGTGGCGGAATAACAACAATGGCGGCACAGAAAGCAGCGGCCTGAATGCAGAGGCCCCAGAAAAAGGGGGGGTGCCTTTGGTGAATATCCACACGCAGGCATTTAGCCGGAGTCGCGGTGGTGCGCAGGCTGGGGACCGGTGTTCCGGTCCGTGGGAGATGTGGTGCTAAGTCTTGACAGGACGCCCCCCCCCCCCCCCCTGGGCAGTTATACTTTTTTGTGATTTTAACATGCCAGCAGAATCTGGTACGGGGGAGGGGGGTGTCCCAGTTGCCCTGGACTTGACTGGTTTTAAGCCTGTACAAACATTTTAAAAAAGTGAATATGGAGGAAGAGGTAAAATGCTTCGTCGTCGTTCCGCTCGCTTTCCGTTCCTCTTCACTGCTCCCAGTTTTTCCCTCCTCCAGGAACAACAAACTTCTGCCTGTGAGACACGATGAACACAACCCCCCTCCCCCCCCCCCCCACGCACAGGTCATGGTCCCCCCCTCTCTCCTTAGCCTGGAGGTTCACCATCACTGAAACCTTGCATTTGTTTGGGGTCCCTGAGGTTAGGGGGCCCCCTGTTGGCTGCAGATAGTCACTACACTAGGGGCCCCAAGTGAGATAGTCACTACACTAGGGGCCCCAAGTGAGTTTTTCAGTGGGGCCCCGAAAACAACATACAAACCCCCCCCCCGCCGTTCCCCCCCGCCGTTCCCCTTTGCTCCCCAAGCAGGTGGGTTCACCGGATGCCCCATTACGTGCCACTTTGCGGTTAATGTCGGGGCTGGGAGCCAAGGAACCCGTTTGGAAAATCAGGAGTGTAAAAAAAAGTGCTACAGTTTTATAACGCTACATGTGGGAAGGTGAAAATAATGGCTTGCTTTTCGATATTTTCTGCCCTTGGATCGTGGAAGGTTTTTTTTTTGGGGGGGGGGGGGTGATGGCAGCTTTGGCAATACGAATGAAAAAATAAGCCACGCTATCTTCCTGCCTCTTTCATGTGCTCCCAGACGTTCCATCCCCCCCGCGCCCTCCCCCCCCAACCAGATGATGGTCACTCTGGTGCCAGGCAATCTGCTCGGTCGGAGTCGACAGCGTCATAGCAACCGCAACCCGGCGCTCCCACAGTCACATGGTGGAAGATCTTCCCTCTCCTGTTTAAGTCGGCGGTAATATCCCACCTACAATGCACCTGCAGACCTGCAGGGGGCAGTGTTGGGCGGGCAGATACACGCATATGTCACAGTAAAATGCAGCAGGGAGGCGGGGCCTGGGGGCTACTGCTCAGTGCGTCAAGGTGTCAAGCCTGTGACCCCCCCCCCTGGCCAGAACGGTGTGTCACCCAACTTGAGGTTGGGGGGGAGGGTAGGTTTGAATACCAATAGACCCACCGATATTCAGACATGTGCATGCAGTTGAACGGTAACTGCACGTACAAACAGGTCAGTACTGATGGAGAGCATCAAACAAACCATGACAGCGTGGTCACGGTCGCCACGGTTATTCAGGTAACCATGGGGACACATTATGGAAAGGTGTCAGCAGGGCCAGTAAAGCATCCGATTTGCTGACATCATGACTGACAAATCGGGTCAGGTGACAACATCTGTGGCTCCGAGTGCCTTGGGGGGGGGGTCGAGCCAGTCGCTACGGGGAAGAGTTTGTCCCCGCCTCACAGGACGATGGTGATGGGGCTTCTGCGAGTGTGGTTTGTGGTCTCGCCACCGGGGGCAGCATGTAAAGACGGCGCGATTCCCCAGGTGCCATCTGTAGCGACGTCCCCTGGCTGTCCCGGTCCCACCCTGTGAAGTGACACACACCCGTGCCAATCCTGACGGGGTCGGAGACAGACTACCTGAGGGAGCGTATCGGGAACGTGGTGAAAAGAGCGTTAAACCTTCCCAATATCCGTGAACATACACACCAAACAAAGCCATCCTGCATTGTATGCTGGGTAAATAGACACCCCCATCCCTATATAAAGAAAGCCTAGTCACGGATTACAAGCGATGAAATCTATATGCATGGTACATATGCGTGTGTGTATTGCACTCAGTTACCAATAAATAACTATATATATACATATGAGAAAAAGTCTATACTGAGTGCAGTAATATTAGCGCAAAGATCGGTCAGTCCAGCAGCATTGAGCGTCAAACAATCTCAGTATGATTTCCACTGCTACGGTTTTATATCTTTAATAAAACATGCTCATTGCCTATTCTTATTCATCAACTCTATTATCAATTATCTATTAAGCCACTAAGGGTTTCACTTGCTGAAATGATCACTAACATGCTGCTATTGTGACTCGTCAGTGTCATTTTAATGGTTCGTGGCGCAGATTGAAACACGAGGAGGCCGAGTGTGACGTTCGGCAAAGTCTGAAGGATCGGCTTGGAAAATTCCGAAGAGTGCTGGGAGGTCCGGCTTCTGTGCGAGAAACCACAGCTCCCAGTTTGGGCTGTTAACTGGGAAAATGAGAGGAAATGGGAGAGGCGTGGAGGGAGAGAAATTGGTGCAGGGAGTTTGGGTAAAGCCTCCGTCACAATGAGCCTCCGTCACAATGAGCCTCCGTCACAATGAGACTGAACCAAACACAGCGAAGTGTGGAACAGGGAACGGAATGTCTGAGAAAAATTCTGGAACCAGAACCATTTGAGATCAAAGAAAAACACAGAGAGCCTGGCCAGGCGTTATGGCACATGCATGCGCGCGCACACACACACACACACACACACACACAGATTAGATATTTATATCTTTGTGGGGACTCTCCATTCATTTCTATGGGTATAACTTAAATCCCAACAATGACAACCTTAACCCCAACCCAGCCCAAATTCTAACTATAAGTAACCAAAGAAAGTACAAGGTATTTTTAGTTGTTGGATTGCAGTCACAGATTTTTATAAAATTGAGTTTCCCTTTATGGGCACAAAAAAAATGTCAAAATAACAGGTTTTTATGACATTGTGGGGACATTTGATCCACACACATACAGACACAGGAGGCCCCCCTCTTCTCACTCCGCAAGTTTGCAGCACCTCAACCGCCCCCCCCTCCCCCCCCAACCCCGCCCCGCCACGTTCCCAGTGCCCTAACGAGGAAGTCATCCAGTTAGACGAGTTAACAGCGAGGCAGCCTGGGCGGCGAACAGGCACATCTGCCCCTCAGGATGGCGCTCCGAGGCCCTGGGGCCAATCCGGCACCCGGCGCCCCCGCTGTCCTGAATGCAGAGCGGACGACGCCGATTGATCTGCCGGAGCTCGGCTCGGATGTCGATTTCATCTCGGAAATATTTTAACCGAATTTAAAAAAAAAAAATCTTTTTTTTTGTAGCCAGATGTCCAAGTTGACATTCCGCTTAAGGCGTTTGACTTGATAAAAACAGCCCCGGCTGCGAGCGCGGGGATTAGAATGGGGCCCGAGGCGTTCTTGTTATATTGAAAACATCCTGGACTACTTTGTATGGAGATTTGCATACATTGAGTCGGTGCAGGGACCAGCCCCATCTGTTACGGCGCGCTGTCCCCCAACAACAAAGTGCGTTTAAATATTTCACATCTCCATCAATCAGCAAGAAGCGGAGAAGAAAGTCAAGCGGGCCGGGGGCTGGCGGCCCTTTGAATTCGAGCCGACCCCCCCCGAGTGCACGCCGATCCTCGAGTAAACAGCGGCTTTGGGGCCAGGTTTCCCAGAACAGGGAAAAGTAAATATTTTATTGCTAATCCGGACAGCGGCGGGAGCGTTGTGCTGGAGAGGAACAGAACGTGGTTCCATCAGCTGGCGAGGAGCCGCCCCCCCTTTCCCGCCGCCCCCCCCCCCCCCCCCACACTGGACATGTTACAGTGGATGTGGACACTCCGCTCAGGTGGCAAACTCTCTAGGTAAACAAACCACACCCCCCCCCCCAAGTCCCTCCAGCCCACACATACGTGTTCCACGCGTGTAAACCTGCACGCTGCACGTTTCCCCGGTCAGACAGTCTACGACGGACTCCCTGCTGTCCCCCAGGGCGAGTGGCACCGACTTTTACGGGTGATGTATGATGCATGGACCTGAGCCGCGCAAGTTATGTCTCGTTGACGTTAAAATAAATCCCGTGTGGAGAATGATTAAATGGCATTTAAGAAAAGCATTAGTGCAAAAGAACCACTGTGATTTTTGAAGGAAGTCGAGATTCGGTCGCTTCTGGCTACACGCTTGGTGCCTGAGCCCCGTCTCATATCCGATCAGTTGTGATTTGCAGGCTCTCAGCTCCCTGAGCTCCATAAAACTCCGCTCTTCCATCTCTGCCCCGTCAGTTTATGTTGCCCAGTACTGAGTTGACTTTTAACAGAAGTTTTCCAGGAGGCTTTTACAGGATTCGTTTCCCAGTCAACTGAAAAACAGAAAAATAAATTCACTGGGCAATGTGTGGCTTTTTGGGATAGGCCTGTGCACATGATCAGAAGGTTGTTAGTTCAAATCCCATCACAGACCAAGTGATGTCAACATTGGCTACCTGAGCTAGGCCTCTAACTCCAAATCCTCCAATGACTCTGCCCTCCGATTGTAATTTCTATGTCTCTTTAGACAAAAGTGTCTGCTAAGTCAAATATGACACGTCAGAGCAATACAAATAACATTCCCCACTGGGGCAGTGATATGCAGAATGACGGCAATTTAAATGTTCTGATCCTCATTGACATTGCTGGAGCTGTCGTTCACTTGCATCAAACTTCTTGAGTTAAAGTTATAACTGAAGTATCTACTTGAAGCTTCAAACATAACATTTGCATACATCGGCCACACAGAGGGATTTCAGAATCACAGACGCCGTTAAAACTGCGTGTTTCATATCTGTAATGTAATCGAAGATCTTAGACGTTTTAGACAGTGTGTCAAAATAAAGGTCTTCTGCCTGCATGTATCTGGCGGCCCTCTCAGCTGGCTATTGACAAAAGTCCCCAAGCTGCACGTTACCAGTTCAGAAAAAACTAGCCGGGAGTAAGTCACCCCCCCGCCATTTGGGTTCCGTCACCATGGTTTCCGATCTGAGGTTTTCGTCTGCATACGTACGTCGAGCCCCGTCGCGAGATGTCCATTCAGGGAGGATTAAATGATTTCCTGCAAATTCTCCCCCCCCCCCCACACTGGCCACAGTGGATCAGGCCAGGAGACAGAAAGTGTCAGACCGGTGCTACGCCGGCGGGATTTCCCCACGCGGCTTAAGGCCTGCCGAGGGGCAGCCCATACGGGGCCAGACACAGCGCTCCAGTGAGGACCGGGACCAGGCACAGCGCTCCAGTGTGGACCGGGGCCAGGCACAGCTCTCCAGTGAGGACCGGGACCAGGCACAGCGCTACAGTGAGGACCGGGACCAGGCACAGCGCTACAGTGAGGACCGGGACCAGGCACAGCGCTCCAGTGTGGACCGGGGCCAGGCACAGCTCTCCAGTGAGGACCGGGACCAGGCACAGCGCTCCAGTGAGGACCGGGGCCAGGCACAGCGCTCCAGTGAGGACCGGGGCCAGGCACAGCGCTCCAGTGAGGACTGGGACCAGCCCTCTGCAGAAAGCTTCTGCCGTTTGGGCCATTTAGTTAAAAGCCGAGGCGGGTCACTGTGCGTCTCCCCCCCCCCCAAGCCATCCACAGAGACCCCGCTATTCCAACCCTATCCCTGGTTTTTGGGGAGTTCTGGCCGACATACTATCTGGAGATGGATGATTCATACTCAACCCCCCCCCCCCCCACCCCACCCCACACACACACACACACACACAAATATGGGTTCTCCTATCAACCCCCCCAGATTTGTATTAAATTAATAGCAGTACATCATGTCTCAAGCTTTTTGTTGGTCATATACAAACATTAACTGTATCTGCGCAGTGAAATGCTTCAGCCACCGGCTTCCTGGAATCTGCTTGCAAGGAAATACGTAATACAGAGAAAAATCATATACAAAGATAAGAATGAATTGCATAAAAATAACGATGGAAATCTGACAGCAAAATTAGACAATAAAAATAAAAGGCAATGGTATCAATGATAACTGTAAAGCAGAGATGTGAAATGGAAAGTGTGGGACACTGTGTGTGCAGTGGCAGACCAAGCCTGGCTGAAATCTGCACAAACATACCCAGGGAGTCAGAAGCAGGCCAATCCGCAGCCTCGCTCCACCAGGCCCATATTATGTGCCGTCTCTGGGTTCTGTTTGTTAATAAGGACCTTTTCCCAACCCTATTTATAATATTAGTGTCATAACTCTGAGTATTCGGGACTTTTAAAGGCACTGTAACATTAGATAATTACGGTAATATATCTGTGTACTCGTCTCTGCTCCCGCAGTCAGGGACATAAAAGTTTATAACGATATGAAGAGGCGAGATGAAAGTGTGTGGCGCGTTGACGGGGGTGCGCGGAGCGCAGCTGTCCGGGGCGACCTTGTCCCCCTCAGCTACACAGCTGCCCGTGTTTGGGGTCCTGTGGAATGATGGGGTGCCCTCTAATGTGCCTGTCCTCTATACTGCATTCCCATTAACCTCTGTATCAATGACAGCGGAGGAGGGGACCACTTGGACAAGCTGCACAGAAAGTAGGGTGCAGAAGAAGCGTACGTTTAAGCATAAAGCCTTAATTCTGTTTGTATTTGTAATTATATTTGTATTTGTGACTGTATTTGTAATTGTAACTGTATTTGTAATTGTAACTGTATTTGTAATTGTAACTGTATTTGTAAGTGTATTTTTGCTTGTATTTGTAATTTTGGTTGTGTTTGTATTTTGTGTTTAATGTGCATTTACCAGTGGCTGTAAAGATGCAGAGCAAGATTTTCATTGTATAGTGTAACTGCCTGTTTATTGTGACAATAAACTTTTGATTCTTGAATGCTGAATCTTGAAAAGGCAAATGGATTCCGCATTTATGGGGGAGAGCCTTTATCAGCGGGGGAAGCTGCTGTCTCGTCCTTGGCTTCACCGTGGTTTTTTTTGCGGGCCGGGTTTGAGATCACACTCGTCGCGGGTCTGTAAAACGTGTCGCCTCCCAAATCCGGCTGCATTTAAGGCCCAGGCTGGTCACTGTGCGGCAGGCCATGCAACGGTGTGCTGGATGAGCTGGGAGCCAGTTTGGCATTATATTGGGGGCTAATTCCCATTCGCAGGGACCGGTTTTTCCTGTTTCCATGGCCCCAGTGAAGTGACTGTTTGTAACCAAAAGGGGGCCCTCAAACCTGGGACCCCCAGACAAATCCACGATTTGGGTGGCGCTGCTCCTTCAATAAGGACAGGTAACGGCGGACAAGCGTCAGGTTTTGAATTTTCTTGCGGATGCATGTCGGACAGCACGAGCTAAATCCGGTATTACCGGGGTGCCGGAGGGGTGGCAGGTATTTGCTCTGCATCTTTGTCGATATGCTGTGAATTATTACGGGCCGCGAGAAGCATTCAGGCTCCCAACCTTATTTTTTTACACGCCCCCGCAGTTCTGACACCACACCGGAGAACAAAGAGAAACACATTGAAACGGGGACGGGGGCCGACGTCGGGCCCCGTCCCCATGGAGCATTGCCAGGGCGGAAGAACAGCGAGGCCAGAGCTGACTGCACTGACACCCCCCTCCCCTCCCCCCCCCGGACGCGGCAGAGAGTCGTTCCGAAAGTCAGCTACTTTGTGGCGTGGAGCTCGACGGCTTGGCGTTGGGTGGGGGGGGGCGTCCTGTTCTCTCACGAAACGCTGTGAAAAACACCAAGGATGGACGTGGCGGGAGTGTTGCTGCACGGGGGAGGATTTGGATGGGAGAGTGTGGTCAATCTGTTAGTTACTCTCCGACGTCCAAAAAGAAAGCACATTTTGTCATTTAAAAATGCATTAGGCTAAGTTCTGGCTCTTTTTTTCCCTGCCTCGACGGAGGCTGAAGCCTGAAATGCATAAAAGAAAAACAGAAATGCACACTCGCACGCGGACGCAGTCGTGCTACCTGCGATGCCGGTCAAAACCGCTGTTCTCAGTTTTGCAAAAAAAAAAAATTAAATAAACGCGAGCGTGCAAACATGCTCACAGAAACGCAGGAGACCATAGATGGGAGAATTCGAGGAATTCGCGATGCCTTTGGACTGAAGAAAGAATGCACTGAAATTTGCATGTGTGAGAAAATTGTGCATCGCTGGGGGAGGGGGGGGGTCTGCAGTCATTCCTAACCCCATAATCTGGATCGTGCCATGACCAGTGTTTAAGACGCATTACCAATGTCGATGCTGATCTCTGGGGGGGGGGGGGGGGGGGCTGCAGCGGACTGGGGGGTCGGGGGGGGCAATATCTGTAATCTGTACACATGAAAAACAATCAGCCTAATGGGGATGTTCGCGAAGCACCAAATGTGCATATTTTATTCCCTGGATCTCAAAAATAAGGCACACAGATCAGAGTAATTAAATTGACCCCCCCATTTCAGATTGCATGTGGCAGAGGCCACTGGACGGCTCGAGAGGGGTACCTTCTTCTGATTCGCCCCCCCCCCCACCCCAGCAATGAGCTGAGAGTCCCCCCCCCCTCCCCGCCCCCGCCAGCGAGGAGCAAGTGGCCTGCATTAATTAAAGCGCCGGCAAAGATGCCAGCTCCGCCACACAAACCGATGGGCACTGATTGCACAACCAACCGGATCAGCGCCACAGGAGACAGGTGGCGGGTCACCCTGCGAGCACGCGTGTGTGTGTGTTTGCGTGGAGGAAGGCGGGGGCCGCTGGGAGAGAGAGACGGGCCTCATGTCTCCTGGCGGCTTCAAGCCGGCTCTGCAGATGTTCGGGTCGCTCTGGAGGACACGTTACTGAGCATGTCTGCCACCAGAAGACTGTGACCAGTACAGGAACCTGCAGTCCGTGCCAAGGCCTTGTCATATTTTACTGATGTATCATATAGATGTATGCATCGCAGATCAGGCAAACCATCCATCCATCTTCCAACTGCTGTATTATTTGTTGTTTACATTCACATTGCACTATGTATATAAACCCTGGTCCAGCCCCCCCGTTTCACACTGTCCCTGTGTGTTGCACTTGACTTATCCTGAACAGGATGCCAGTCCATCACAGGACACTTATACTACAGGCAACTTAGAGACGCCAATTAGCCTAACTGATGTCCCCAGCCTGCAGGACCAAACCCACGCTCATAGAGAACATGCGAACTCCACACCCACTGAGCGGAGGCGGGATTTGAACCCGTGACCCTGGAGGTGTGTGGCTACCTACAGTGCCACATGCGAGTGTTTTTTCAAGCCTCTTTCGATATGTGTGCATGACCCTCCCTGTTTAAGCTCAGTACTGTGTGTGTGAGTCAGCCCACAGCCCCTAGCCTTGTTTTAATTACCCCCCTACTGTCTTGGACTGTACTGGATTCCAGTGACTGCCCCCAGTCTGGGGTAACTGGGCTGACCCCTCCAAGGCAGCAGAGCGACACGGTGCTGGATTCTGGGTCGCCCCCCGGGGCCAGATTTCCCTTCGGACCTGAGCATGAATTATGAGGGGTAAACATTTGTATGGACAGATGTGGATTAATGTTCATCTTTTCTTCCAGCAGGAGATTAAGCCTGATTTACTGCCTAACAGGTTTTTTTTGTGGTGATTTTGATTGCAGGTGGGGGTGCCCAGGGCCCATAGGACAGGATGATAATTAAGGTGCCCCCCCCAATCTGGGGTAGATGGGGTCTCAGTAAGGCACTAAAGCACAGGCATGATGGGACAGGTCCCAGGGTGCAACGGGGCACCAGCACTGATACCAACCATTAAATACAGGACGAAAAAAAACAGGAAGGTGGTCATCAGCTCTGTGTTCAGCCTGTTCTGTGTGGGTTCCCTGCTTGCATTGTCTGTCCTCCTGAGTGCAGCCCAGGGGGAGAGAGAAAGAGAGAGAGAGAGAGAGACAGACAGACAGACAGACAGACAGAAAGAGAGATAGACAGGTGAAGAGAGAAAGACAAAGAGGAAGAGATAGAGGGGGTGACAGAGAGATGGAAAGAGATGGATAGAAGACAGACAGAAAGATGGGTATAGAGAGGAAGATGGGGAACGAGGAAGAGAGAGGGAGAGTGAGAAAGGAGGATGGAAAGAGACAGAGAGAGGGAGAGAGAAGTGGATAGAAGAGAGAGACAAACAGAGGGACAGGTGGAGAGAGAAAGAGACAAAGAAGGAGAAAGGGAGAGAGACGAGGGAGAGAGACAAAGAAGAGAGACAGACAGAGTGAGAATGACAGAAACTGAGACAGAGAGAAAATGATAGACAGGTGCAGAAAAAAGAAAAAGAAAGAAAGACAAAGAGGAAGAGAGGCGACAGACAGATAAAGAGAGAACAGACAGACAGATAGAGAGAGAGGGAGAGAGAGGAGACAGACAGATAGATAGATAGAGAGAGAGAGAGAGAGAGAGAGAGAGGACTTACACACAGGCTGGTGCTGAACTGCCCTGTGAATTTTGTCACTTTGGAGGTGACAGAGCTGGCAGACACAGGCAGAGCACCAGGTCACGGGTCCGGGGGAAAGGAGGTGCTGCGTCCTTCCGAGAATATCAGCGGTAAATGTGAGTGTATCCGTGCACGAGTGTGTCCGCGTGTGTGTGCATCTCTGCACTCACACACAGAGGTGTCCCTGTGAATAAGGGTGCCTCTCTACACCTGTCATCCACACCGTTAGTAAACAGTCCTTAGCGCACGGTCCCCTCACTCAGGGGGTGGGGGATGTTTAATGCTTTAAGGGATCAGAGCCACAGTGACCACAGTGATGACATCACTCCCACCCCCTCACTTGTGTCAAAGGAACTCCTTATTTACAGATCTGACATTATTACCATACTGTGTCTGTATAGATGAATTATTTAAGAGTCTGAGCAAAGAGCAAGTAAATGAGAATGACAGCTGTGTGTGTGTGTGTGTGTGTGTGTGTGTGTACACACAATACCATTCAAAAGTTTGGGGTCACTTAGAAATTATCCTGCTTTTGAAGAAAAAACAAGGAACTTTCTTCTGAAACTCATCCATCTATTCTTGTTCTGAGAAATGAAGGCTATTCAGAATGGCCAATGAAAAGAAAAGACTGAGATGGGCAAATGAACACAGACGCTGGACAGAGGAAGCCTGGAAAAAAGTGTTATGAACAAACAAATGTAAGTTTGAGGTGTTCAGATCACAAAGAAGAATGTTTGTGAGGCGCAGATGAAATGAAAAGACGCTGGAGGAGCGTATGACGACATCTGTCCAGCATGGGGGAGGCGATGTGATGGTGTGGGGCTGCTTGATGGTTTAGTGGGAGATTTGTACTGGGTGAACGGGATCTTGAAGAAGGAAGGCTGTCACTCCATTTTGCAGTGCCATGCCAAACCCTGTGGACGGTGATTAATTGGAGCCAGTTTCGTCCTACAACAGGACAATGACCCAAACACAACTGCAAACTATGCAAGAATTATTTAGGGAAGAAGCAGCCAGCTGGTGTTCTGTGTATGATGGAGTGACCAGCACAGTCACCGGACCTCAGCTCTATTGAGCTGCTATGGGAGCAGCTTGACCGAATGGTACGTAAGTGCCTATCAAGCCAATCCAACCTGTGGGAGATGCTTCAGGAAGCGCGGGGTGAAATCTCATCAGATTACCTCAGCAAACTGACATTGAGAATGCCCAAGGTCTACAAGGCTGTAATTGCTGGAAATGGAAGGAGTGACGAAAGCAATGTTTGAAGAACAAAATCATTATTTCAATTTCAAAAACGAGATTATTTCTAACTCTGTCAATGACTATTTCCCCATTTATTTAGCTATATTTCATATTCAAACTCATTTCATGTACGTTTGCATGGAAAAGAAAGAAATTTCTAAGTAACCCCAAACTTTTGAATAGTTGTGTGTGTGTGTGTATGTATGTATCTTTATATAAATATATATGTATATATATATATGAGAGAGAGAGAGAGAGAGAGAGAGAGAGATGAAAGCATATCTGTATATCTGGTTTTGGGCATATTTTGATCTAGATGTACTCAGGCTTTGTGGTTCCTGGGCCCCACTTGAAAAGCAGTGAGGGCGCCACGTAAATCTGTAGTTTGGATGGATGGACCAGCTTCTACTTTGAGCTACATTCAGAATTATGTCGTCCCCCCCCCCCCCCACAGTCAGGAAACGACTACCCCCTTTCCCCCAAACACACATGTAGATTGTGATTAAATTCACCGCCGGCGATGATCCTCACTAAATCTTCGCGTTTTTCATTTTACAGAGACTTAATATGGATCATCGTTCCACGCACTGTTCCCCGCCACTTAATCTAGAACAATCTCCCACGATGAATTGGGACCGGCATACATCTGATGGTTAAGTCATCGGAGACGGGGGCCCATTGGCCTGCTGGATTAAGCTCACCGGACCGACGCTCCGCAAAAACAGCTGCTGCTATTAGGCCATGCCGGTAATCTGAGACACTGACCTGGTATTTACAATAATCGGGCTGGTGGTTGAAAACAAGGACACGTCTCGTGGAAGGAGACACTCTGGGCAGCTCCAGTGGGGGGGGGGGGGGGGGGCTTGATATCTCACTACCAGGGGCTGGATTGGTGTTTCTCGGGCCCTCACTTCGGGGCCCCCCTACCCCCCTCAGAAATTTCAAAGACTAAATAAATAGGTGGTGAGTAGAGTTGGAAGATGGTAGCTGGCTAGCTGGTTAGCAGAACATGCTGTTTCAGCATCTCATTAATAAGGAACCCATTAATTTAATATTTAGTGTAATATTTCATGACTGTTTGTGGCCAACAGGGGGCCCCCAAACTTGCAGGGCTACTGATGACTGCATGTTGAGACCTCACAGGCATGTTGGGGAAAGTTAACAGCGAACCAGGTAAGAAGCTATAAAAATGGGAGGGAATGTGGATGCCCCGGAGGTGGGATAAGGTCAGGTGACAAGCCCTTAGCCAATCACGGAGGGAGGCTTATTTCTCACCTCTCCAGCTCACACCTCAGTTTCTGTCCTCCCACAAACTCGACGCCCCAACCCTAACCCTAACCCTAACCCTAACCCTAACCCCAACCCCAAAGCCAGAATGGTTGACTTTCGCTTTCGTAATTTCATGCCATTTCCTGAAACCCGCACCCAGATAAAGTCCTCACTCCATCCTCTCTGGGTCTGTTAATTTCCCTCATTTCCCCACATCAAACATACTTCTGTAACTTCTTGCCCATCATGTCCCACTGGCCTCTGTCTCCTCCCTAACGTGTCCCTGATGAGCCGCGCTTGTCGCTTGTTACCCCTCGTTTGTCTTTGTATTTAATTACCTTTTTGATCTTTTTAAAAGTCTCTGGCTTTTCTTTCGTTTTTCAAGTGAAATTAGAACATAAGAACATAAGAAATTTACAAATGAGAGGAGGCCATTTGGGGAGAACTTAACTAGCTCGTTTGGGGAGAACTTAACTAATAACAACTAATAGTTGTTAAAATCTTATCTAGCTCTGATTTAAAGGAACCCATGGTTTTAGCTTCCACTACACTAGCAGGAAGACTATTCCATACTCTATAACTACATGCTGTGTGAAGAAGTGCTTCCTCAAATTCATTTTTAAATGTTCTCCCGCTAATTTCCACTTATGGCCACAAGTTCTAGCATTTAAACTAATATTGAAGTAGGCATTTGGCTGAACAGCATCCAGACCTGTTAGAATCTTATAGACCTGGATCATGTCCCCCCTTAGTCTCCTTTATTTGAGGCTAAACAGATTCAGCTCAGCTAACCTCTCCTCATAAGACATTCCTCTAAGACCAGTAATCATTCTCGTAGCCCTCCGTTAGACCTTTCCAAGGCAGCAATGTCCTTTTTAAGGTATGGTGACCAATCCTGCACAATATTTTCTAGGTCTTGTCAGCCCCAATCCGGTTCTTGACATGTAACCTTTCTGTTGCCTGTGTCTTTCCCTGTACCAGTCCTCCCCTTTTGACCCCTTGCTGTCCTGTTTGTTGTGCAACCCCCGTTTAGTTTTGGTTTAATAAAGCTCCTTTTGTTCTTCTTAAGCCTGCCTTTGAGTCGTTTGTCTTGCACACCATGACAACATCAAATATGACAATAACAGCAAAAACAAAATCTACAAATATAACCAAAGAAAATACATTCTCAGTATTAATCAATACCAAAACAAAACATTTTTCCGAAGTTGAGGCGCACTGTTGGGCATGGAGCCAACATCATACTGGCACGGCGGCGCGGGGCTGAGGTTCTGTGCGGAGCAGGATTAGTCCATTACATTAAACTGCAGGCATTTTGGCAGGCGCCGGGAAATCCGCCTTCTTTAGCTAATGTAAATACGCATTCCGACGGGACGGGAACATGCGGAGTGTGGCGGGGGAGGCAGCCCAATCCGCAGATTAACTGCATCAGACTCCCATGCAGTCCCACCATCCTCACCGGTGCCTGCGAGCGCTGCATGCCACAGCGCAGGGATGCGACGGACAGCCCAAGCAGCCGTGGGCCCCGCTGTGCAGAAACACAGGCGGAGCTGCGACATTCATCAACATGGGTTTATCCTAAGATGCGGCATGATGTTCGGGGCCCAGGACCCCCCCCCCCCCGGACAGCTGAATGAAATGGTTAATGGTAAAAAAAAATTGGAGAAGGATGGATGCCTGTATCACTTAAAGAAATACACACACACACACACACACACACAGAGAACAGAAAGCCAGACATGATGCTGTTTATGAGGTGTTTAGTTCAGGTGTGACAAGCTGAGTTGTTGGAACGGTGGTTGACAGGCTTGTGCACTGATGAAAACTAGGTTAAAGAGAGAGGGAGGGAGGGAGCGAGGGAGGGAGGGAGGGAAAGAAGGAGAGAGAGAGAAAGAGAGAGAGAGAGAGACATAGCCATGGAACACGGACCAGACTGAGCCCCCCGTCACTATGAGGATTAACTGGGGGGAATTTACTCCCACAATCTGCAGCGAAGCAACTAAGAGCCACCCCCCCCCCCCCCCCGCAGCCTTGGCGTGTGGCATAGAGAATGACAGGAGCTCAACTCTATCTAGAGATCATAACGTGCATCAGAGCAATCAGCGCAGTTTATAATGCTCTTCACATTCCTGCTCACATTGTGGTTCATAATGTGGTTTATAATGCAGTTTACATTGTGGTTCATAAATTAGTTCACATTCTAGTTCACATTACGGTTCACACTGCAATTCACGTTGCAGTTATTGTGCAAGCTGTGATATCAGCACATCAAATACCCATAAAGAAATTTCCCATTTAAACAAAGACTGCCCCCCCCACATTTATCATCCCTAACAAGTAATATTTGTGTAATATTTCTTATTATACTTCACATATATAATTAGATAATTAATATATGCATGACAACAAAATATACCATCATCATTCTAGCAAATATCCATCCTTTTTATTGTAAATGGCTGCTGTATCATGGAACTTCTGTAATTCAGCAGCTTAATAGATATTCAATTACAATTGACACGTCCTGCATGTTAATCGCAGGTCTTGCGCCGCTGAACCGCAGCATCACACATGGGCGCAGTGTAATGGCTGTGGTGCCAGGCATTGCGACTGGCGTGGGGGCTCTGGCAGCACTGCAGCGACACTCCTGTTCCACAGAATGCGAGCCCCCCAGTCTGCCCGCCTGAACTGCCCCCGCTTTCCCAATGCCGGCAGTTACAGGCTGAGAGGAGCCAGGGGCCCCCAGCTAGGGGGCCACACCTGTTGGAGCAAACTGGGCGTCTCCCTGATAACCTTTCCCATAATGTATCATGCTATGCTTCCACTTGTCCTAATTAAAACCATTTCCTTTTTCAATTTATTTTTATATAGCGCCTTTAACAACATTGTCGCCCCGCTCTACCGCATCTGGCAAAACGTTACTACATTATTTATTCAAAATGGTGCATGAAACTGGGAAAAAGGGAAAGAAAGTCAATGGAGGAGAGATTACTTCTTAGCTTGTGTTCACTGCTGTTCTTTCGCTGCTCTACACGGCCGTTCTTTTAAAAAAAAAGAAACACATGTCCTTCTAGGACACTGTGGAGGACATGGCCGGGGATCCCCCAGAAGGAGCTGGAGGCCACGGTCTGGACACGGAGGCCTGCTCTGACCTTCTCGGCCCGCTGCCACAGCGACCCTCACCAGGAGAAGCAGAGCAAAGATGAGACGACATGTCCGCCGTAATTGACCAACTGGCCCTGGGCGCGTCGTTTGGCCCGATTTCCGTCCGACACAAACTCCCCCCGCGCTTTTTCCGCCCGGAATTCCGACCTATTGCGGCTAACCCTCCTCCCGGCTGGGTTACCTCTGCGGACACGGGCGAATCACGCTCTACATTTCCCCAAATCCCCTTACTCAGTCATATTACACACCCGAACAATAAAAAAGCTCAATCGGAGCAATCGACCAGCCTGGGTTATATCATCCCATTGCGATGATTAAAATGAAAATTGAGCGGAAGGTTTCAAATCCCATGTTCACAAGATGGGGGGGTGGGGCAGTGGGAGGAGCCGAGCAGATAATAGGAGAGTAGGCCATTGTCTGTCAGCAAGCGTGCATTATTGTGCATTGCTGAATGATAATCGGTGCAGCCGATTGGTCCGTTCAGATCAAACACTGGCCAATGAAATCATACTGGAATTTATGTCTAGTTTTTGTGGGAGAGGAGGGGGGAAATTCAGTAAATGGTCAGGAAATAAGTTGACGAAGGACAAAAGGGGCTTTCAAACCTGCTTCTTATCTGCGTGAGGTGAGGCTAATGTACAGCTGAACACTCTGCGTCATGTGACACTAGCAAAACACACCCCTGATCTGTGAACGCGAATAAATGTCGCGTAATTCACACACGGCCGTAATGCATCAGGATGTTAGCGGCCCTCACATGTGAACACGCACAGCCCCCAGTTTGCTGTCGCTCCACTGCACTTCCTCAGATAATCCCTCACGTGGGGGGGGGGGTGGGGGGTTTGCGGCCACCTGGCCCCAGCCCCCTGAGCCGGGCTGTTTGGACCTCAGAGGCCTGGAGGCTTACGACTGCGGGGCGACGGTAAACTGGCCATGAGAGCTTCTGCCATCTTTATTCAGGCAGAACCATGATTGTTATTACTACTACTACTCCTATTGTCGTAACAGTTATATAGTACTGTGACAAATAACCTGACACTCCACATATTTGTGGAACAAAACCGCTAAAAAACCTGAAATAAAAAGGCACCCAGACATTAACATCCGCAGAAGTGATAATCAAGACAGTGGGGGAAATGCAGACAGAACCCCCCCCACCCCCCCCCCCCCCCACGAAAGTCTGAATTTTCTGCAGCACATTTGCGCCTGTTTCCGTTTCTGTGATACTTAGTTGACTTATCAGATCGACGGCGCAGTGGGCTTGTAATCTGTAATCAGACCCCTATGTGGCGTTTGTACACCCAACAGAGCTGCCCTGTGTCTCAGATGACATGATGTGGGGCTGACATTGACCTGCCCTTTTCTACAGAGTGACGGGCCCCCAGTACGTGAATGGCGTAATTAGGCATAAGATCCACATTTAACATAAGTCACTCTGATGGGTGCCTCTGCCTGAACCAGTAAAAGGGGGGGGGGGCGGTCCCACCACCGAGGGGGCGGTCCCAAAACCAAATAGTCGTCCAATGGCTGAGTGACAATAAACACAATTTCACAAGTGAATCACGGCAGAAAACAGATTTTTCTGTCCTTTTATGGAACTAAAAGGCCAGGTTAACTGCACTTGGTTCATTCCGGAGTCAACAGACCCAACACACCCCAGCACACAACCACCCCCATCTCGTGGTTTTAATTAACTATCCATCCATCCATCCATCCATCAGTCTTCCAACTGCTGATCCAGTGCAAGGTTGCTGAGATCCTGGTGTCAACTGCAAAAAATCAGGGTACAGGGCATCCTGAGCTACAGTAAAAATCAGGGTACAGGGCATCCTGAGCTACAGTACATGACAAAAATATCAAAATTGAGAATTTCATTGGAAAAGAAGCTCGGTTTAATTCCAAACAAATCTAATCATTTCTCCAGTCACATGGCTAATAGCATTTTTTTGTGTTATCCATCAGCTAAAAAAAAAGTTTTCTAGTCTGGACTTGGGCGAGTTATGAAAGACAAATCACACGCGGACTGACGCCAAATAGATGCATTATCACTGCTGATACAGGCAGCTTAGCTTCTGAGGTGTTTATGACCGAGATCGAGGAAACAAATCAGATCCCACTGGCAGAGATGCCATCAAAACAAAGCCATTCTCTTTATTAGAACGTTTCAAAAGAATTATCCATCTAGCGATGAAACAAATCCCATAATTCCTTTAAATCTTCAGGAGCTGCTGATTATACTTGATATATGCGCCTTTGTCAATGGGAATCTATGAAAAATCAGGTAAGTGCAGCGATGATGGAAATGATTCCAGCCGTGACCTCCGGCGCAGGCTGGGCGAGCGCTCAGCTGCTCACACCAGGAATAAATCTGATAAAAGCGATTCCACTTATGGATCAGAGGCCATTAGGGTGATCCCTCTTACGAGACCCACCCGGCCGAAATGGCCTCTTAATTTATCGGGAAAAGATGGAGAAGATCTCAGCAAGAGCAAGAGATCAACAATGGCTCACCGCTGCCTTTTATGGAAAGATTAAAAACCACGTTTTACGTGAGACAACAGGACGCGACTGACAGCAGATGGCAAATGTGAAAACAAGCCTGTAGAGGATGTCTGTGATGGGCGCGATGAACCTACATCTCCAAGGTTATGGACCATGCTTTGTTTTGTTCTGGTAACGAAGGCCCACTGGAGGCAAGGAACCTTTACTGTGGTCATGGGCATGATGACCTCCTAGACAGCAAGATGTGGAATCACTCCAACTAGGAGACGTGGAGAAGCTCCAGGTAGCTTGAGTTGCGAGGTCTAAACACTCACTGGAAAGATGGCTCAACTGGGATCGAGAAACGGCCACTCTCTGATTTGGACTGGGGGGGGGGTTATTATTTAATAGCCCCACCCCCACCCCTGCTGCTCCCCCTCAGTATTTGCCTGGCCTCCTGAAAGCATCTCCCATCTGTGCGCATCGACTGACTGATCCTACGTGTGATAATGACCGCCTCTCTCAAAAATCCGGATTTCCACCAAAAGTCAACGCTCCTCAGTATCAGCGGAATTCATTTCTTCCTGATTTGAGGGGGTGAAAAAAAAACAAAACAAAATAAAATTCCTAAGACACAAAACCCCACCGAGCTCCAGAGAGCAGCCCCCTCTCCTCTAATATAGAGGCAGAGTGTAGAAGCCACACAGTAAAGCTGATTACTTCAATTGGATAAAGAAGCTTTGAGGAACTTTAGCAATCCACTGTAGACGGATACAGCGTGTTTCAGCTTGTAAGTCAAGGCTTATCAACCACCCCATCAATGTGAGCTAGATCAGGGATTCAGGTAAAAACGTGACAAGAATATTATCATATATACATGTTACAGGAGATCGAAACATATCACATACACACTACAATACTAAATTCATAGTGCTTCTTTGTTGCCTACTATGCAGGGAGCTTATGGGTAATAGTAATTGTAATTCGTATCCATTAAAATAATTACAGGTACTACGATTAAGTACAAAGAAATTGTCTTCAAGACTTCATTCTTCTTGTAGACATGATGCTTTTGTGGGGCAGCATGGTGGGACAGTGGTTAGCACTGTTGCTTCACACCACTTGGACATGGGTTCAAGTCTCGGTTCTGTGCGTGGAATTTACATGTTGTCGTCATGGGGATTCCTCCAAGTTCCTCACTCAAAAAATATGCAAAGGTTGCATGGAGATACCAAATTGCCTCTGTGTGTGAGTTTGCCTTGCGATGGGATGGTATCCCATCCTGGATTGTTCTCTGCCTTGTGCTCATAGGTTCCAGAGCCCCTGCTTGACCCAGAATAGAACAAGCAGATTCAATGGATATTCTTGCATGCTTTGTGTTATCAAATGAAATTATTTGTTTCATGAGTTTGCTCCAATCTAAATGTAAATATGAAACATAGTTCATGGTGTTAGTGTCCTTTTACATGAGATAAAGCACACATCAGAAAATGTTCAATTTATTAATTGCTAACATGTATTATTTACTGCTTGATTTATAGACCCTGTTTGCAATATTTTGGCTGCAGTCCTGTTCTGTGAGAGCAAAATGGCGTGTTGTAGTCACACATGGATGTTTACTCCCAGATTCCTGCATTTCAGGCTTGTGTACAAATTTCATTCAAATGCCACTTTTCTGAATGCAGTCACTCAACTGAAATGCCTTTTGCCTTAACACTTTAATTCTTCACTTAACCGAAATGCCTTTTGCCTTAACACTTTAATTCTTCACTCAACTGAAATGCCTTTCCCTTAACATTTCACTCAACTGAAATGCCTCTCCATTAGCATTTCACTCAACTGAAATGTTTTTCTCCTTAACACTTTAATACTTTGCTCAAATTAAATGCCTTTTTCTTTAGCATTTTAATACTTCTCCCCTTTGAAACACATTTCACTTTATTTAGGCCACTGCATGTGTTTGATTACTGAGTGCACTCACACTCTCTCCTTTCTCTAAAAAATGAATACTTCCTATTTACCACCAACATTCCACAATACATCATAATAATAATAATAATACATTTGACTCTGACTAAATGAATGTGGGGGCTTATATTAACACTTCATATTTGAAACAGTCAAAGCTCCTTCTGCTGTTGATGAAGAAAATGTCAGAATTTAAGGAAATTAAACTTTCAAGCAATTCCTGTGGAACGTTACAATTAATGGGGCAGTGAAATTAATGAAAAATATTTATAAATATCAACAGAATGAAAATTGGTGTCGATGTGTAATTGAACTGAGACCTTAATTTATGAGGGAAAAAAGTGTGAAAAAATTATTTAGAGGATTGGTGAGAAAACTGTACTATCTGAGGTCCAAATATTCAAAGTGAATTGATAAAAATAGGCTTTGGTGAAAAAAATGGAACAGTTATGTCCTATGTGTTAAATGGCAAACACCGAAATTAGAAATTATATCAAGAACATCACAGTTAACAATCAAGCAATCAACCACCGCAGCTGTAAAATGCGGTCACAATCCTGACAGGCTCCTGTAAACTTTCAGGGGAAATTAAAATGATTTCTTTTTTTTTTTGCCAAAAACACATTTAAAAAGACAAAACTCTGTTACAAAATAAAACGTTCGTTCTGAAAGCGACCCTAGATTTAAAATGCTGCCATTTAGGGAGTTACTTAGCCTGTAATGAAGCGGCATAATGAAATCAATGTCCTTGAACATCCTTCATCAATCCTCTGCGCCTACTCTATCCAGCCTGTCAGCTAATCCACGTGCCAGCGCTATATTAATTAAACACAGCGTTTCCTCAAGTACTTAAGTGAAGCACTATTATTGATAATGAGCAGGTTTCAAAAGAGTCACATCCCTCCAAAATTACTTTTTAAACCAGCCTTATTAAGCAGAAAATTAGACCCAAATCAGTCTACAAGGTCCTCATTAAAAACTACTGATCCCTGGCTTCATGCATGTTCTAACAATTTTAATTAGGGAAAGCGCAAGTCTATCCGCTGTGATAAATGCTATTAATCTTCCCTTTCATTTTCTGCCGAGCTGCTGCACAGACTCTGACTCGGCCCATCGGAGGCCCAGTTCCAGAGGAGTCCGTCTTCCTGGTCCAACGAGGACGCCCTCCAGGCCCGACCGATGTTCCAGTTCACATCCTAGCGGACGAAAAACAACTGCAAGAGTTTTCTTTCTTTCCGCAAAAGGACTTTAAGGATTAAAGGGACGCTGCTGTCGTGTATGAACTGGATACCCGCGGCACTATAGCTAACTTTGGAATGTTCAGGAAATATTATGTTATCTGTGCTAGAGTTTAGTGGGATTCTAGGCTTTTAGAAATATGCAGTTCTGGCGGCAATCGTAACTTCTCCAAAAATCTCAGTGAAGGTCTTAAATATGATCAAATTCAGTTACACTTTTATGTGGGGACAAAACTACAAATTCCATCCCAAAAAGGATTCGTACGGATTTAGATTTCATGTGCAGTCAGATGGGATATATTCTAAGGGAATTGTTTTTCCTTTTTCCTCCTGTACTGTAACAACGTTTGTTCAGCGCAAACACTCGCAAAGCTCTGAAGATTCCGGCTGATTACAGTCTAACGGCGGTTAATGGCGTGAGGCTGCAGCGTGAGATTCAGAGTCCTGGACTCATCCAAGTGCCCATCAGTGGGGTTTGAGCAGAGGCTGCGGACTTGGGGAAAGGCGGTCAAATACCACCTTAGTCTGGGGGTTGATTCTTGTCACGCCAATGCAGTATGAGTTAACACAAGAGGCCACACACAAGAGAAGCAGCAGCGCACAGCGGAAAACAAAGAGGCAGAAGGGGTTACAGAGCGCAGCTTTAATTAAGCGACCATGCATAAGAACCGGTGCACACGTCACTGTCAGTTCACCGGGGGGCGCTGTACGGGCGTCGTTCGGGGCAACGGGCACTCCGAATACCCCTCCAGGGCCACCCTCGCTCACTGGCTAATAAAGCGTTTTATCGCTGTTGTTTAATTACGGATGTAATGCTTAGAGCAGAAAGGAGGGGCGGACAGAGGGGGAGTGAGTCTGGTCCCGGCCGTTTTGTGGATCATAGGCGGACATACATCTTCATCCCCCCCCTCGTGTTTACCGTCCGCTATTACGATCCGCCGCGCCTCCCTGTCACCACCGGCGGATTATCGATAGCGTCTTACATTGCTTTTGGCAGTAATTAACGACTGGATCCGCCGCTCCATTCAGAGCAGGTCTCCCATTAGCCGCTAACGAGGGCAATCGGAAATTGGCTCGAAGGCTAGCCCCCCCCCCCTCACAAAAAAAAACTCCAATTCTCCCCATCCCTTATTTTCCAGAAAAGTTGTCCACTAGTTTGTATGGGGAGGTAGACCATTACAGAGATTAAGGTCTGCCTGGCTCATGGCTGCCCGCTTTGTCATCTCTGATTCCCCATCAAGCCTGCAGGCCGGGATCGCGCCTTCCTCTGCTGAAGCGTGCAGCCTTGACCCCACCTTCATCTCCTCCTCCTCATTCCAAAGTGCCTTTTAGGCTCCCTTCAGAATATGCCGACTGCGTGCGTGCGTGGTACCCTTTCTATCCAAATCAGACACCGTCCCTTTAAACTGCAGCCTGCGTGTCCCTGGCTTTTTAAAACCCAGTTCCGTTTTTATGTTTTGCCCCCCCCCCCCCACCCACCGCATTCCCACAGCGAGTTAAAATGCGTGGTGTCAGGTGCCTCGTGGCAACCTACGAAGCCCCAACCTGGTTTGGGGCCGCAGACGCAGATCCCCCCCCCGCCCCCCCATCCGCGGCTTGTCTGATTATTAAAGTAACAAACGGGGGGGGGGCGTCTCGCCTAACTCGCAGCAACGTCGCACTGAATCACCGAGCTCCTCGGAACAAACTGACTCCCCCCCTCATCACTCTCGACAAAAGGGAGCTGGAAGGAATGAACGCCTGTGATGTCATGGGGGGGGGGGGGGGGGAGACACATTTTTGCAGGAAAAAAAAACAGAAAAGTAAAAATACGGTGACCTGAGCATTCCCTTTGCCGAGAGTCACCCGTGTAGATGTCCAGCGCCTTCCTGCGCGGTTTTACCTCCGGCCGCCCGTCCTGCAGCTCGCATGCCCCCCTCCGCTGGCTCTCGCCTCCTCTTCGTCCTCCAACCCCCTCCCTGCTCTCATCCAGTGCGTCGGGAATGTGCGAGGCATGAGGAGTGGTACAATGTGTCTTGGACACATTTCTTCTGCGGGAGTTTAATTAATTCAATCGGCGCTGTCAAAATAATTTGGACGAATTAGCCGCGCACGGACATATATCCGTCATGACGGCGTTGTGGCGGACGGCAGAACGCGCTACCCTATTCATAAGGACAGAACTCATCGGTGTAGACCAATATATATGAGTTTGCATTAAATTTGTCAATATTAAGCAACGTCTTTGGCTTGTCCAGTAGTCGCGAAGAACAGCTTGCGTTTGTTCTCACATGTGTGTGTTTTATTCAGGCATGTGAGGCTAGTCTGTGCCTTTCAGATGGCTGCACAACAAAGTCCTCCCGTGTCACTCTTAAATAAAGTGATGAACCGAAAGTTCCCTTAGGGCATGAAGACGGCTCAAATCACACCTGTCTGAAGGTGACTGACAGCAGATAACTCTGGGGCCTGTTCTCCCCCCAGCAAAAAAGGACGACAAACAGCTCAGCTACGGATAGCTCCGCGACGTAGGACTAAAAATGAACGCGAATTAATTTAATTACCAAAGAAATTTGTTCTACGTTATTTCATAATTGTTTTCAGCAATTTTCTTCCTTTTAAATAAACTTCATGAGTTACGCCAGTCCAACACAGTTGAACATTTTGCATTATTCTGACAAAATTTCAGTAGATTCAAGAGAAGGTTCTGGAAATGGCATACAAAGAAAAAGTATATAAAAAAAATCATAACCCAGGAGGTACACCGCTGATCCGTTATTTAAATCAAAATATCTTAATCTGTCGTGCTGTTAACGCAAGACTCTTAACTGAAAATGTGTTTCTCGCACACACTACAATAGCACTAACATTTTAACATTTTGCAGTCCTTGTAATTATCTCCACGGCCAAGATCCACAAAAAAAAAAATCACAACAGCAGTGTTTTGTCAGAAATAAATCTTGACAGTTTTCCAGACACTCATATGTCAGGGAGCGCCTATGTGAAATGTCACGACTGCATCCTGACATCCCGCAATCTTTAACTTAAAGGGAAGCGAAACGCGGCGGCCGCACACCGCGCAGGGTCTGGCGGGCAGGGTGCGCCTGTCAGCCGTCAGATCCCGCTTCACCTCTGCGGCATCTTAACTGCGGGAGGCGCCGGGGATGCGCCTCCGCTATCGAGTGAGACATTGACTGAGATCTGCATAATATATAAAAACTGTGACCGAGAAAATTCGCATTATTTGCATAGCAAAAGTTCTTATATAATCTACATTGGAAGGAGGCGACCCACTTTTCAAACTTTGCATACAATAAAACGAAACAATTCGGTGTATAAATCCGTGTATAAAATGTCATTCATACCAGAAGATTACTATATAGACTATTCACTTTTTTAGGAATTCGTACATTTACTTAAATCACTAAAGCGGAGTATTCAAAATCCCAGAATTAGGCCTATACCTCAGGAATTCAGAATAATAGTTAGCTCGATTGAGTATAAAAACATAGCAATAAGCTACCATTTCTATTCCCACGGACTACATTACGTAACATTTATTCCATCTGTGGCAAATGTATTTTTCCACGGCGTGCATGTCACTTATTCCTTGGGTGTATCCCGGTATATCTGTCCGATAACTTTCTCCCCAACTACAAAAGAAGGGATTTGAAATGAAGTGTTGCGCTGAACTGTTTTACAGGACAGTCACTTTCCCTTTGGTAATATGAGCGGACGTCGCATTTCAAAATAAATCACTCGCAGAGGCCCTTACTCAATCAAACCCCGTCTTTGTGTTCACTCGGCGTTACCTAATACGGCCAAGAAACCATAGAAAGTACAATTGTCACTACTGTGCCTTGATAAGCAATTAAAATTTCGAAAGTGAGTGTTAAGGTCAAATCTTACGTCAGATTATCGTGGCAAAAAATGTCAGAGGTTTAGCCTCGAGGTCACTTCAGGAGAACATTCCCTCTCGTCCTATAGTTGAAAACATTTGTAAATAAGTTCTGAAACGGTTTAAGCAACTATTGAAAAGTTATTTAGCCTACTGTATGCTTATATAAAGCTTTTTTATTGAATGATGTAAGCTGTAGGTTGCAATAAAACGTGGCGCTAACAGTGTTTTAACCTATAGGCCTATTATTTAACTTCATAAATGTTATCCTGCTCTGATTAGGTCCATCGGAGAAAACCGTGTCATTTTAAAACTTGATGTTTGCCTTTGTTCACCGCTAATGTTTTTCTGCTCATTTCAACGTGAGACAGGAGACTTTCAGCGAACTGTCCTAATCTCGATCTGACGTCGCCGCGGGGAGGGTCCCGTAAGCAGACACAGAGAGAGGGGTCAGCGACTTCGGGACTGGCTCTGCAGGCCTCCGTAATACCTACCGACACGTCGCAGGTGGGTTACATCATTGATAGGTTTTATTTATACTGATTAAAATATATAGGATTATACATCCAAAATGTATAGCACAGAGTGGTACGAACTCCAAAATGGGTATTTATTTATGGCGAGTCTTTTATACATATATTTTACATACTGAATGTATTAAGTTATAATTACACTCTAAACGGCATTAAATGGATAAATTCCGATATTTCCTTGCACACCGTTTGACCACAACCTTCAGGGAAAAAAACCGGAATGAATACATGGTAACGATTTAAACGTTATGTGTCTTTATAACTGGGGATATTCAAAATAACTGGGAAGGATTTTTAAGTGGCTAATCATCTGGTTATATTTCATAAACTGCAATTAATTTCTCTAAAGAGTAAAGAATAATTCATAAAAGGTTAATTACAAGTATTATAAATTAAGTAGGCAACGCAACATCTACTTTTTTTCTGGACAACTTGTAAAAATAGTTGCTTCACAATTTTTTCCCCATAGTATAAAATTTTTAATTGTTGTACTTCAATATATGAGCCTGAATATTCTACGAAGGGTACGGGAATTTCTGTAATTTCCATTGTTTTCAAAATAAACCCATTCTGGGACGAATTCACACGTTATCCTGAAGAATATATATATGTTTTAATTATAAAGACATATAAACAATATATGAAATTCAATGTCTCAACACAATCAAATGTTTTATCAATGTAGTGTTTTGTAATTAATGCCTTGATATCGATACTTTGATCAAGTTTCCCACAGTTGTACAATACAATCAAGTGTGTAATAACAAAGCCAACATCCTGTACACATCTTTTTAAAAATATATTACATTTCCCTCCCCCCCCCACATCGTCTAAACTGTAGTCATGAGAAATACATCATTCATAATTAGCAAAACCGACGATCACGCCTCATTAGTAATGGCTGTTCAACGTTAATGACAACATGTATGCCTCACTGATTTGTATCACATTTGAATGTTGCATAGTTTACATATAGGAAATTTAACTGAAAACCTCCGAAAACTTTCAAATCCAGCACGTCCAGCCAGTCGCTCATTCAGTATATAACTGAGCATGTAGTTCCACACTACATCATGACATAAACGGTTTTGTTACACGGAATTACAAATAACTGTGCAAACGAAAAGAATATATAATAAAAATAAAGAGAAAGTACAACTTTAAGGTTAACAGCGATTTGAACGCTCCATCCCAATACGAATCAAGCCGTTAGTAAAGATGTCTTGGGTTGCGATCTATTATATGTGGATGACAGAATTTATTTGATCATAGTGTATGATTACGGATCGGACGAAACTCATTTTCAATCAAATACTTAAATAAATCGAGAGTCTGACATGTGGACGGATGAAGGCGAGGAAAGAAACTTAATCAAGGCTTGTCGCTGCAGTGTTTGAAGATGGAGGACGATGTGCCGGAGTAAGAGGTGCACTTCTCGGCGCAGGTGGCCAGAGCCGTGCCCGTGAAGGGGTACACGGCCGCTTGTCCGAAGGGAGCCAGCGCCGTTGGGATGGGCGACGTGATGGCCTGTCCCTGGTTTAAATAGGCTACAAGCCGCCGCATCTCCTCCAGGGCTTGCGCTTGCATGAGTATGTAATTCTTGGCCAGCAGCAAAGTGGCGATTTTGGAGAGTTTTCTCACGGAGGGGCTGTGCGCGTAAGGGATCACGGAGCGGAGACCGTCCAGGGCATCGTTCAGGTCGTGCATCCGCCTGCGTTCCCGCGCGTTGATGCTCAGCCGCAGCGACCTCTGCTCCTTGGGCTTCTTGGACAGGGATCCCGGGTGCTTGTCGTCGTCGAAGCCCGTACTCCTCTTCCTGGGATCCAGCGCGTCGTAGCCGTCCTCGTCGTCGCTGGTATGCTCGCCGCCGCTCTCCGCCGACTTGGCTGCCTGGCCGGAGAGGAAATCGGCGGCCGGCGTGAGTGGATAGCGCCCAGGACTTCCAGCACCATGGCCAGCTCCGAAGCCGAAAGAGGACTGGCCGTAGCGCTGAGTGAGGTCCAGCAGAGTGTCGTTGCTGATCGACTTCAGCAGGTTCTCTTCCCCAACGTTCATTTTCTAATGATCGTTTATACAAATGCCTCTGTCCCTTCTTATAAAGACTGCCTTGCCTTATTCCGCGGGGGCTCACTTTCCCTGCTTTGCCAGTATTATTTCTTTCAGAAAAGCCCGTCGCCCAATTTATTAACTTCCGTGCACATAAAAATGCAAATGTATGCACAGTGTGCCCAAATATTAGTATAAATGCGCCGTGCGGGGTAATGGTAGACGTACCTATGGCTTCATGAATGTCTTCTTGTCGGCTGCTCGCAGCGCGTCTTGCCCTCGCCCTGGGCAGATAGTGACTCGTCCTCCGTCCCACTTGAACGTTAGTAGCAAAGTGAAGCCCACTGGGATTAACTATTCGTCCAATCAGGGAGGCCGCTTAATTAATAGGATTAAAGAGCGGAAAGATATTGATTTCAATCGCTATAATGATGGGTCTCGCCCACAGAACATTTAAAACGGCACCACTTTTTAAATGAAACTGCAACATTTGCTTCAATTGTCACACAAACATTGACCATTTAATGCTTAATTCCTCTTTATCCGTAAAGGGTAGGAGACTTATTTCCATCTTTTAAAATGCAGATACCTGACTGGAACCATAATGTAGGCGCCATACAACAACACACATTGTTATTTATTTACAAAAAGACCGTATACTATAAGATGAATGGCTTAACGTTTTATTTGTGGACGCGTTGGTTCTGTCAGTAATGTATTCTTGCAATATTTGCATCAGGTATATTTTAATTATATGAAGTTGACTCCATCTTCGTGTGTTTAGTTACACATTTTTGTTGAATATTAAGACCGAAATAATTGACTAATGGCAGAACGAAGCTGGTCGCTAAGTTTCGGGTTGAAAAAGAAGTAGTTCATGTTAAATGTAATAAAATTGTAAAGTTAGAACGGCCTCCCTCAATAACGCCACCCGGTGATGGAAATTTATCACGTCTGGGTATTCCGCAAGTATCGTCACATTAATATAATGTCTTCACCCGCACAATAGTAATTCCCCGACAGTGTAGGGTGTACTTTTAGGGGTTTCAATCAAATATTTATAATATTATGCCCATAAAAATCGGACGTATGTGCAAACACGTCAGAGTTCATTTCCATACGCCCCGATACACCAAAAAGGCCACTTTTCCAGGAGGGCCGACTTTGAAAGAACGGGACCGTGAAGTAGACGTGCTGCGGGGAATTAATCACATTGCCTGGATGTGCCCCAAGAAGGCGGCTTAGTGACAGGACTCCAAGGCGTGGTTTTGCACACTGGCAGTAGGAAAGCCAGTAGGCCGGCACCGTAATTGTTCTAATTTATTTAGTGAATACACAGGAATCACACGGGCCAATATCCGTTACAAAGAATACATTTCTACTTATGTATGTTGGTATTTGGCTTGTCTTTTGCCAGTTCACAATGTCATTGTCATATAGTGTTTAAAATTAACCATACACTACAAGCATAATATACCAGTTTACCCGTGACATGTGCCGGTAAAAACAAACAAGCCTTTATCGCACCATTATTTAAATATATAGTGACGGTACGTGTTTGTATTTACATGTTCTCCTGAACTGATGATACTACAGACCCATAAATTGCAAACTTACAGTAGTGTTCTGTTGACTTAAAGAAAAGATATCATACAGAACATTACATGACACGATTGATGGTTTGTCCAACATTGTAATGATAAATGCTTAAAAACCAGAATGTTTGGTGTGGAGTCGGGTCCTTCAGTCACAGCCCTATTTCCAGGTTACAGCGGCACTGCCACCATGTGGTAAATTTAAACATCACGCAGAAATATATAGGCCTAATGTAAAATTCGAACGCCGCGGTAGTTCATTTCAATGTTTCACTATTTTGCCTGGAACCACGCTCCAATATCACCCCTATGAGTTAATCCTACCCGAATATGTCCTATAGGTTGTGTTAGTGATTAGTTAGTGATACCACTCATGGACTCGTCTTCCCCGAAACAAATCCTTCATAAATAGTTTTCTCAAATATACGAACAGCCTGAAATAATAAAAGCCGTGTAAGAAAACTGGACCAAACAAGGGGGCAATTGGTTTGTAAACATATTTAGCATTGTGCAGTCTGGTATAAACAATTATATTGTAATAGTAATAACCTAAATAGCCTAATTTAATTACAGTAAACAGGAAAGCTAGTCAAATGCTACGTGCAGCGAGCTCCTTGCTTTAAACACAGTAGAAATGCGTTGATCTCCCATATGGTGGCGATGTTGTCAAAAAAGTTCACATAACCACGGCTACCGGCCGGGGGAAAACCGTGTACGCAGCTGAAAAACGTGACTTCTCACCTTTTCCTCATTTGTCTAAATATTAAGGAACTCCGTATTTTTGCGTAACGTTGGGGTGTTTAATAGAGAGCAGTTAATATGATACAGCTGCGAATAAGAGAAGTAGAAATACACTAAAGCCAAGGGCAGACAGAGCAAATTTAATTTTTTCGGCGAAAAAAATTATTAATTACACCCACTTTAGGCCCACAATACAAACGTGGATGAAATATATAATGAAATATATTTTGATAATGACAATGCGCAATCATTAAAAGTTTATAGTATTTTTTATAACGGGATCCCAAATAGAAACAAGTATACTATAGTATCTGGATATTAACGTTAATACCAAACACTGGTTCTGTGCACTATAGCTTTGAAAAGACTTGATGAAACGTAACTCCGTTTAAAAATGCGTCATAACATTGTAAGACGCGAACAACAGCAAGCGGAACAGGTATTTTTCTTCTCTATTCAAAACCAAGACAGGTATTCTGAAGGTATTTTATCCACGACAAATCCAAAAGCCCTTTCACCATGGATGATTAAGGTCTATTAAACGATTTTTAAAATATGAGCACCTTCTTAGGTAAGGACACAAAGAGCTATTGAAATGATCACTTATAGGCCTATCCCAGAAAACGTTTCCCGGTTAAAAAGACAGCGGAGGATGAAAGCAGATTTCTTTAACCAAGTTTTGCGTGTTGCACGTTTTGTTTCGTTGTTGTTTCATCAGAATGAAAACGAAATTCATTTTGTTCCCCGTCAGCCAGATCCATCCTTTAAACTAAATCCACAGCGACATTAAACTAGCATTTCTCATATTGCGAACTTAGTCAGTGTCTGGTTTATAAGCGAGTATTTTTACAGCACATCTGAGGTGAATGCCGGGCTCTTCAATCATAACATGGTACCGATCTGACATATTACCAGTATCACTTTCTATCACCCTCAGCTTCACATTCGGCAGGATTTATTGGTCTGAAAAAACGAGTAGCCCGCTTTCTCTCCCCATTGTAAATAGTTTTTGATGCCAAATAAAACTGAAGATGTGATCACAGGTCGCTCATGTGGGACAATAATCCCATGGGGTAGTAGATATGAGATCCCGCGTTTTAAGTGACCTCATCAAATGATTTCATTAACGGCGAAAAAAATCACCCCCACCCCTAGGGAGAGGGATTCTCTGCCTGCGCCGTGATAGCTGGACTCGAAATGCAGTTTTCCCCTGTGCAGCGCAGCTATCTTAGCATTACGCCCCCTCCTGGGGGATCTTAACTTTCCATGAAATTAAAGTTTAAAGGAGATTGCATCCGCCCATCTCGAGGCTGCTCCCCCTGGTGAGAGTCACGATGCTGCAGAGAGTCTGTCTCCTTCATTCCTGTCCTTCGGTGGCACTGAGCATATCTCCAGCTGAAGTTTCTATATACGGCTCATAGTCATTTTTAGTGTTATGACGGCTCCGTACTTAGCAATAACGCTCAGGATTTGAGAGTAGCTCCGGTTCCGTTGTTAACATTCTCACCGTGTTTATGTCGGTTCTGGTCAGTGCTGATCAAGGCAATATAGCTGGTCACCTAGGGCGCCAACTTATGAAGGGGCGCCAGCTAATTTCCACTTGCCTCGGAACGGTGGGCCCCGGCGGTGAGCCGAGGGTGCCATATTGGCTATGTCTGGCACTGGTTATGTTGGACGTTCGTCTTCCTTCAAACCGAACATGTAATTTTCAGATTTCTTCTCCTCTCTGGGACAGACCCCAATCAACGTTACTCACCCTGCCCGTTTATAACGCGGAAAGCGCTTCATAGTAATCAGGATCAATTCAGTAAGCTCGCGGGGATGGAGCTGGCAAGTCTCCACCCATGTTTATGTTTATGTGGAAGGGAATATTCTTCTGTTGCTGTCACGCTGCCACCTAGCAGAGAGTTGGGAGTGTTGTCAGGGTGGAGGTGCATATCCTAAATGGTGAGAGCACAGCTGTTGCTTTGGGTTAGGAGTTTGTGCTTGCATGCAGAGGAGTGTAGGCTCAAATCCCATGGCTTGCAGGATAAACATATCACTGTAAGGCTCTGCAAACTGCTCTGGGCTGCTGGATAAATGGTTGGCCTCAAGCTGTGCTCTGTTTCATACAGGAGCTTGTGAAAATCAAAGAATTTCTGTAACTCAAACTTGCACCAATCAGAAATCAAAGTTTTATTCAATCACGTAGGTCTTATCTTATTATATCAGTGTCTCTGCCCAGTCAGACGATCGACTTAAAGGTTGGAACAGCCAAAAGAGGACCAGAGCAGCCCCACTGAGGAGGGGCTGTGTGTCTGAGGCACCGTGCTGCCTGGGGGGAAATCTCCGGAAAGCCAGCATTCCCTTATGGAACTTGGCCGCTTGGGCATTGCGGATGAGAGTGGCAGTTGGCTCCAAGCCAGGCTGAGGGTCACCTTAGAGTGATCCCCCCCCCCCCCCCCAAGCCTGGGTCCGCCTTCCACTGTAGTCATGACTCGAAAAGACTGCAATCCTCTTATCAAACCCTAAAATCAACCCAAGTTAAGCAATCATAGCAGGTTATGAAGAAGATGAGGGATTGCAACCTTTAATCCGCACTGTACAGCCCAAGATTTATCTAAGAGAGGCTCACTCATGAATAAGGGCTGAATAACTGACAGCCAGCTTGTGAAATGAAGTACTGGCAAAAACCCAAGCCTGGTATCTTAAATCATTCATTTAATAATCCTTTTAGTGCACTGATATCAAAGGTGTGGACATATGGCTGTAAGACAAAGGTTACACTAAGGTAAGATATACAGCAAAACTAATTTCCATTTGTTAAATGAACAGTGTAGTGCGCGGAATAAGACCTTTTACCGTAACGACGTTCAATCTGTCAACTCCTTCAGAAAAAAAACCCAGCATGCTTTGCCGTATTGCTATGGAAACCTTGAGCAGGGCATTATATATAGGTGAATCATTACTTACCGCTAAAGCGTACTAAGATGTAATGTATGGCAATGTCCCCTAGGTGGCAGCACACAATCACAGCACTGCACATCAGCTGAAGCCGAAAGCCTGCGGTTAGGCATGTCGACAGCGGTGGATGGAAAATACATTGTGGTTACGTAAATAAAAGCACCAATCAAAACGCATCTCATAAGCGCATCTTCATGCGACTCTGCAGGGTCTGGCTTAGAGGAAGCAGTTAGAGCAATGTTCATATTCTCGGAAGACAGCTGAGAGAAATTCTTCCAGCAAAATGTTCAAATTAAGCTTTAATTTGCTGATTTATCAGCATTTGAAGGTAAATGAATATTGCCAGATGACAGCATACAGATGAACAAGTGTCAATTACGAGGATTAAACACGGTGAACAGATTAATCAATATGAAACATTCATTCCTTGGTCTGTTTCGTATAACCCAATAAGGTGAAATTGCAAGACCCTACAGATGAAGAGCACATGGCAATTCCCTGTATTTTTTCCACCATCCACGTGACACAGCGCTTCGGCCAGTGGAGGGCGCTAGGCTATCACACCCGCTGTTTTTCCCCTCCCCTCTCTGCCTTCCTGTTCATACCCTTCCTCTATGTCTCCTTTTCTGTCTCTGTCATCTCCCCTTTGTGATGAAAAGCTCACCCCGTAAAACAAATCTGGGTTGAGGGCCACAAGTGTAGCTGCACGACCCAAACACTCATCCCGAACACGGCTCTCTTAGACGATCGATGCAGTGACGGCCGAGTCTGCCCTATTAAGCCGGCAGGTAAAAGCCCGATTCGACAAGGGCCGGCTTCCATGTGCACTGATACACCTCAGTCCCACCCCCACGCACGTACGCATGACGGAGAAGCAGGGAGTGCCGCTTCTGAGAAGAGCAGCAGAGCAGGGCCTCGTGCCCAGAGCCTGGCAGAGGGAGCTTTCGATGAAGACCTGAGCTTTAATTGTGCATTTACTGATATGAATAGAGATAACTAGCATCACTTGGAGAATCTGGGGGAGACACCTGCATGTAGGTGCAGGAGATCATGTGGAGAAGATAAACAGAGGAGATCCCAGCCAGGTGGGTCAGATTCAAAACGTCTCGGAGCCAGCAACATCCTGTAGTCGATAGTGCAGCACCGCGGAGGGGAGGGCTGCGTCGCATGTAATGCTTGCATTTTAAATGCATGTGTGCTCATGGTAAAAGCAGACCCAGAATGCAATACAGTAGGATCTATTCCAGTTGCTTGCTAACAACGTGTGTGTGTTAGCATGTTAATGTGTGCGATTACAGGCACTAGACCGGAGAGCCATGCGTCACGCATTTGTCATGTGGGTCTGCACGTCTGCATTCCACGATAGGGAATAAGAGGGAGTTTTCCGGAGCCTTCCCCACTCCACCCAACCCCGACACCGGGCGGAGGGGTGGAGACATCTGTTTGGGGGAGGTGCCTGAGGGTCTGTTTGATAGAAAAGGGGCGTGGCCGACAGAAGCTGCACCCAAGCGTGATTGGTCTGCGACACTCAGACAACCCCTAGTTGCCTGAAGCCATACGTGGTCCTGAGGGAGCTGGGGGGGGGGAGGGGCTCTGAGCTCAACACAAACCGGTGCAAGTGGCGTGCTGGACAGCTCTTCAGTGATTGGCTGGCAGGGTCCCGCCCACCTCCAAGCTCATCCTATATTTCAGTTCTGTTTTTATGGGAGGAATGTCTGGTAGGATTTTCCTGCAAAAATGAACATGTTGCAAGGCTATTTCTTATAAAAAAAATAAAAAATATGCATCATAAAACTAACATGAAACCACTGGTGTTATTTTATCAGTTTATTTTACAAAGTTTTACTGTATTTTAACCAATTAGCGGCAATATTTTTTAAAGCTCTGGCCATCCCAGATGTAAACAAATGATTAGGAGATCCATAAATGAGGCAGGCTTCTAAACATTTCGTAATATTAGGGTATAATTATGTTACCAGGCACCAGATTTTCCCATTGCTGCACTATAATATACCATCTGTGATGTCTGTTCCACTCCTGGTCAGCGCCAATCCCATCATGCTTTGCGCCCCCCCACCATCACTCTTGCTGTCAGATCTTCATCAGGTCCAGCAGATGTATCACTGTAAACTACACGGTGACCTCTTGGAGTTTACCAAGATAATTGTGTGAGGACAGTCCCTCTCCCTGCAGCTCCCTCTGACCTGATCTCTCTGCATGTCTCACATTTTAACAGCCCTACCCCTCTACCCATCACCAAATGTCATGGGTTTATACCCACTCCCATTTATCACAATACATGTGAAATAAACATCTATTAATAAAAAGATATATACATATGCATGTAATACATCATATTTTTATTTCCATTTTACAAGTGCGCTGCATATCAAAAACCAAAAAAGCTCTAAATCTACAATTAATAAAATGACCCATCCACCCATCTCCTACATCCACCTCTCCTCAGGGCCAGTGTTCAGCAAAATAAACAGCGCTGCCCTAAAGGCTAACCCCATTCGTCCTCGAGCCTTACAACAATGGTCGGCTTTTGGCAGTTAGGAAAAGCACAGACATGTCCTTAGCAATGGTTTCTGTTCTACATTGCAGATGGGAAAAAACGGTTTTTTAAATTGTGGAAATAATTTAATTTGTTAAATTACATAGCTCCTCTACCCGTGAAGCAGTTCTGGAGGCAAAAACGGGTCCTATTTATTACTAGCTAGGTGTCCATAATATATTGGGTCTTACACGGTACTAGCTGTGTCCCTAACAAAGTGGGTCCTCCCAGGTACCAGCTAGGAGTCCCTAATGAAGCAGGTCATACCTGCTGTTAGCTAGGTGTCCCTAATGAAGCAGGTCATACCTGCTGTTAGCTAGGTGTCCCTAATGAAGCAGGTCATACCTGCCGTTAGCTAGGAGTCCCTAATGAAGCAGGTCATACCTGCTGTTAGCTAGGTGTCCCTAATGAAGCAGGTCATACCTGCTGTTAGCTAGGTGTCCCTAATGAAGCAGGTCATACCTGCTGTTAGCTAGGTGTCCCTAATGAAGCAGGTCATACCTGCTGTTAGCTAGGAGTCCCTAATGAAGCAGGTCATACCTGCTGTTAGCTAGGAGTCCCTAATGAAGCAGGTCATACCTGCTGTTAGCTAGGAGTCCCTAATGAAGCAGGTCATACCTGCTGTTAGCTAGGAGTCCCTAATGAAGCAGGTCATACCTGCTGTTAGCTAGGAGTCCCTAATGAAGCAGGTCATACCTGCTGTTAGCTAGGAGTCCCTAATGAAGCAGGTCATACCTGCTGTTAGCTAGGAGTCCCTAATGAAGCAGGTCATACCTGCCGTTAGCTAGGTGTCCCTAATGAAGCAGGTCATACCTGCTGTTAGCTAGGTGTCCCTAATAAATTGGCCACTAAGCATTTGTTTTCCTCTGGATTTACAAAAGCAGACAAGTCATGCACCCCGTGCTTCTCAGTGCTGTGCAGTTTTGGTTCTTATTCCCCCAGTTAGGCTGCTGCATATTTCAGCTGGCAGGTGATACTCCCGGCTGTCCAAAATGCAGCATCGCTGAGCTGGTAGCTGAGCTGGCCTTTGTGTGCCAGCACGAGCCAATATATACGCGTTTGGATGCCCTGTCGTGTACTAGTGTTAAGCACAACATCTCCTGCTGTGTGCCTTTGGGGGGGGAGGAGGTCCCGGGGGATTGCGAGCGCATTTGGATCAGTGGATATTTGAAAGTGGATGGATGAGAAAGATCCAGAAACAAACGGCCCTTTCATCATCGTGCGGTTCAGTGTCGTGCATCTGGTTATATTTCACTGCTTGCTATATTTGCGTTCCTGCTGTTTGCAATGCAGCCAGTGCAGTTCCACGTCCGACCATAGGGGGCAGCGATGCTCTTGTCCGGGGCTGGTTAACATACCCCAATAAAAGCATATTCACTGAGTTGCACTCTCCAACACAATCTCCTAATGGCAGTGTACGTTTACACCTCCTCCGCTGCACCACGGTGCTGCCACATCATTATAAATGGCCCCTCCCACTATAAG